>NC_045434.1:38332562-38578416 GCF_002776525.5 Piliocolobus tephrosceles
CCCTATCCTTGCCCCGACCCCATACCCCATCCCTGCCCTGACCCCACACCTCATCCCTGCGTTATTAATTCCACACCCTCTCCTTGCCCTGACCCCATACCCCATGGCTGCTCTGGCCTCATGCTGTCCCCGCATTAATCCCACCTGCTATCCCAAGATCACTGAATTGTGACCACAGGGTTCCAGCTTTGATGTTTTCCTCTTACTTTTTCTGTATTTACTCTTTCAAATGACAGTCTTCCCCCTCCCTGTTTTTCTTTCTTCCATGCTCCCTCCCCATTTCTGCATGTTCTCTACAGTCAACATGCCACTACTACTTCAGAAAGTACAGTCTCCCATGTCCAGTGGCATGCTTCAGTTGACTTGGGCATGTCTCAGGATCCCAGACCCACAGCTCTTTTGGTGTTTGTTTGCTTTAATACGTAAGAAGTGTTTTGGGCCTTCTTTTATGAGAAAGAACATAAAGCTTTACTCTCCCTCTGTTCTAATTCCAGAGCTACTCTTTGGTCTTGGTCATAGGTAAAAGCATGTGATAGGAAGGCTTTTGGATACTTCTTATGACTTACTCTTTAGGAAGAGGCCCTGGCATGGGCCAGGACCACCAGGATCCACTGCTGACACGGGGTTCCAGGGTAGAGTCATTCAATGAGCAGGGAGCAGTGGGTGAGGGTGACTGGGGCCCTTTCCCCGCTGTAACAGCTTCAGCCTCCTGCCAGTTTAACCTATACCGTGTCTTGAATATGGAAACAGCAGCAGCAGCTGAGAGCTCCCCTCGACCTCTGGCTCCTTCGTCCTCCCAATCCTGGGATGCAGTCATGAACCTATACTCACATGATTATTACATTCTCATTTCTACATTAATCATGGCCAAAAAAAAAAAAAACATAGCCAGAAAGACTGCTGCAAACAGAGTCATGATTTATTGAAATCTTCCATTGCAGGGTGATTCACTGAAAGGCGATAGGATTTTAAATTGGGAACCCATACTAGCTGTATGACCTTAGGAAAGGTACTTAAATTGCCAGAACTTTAGTTTTCCCATCTGTATCATGGGAGTAATAATACGTGCCACTTGGGGTATACCATGGGAAAATTCAGTAAGTGAATATGTACAAAGAATCCAGAGTTTAGATATAAAATCTAAACCTTGTAAATTTTATAACAGAAACACTATGTTGTTTATCAGACTCTAAAAGTTCAACCTTAAAAGGGGAAACATGATCATAGTCATTTATATGACATAAAAGGTTATTTCTCATAACATCTGGGGAGGGTGAAATAAGAAGAGAAGAGTTTAACTCAATGTCAGGTAATAAATACCCCCAATGCCTGCAGGGCACCTTGTTAGGGATGTCCCTGGAGCCCTTTCTCCTCCTCTCCTTTCATCCCCAACTAAACACAAATGGTGCCAGTTTCACATGCGGCATAGTTTCTGATTTCAATGTGTTCCTCTTGTAGTTAGCAACAAGACGGATGGGGAAGCCAGTCCCTTGAAGGAGGCAGAGATCAGAGAGGATGAGGAGGAGGTGGAGAATAAGAAGCAGAAGAAGGAGAAGCGTGAGACAGGCAAAGCCATGGTGCCCCACAGCTCAATGTTCATCTTCAGCACCACCAACCCGTAAGCCATCCTCGCGTTGCTCCCTCTTTGGTGCTAGGGTAAACGGCCAGATGTGAGGCAGGGCAGGGTGAAGGGGAGAGGAAGGATGGGCGCCCAGCTATCTTCTTAAGCCTTCCTGGTGGGGCATGGCCAGACATTGAGCATCTGGGGTGCCCACTAAGTGAGGTGGGTTGGTAAGTTAGACAGCCTCTGAACTCTGCCCGTAGCCGAAAGAGTAACGTCAGACAGGAGAGCATGAGACATGTCATCGGAAAGGAACTCTTTACCAGTCTTTGGTCAGTAGGTAGCGTGGAGAAAGGAAGGAAATCTACATGAGATTGTCACCGAATATTCCAGAAATGGATAGAGCCAAGAATGTGGAGCCTAGAATGACCAGATCACCTGTTTGAGTTGAGAGTTTTGGTCACACTGCTCTCCATGTGGAGTTTTGAAATGGTCTGCTCTGAGCATGCTACTCAGAGCAGAGGCAGGGACATGAAGTGGGCGTGACAGAGCGGAGTCTGGAAGGTTAGATTCAGGAAAGATGGAATTTGGGAAGAGCGTTCCAGCAAGGCTCCGGGAAGAGGGCAACCTGGGTTAAGGCATGTGAGCCATCCATGACTAGAATGCAGAATATAGAATACAGTTACTTTAACCAGAATAACCTGGGGCTCATGAAAACTCATTACTGCTTTCGTCAGGAATCTTAGAATCAAGATCTATTTTTATGTTTCTTGGTTCTTTGTAATTTCCTTGGGATGTCCCAGTTTCCTTAGAGTGGGAGAGTAGACATCAAGATACAGCAGAGGGTGCTGTGCAGCCACCCTGAGTTGGTAGGCTGATGCTGGCTGCTCCCCATGGCTCAGACGTGTCTGCAGATAATGTATCTTGGCTTGCGTGCTGCAGCCTCTAACCAATCTGATTACCTTCTTCCACTGGGGCTTTAAATCAAGGGTGGTGGCTGAGAAATTAAATTGCTCTCCCTGGCGGCTTCCTTTGGCAAGGGCCTGGCTGTCTGGAAGGGGCCGATATGTGTATGTGGGAGTGAGGAGTAAGGGCATGGGCGTAGTGGGGAGTGGGCCAGCTCAGCCGTGCTCCACTGCCCGCAGGATCCGGAGGGCCTGCCACTACATCGTGAACCTGCGCTACTTTGAGATGTGCATCCTCCTGGTGATTGCAGCCAGCAGCATCGCCCTGGCGGCAGAGGACCCCGTCCTGACCAACTCAGAGCGCAACAAAGTGGGTGCACAGGGACCATGTGTCAGCCTCCGTAGTACTCTGGTGCTCACCCCATCCCAGCACTGGAGGTGAACCGAGATGGTAGCAAGGTTTCTGGGGAATGAGCAAGGATTGGAAATTGCCCACTCTTGTTCCTCAGGGCTAAGTATGAACCATTCAAGCCCCTTCCAAGCCCAACACACTGCAAGGCTCTGCCTCAAACCGGCCAGGGCTCTGTGAGGCTCTGCAGCCACCCATGGGCTTGGATGTGGGTCTAATGTAGGGTCATGGATGGTGTGTGTGAAGCTGGCAGCTGCAGCTTCACCACAGGGGGCCAAGTCCTCTCCTGGGGGTCCCACGGGTATATGTCAGGAGACATGAGGGACACGAGGAGGACAGGAGCTGACAAGGATTTCAGGTCCCGAGCCAGAACTGAGGGACAGGTATATGGACAATTCAGACCCAAAAAGTTAAGTTCTGGCCAACGAGAGGGAACAGCCAAGGAGTGGCCACTGGGTCACACAGCTCCAGCAGGGCCCATGCCCCTCCTTCTGGCATTTCTCTCTCAGTCCAGCTAGTGGCTCTAATTCCAAGCCTTTGTTCTGAGGGTGCAGTGGGTGAGGGCCGGGGTGGGCAGGCACGAGTGCATGTGTCCTGGCAGGTGGGAGTGCATGTAGTAGCCTGTTGACCACACATGGTCATTTCCTTCTGCCATATGTCTTTCAGGTCCTGAGGTATTTTGACTATGTGTTCACGGGCGTGTTCACTTTTGAGATGGTTATAAAGGTAAAAACTTCTAGAGAAAACCTGGGCTCTTGGGTTTAGATGGGTCACCTGTCTGCTCCTTAGGCTAGAGCCCTTCCTCAGTGTTACCACCTACCAGCCAATGGCAGCCCTCAGTAGAGCTTCTGCCACCCCTTCTCTGGCCTCAGAATCCTAAAGAAATCTGTCTCAGCAAGACACGGCTGCATGGATATGTTTGTACTGGTGCAGGCCTGTGGACATGGCCCAAGTAGGAGGCAGGCAACAGGTGTGCAGACAGGCTTGGGGCCAGCACTCTCCTCCCCAGTGTTTGTCCTGGCTGAGCCTGGGTGTATGCCAAGGCAAAGGGCTAGGTAGAGATGAGTCTTCCTGGGCTTCATCTAGTCCCAGCCACCATAACACCCCATAGTCTGTCTTGTTCCCAGCCTCATCCATCCAGGATTTTACCCATCTGTGCATATGTGGCAATGCCCAGTGCTCTGAGCCATAAATGAGGAATGTGGCAGGGTTCTGTGAAAACCAAGGAGTCTGGTGAACCCTGGGTGACTATGAGATGGGGGCCTCAGGACTCAGTCATGTGGAGAAAGCCTGCTGGACCTATGCTCTTATTCTCCAGGTCCTAGCATAGGATGGGTTGTGGAGATGGTGGCAGTGGAGGCATTGCCATGATGAACAGAGCTCAAGTCAAGTGTTGCCCACACCTTCTGGGCTCATTGTGGCTGTTCATCTTCTTCTGCAGATGATAGACCAAGGCTTGATCCTGCAGGACGGGTCCTACTTCCGAGACCTGTGGAACATCCTGGACTTTGTGGTGGTCGTTGGTGCATTGGTGGCCTTTGCTCTGGCGTAAGTGACTCTTTTGTTATTTGATTCCCTTCCTTCCCCTCTTCCTGGAGACTCCAGTTGATTTGAAGCCCTTTCCAGAAATGCTACATTCAGGGTGATGCCAAAGAATGCCCCTCCGGGAAATCTCCCCAGTCACCCTCAGCAGAGCTCCTGAGCACCTTGCAGCTCCAGCTCATGTGACCTGACTGACAGAATGGGGGAAGCAGGAGTAGGGAGCGTCAGGAGGGAGAAGTCAGAGGCCCTGGGAATTCCTTTCCTGGAAACGAGTAAGCATGGGCAGGCACTCACAGTGTGGACAGTGCTTCCATGCATTTAGCAATAGACCCAGGAACAGCTTATGGACCCTTTCTTTCTTGAGTGTGTCAATCAAGGAAGCAGCTTGAAAGAAAGATGCAGAGGGTAGTGCAAAGTTGAGGATCACGGAATCCTAGGCATGGTGAGGTTTTCTGTTCATAGCAGGTGTAAATGAGAGCTCTTCCAGGGATGCAAGCACCATGCTTTTGCACACACCTAATAATATGTTTAATCTCCGAAAGGAAAGGCTTTCCAAATTTTCCTTGATAATGTACTTAGGAAAACAGCCTTAAACCATTCACACAACTAAATCATGTTCATTATATTTGTGGGCTTTTTTTTCCCCCACACATGGATCCAACTCTAGACAGTTTTCAATCGCATTCTGACATTTCCTGTGGAATCTAGCCAAGGAAAGGGCTCTTCTAGCCCTCGTGGGTGTAACTAGGAAATGGGATGCTTTCAGGGTCTTTTCCTTAACCTGGTGTGTAGAGTGCCCCCAGAAGGATGAATGACAGCCTCGGGGTTCTGTCTGTACCTTGTTCACCCTGAGCAGCTTCAGCCTCTTCCAGGATGCACAAGAGAATTCTCAGAGCTATCCCTCAAGTCTCTCTGAGTACAAGTGGAAGCCTCATCTTTAGCCTCAGCAAGGCTAGCTACACCATGTGGCAAGGCAGGAGAGCTTTCAGGAGCTGCTGTCATTGAGTCATTGATGGCAGCTGTGAAAGGAACACAATGTCTTCATACATTTACCCTTCTGAGTGGTTTTCCCTCCAAGGGTTTGCCCTTCCAAGTGTTTAGAAAGAGATCACCATTGGAAGGGTTTGCCCTTCTAAATGTTTAGAAAGACAGGGAAGCTGGGCCGGGCACAGTGGCTCACACCTGTAATCCCAGCGCTTTGGGAGGCCGAGGCAGGCAGATCACAAGGTCAGGAGATCGAGACCATCCTGGCTAACACAGTGAAACCCCATCTCTACTAAAAATACAAAAAAATAGCTGGGCATGGTGGTGGGCACCTGTGGTCCCAGTTACTTGGGAGGCTGAGGCAGGAGAATGGCGTGAACCAGGGAGGTGGAGCTTGCAGTGAGCCGAGATCATGCCACTGCACTCCAGCCTGGGCGACAGAGCGAGACTCCGTCTCAAAAAAAAAGAAAGGGAAGCTAACAGTGCTTCTCCTCAAGCTTCTCCTCAAGTACTGTCAGCTTCCGTCTCTTATCCTTTCCGGCAGAAAAATAGGTGGGATGAGAATTACAAGATGTTTCTCAAGTGGCCTGGTGGGGTGGGGATAGTGGAGGGCTATCTGTCTAAAGGAGAGGTACAAGGTATACTCCCAGCTGTGCTAGAAGTGTAGGATCTCCCAGAACCTGGAAGTGGACTGTGCTCCCTCAGTCATGAGAGACCCTACAAAAGAAAACCACGTTGGGCATAGTTTGTGACCCTGAAATGGGCTGGTGGTCAAGGTAACTCCAGTGTTCCTTGTCCCCTTGTGCACATGTTAATTCCATTGTGCAGTCACTTTTGCCCCCCACAAAAAGAAAGCTTTCTGTCACATGTGGCTGGACTGTTCTTGAGGAAATGTTACAGAAGCATGGGGTATTTTCTCAAGCATCTGGGCCCTGTCTGGATTCTCGTGGTGCAATGAAAGGAAAGGCAGCTCTGGCTCCATCAGAGGGACTTCCAGCTCCTCTTCCGTCTTCTTGGGAAGATGGATTAAAGTCTGCTTTTGCCCTAGGGAGACCCACATTTTTTGTTAGAGATAAATATTATCCTTAGATTTTTAAAAGGTCAAGTTCCCTTTTCATTTTACTAATTCATTTGCATAGATTATCCACTGTATCATTCTCATTTTGATCTCTAAAAATCATGTGTCTCTCTTTGAAGTATAAAGAACAAGGAGATAGAAGCATATAGGAAAGAACCCACCTCATCTTTAGAAAGAACAGAACCCATTGGCGTAACAGGACAGAGTGGCAGGAAAGGTTGGGCTGTGGAACCAGATGGGCCCTTGTTTGAATCCCAGCCCCTCTACTTTCCAGCTTTGTGTCCTCGAGCCACACAGCAAAATATTAACCCTCCTAACCTCAGTTCTCATCTCTGAAATGCAGATAAAATAATGTGTGTAAAGTGCTTAGGACAGGGCTTGATGTAGTGTGAACAATCAATACATGTTAATTCCCCTCCTCATCCTTCTATTCTCTTATCACATCATGAAATCCAAATATAGGAGCAAATATGTATTGATGCGCAATGTATACAGATAGATGTGTGCAGGCTGGCCCAAGACCTAGCTGTTTTATACATATACACCCCCTCGCCTATGCCTGTGTGCCTGGTAACCAGGCTGGCGTTTTGGTGCCAGTGTGGGAGGAGGTGTGTTTTAGAGGAAGCTCCTGCATGCCTGCCTATTGTCCACAGTCCAGACATCTCTCCTCAGACCCAGAGCAGTGATGATGTGCAGTAGAGCTGTCATCTGTCTTGTTCTTTCTTTGTGCCCTTTGAAACATGGCAGTGGTGGCTTTGGTGCTGGTGGCAGGGGAAGCCTTAACAGCCCCGGAGCCGAAGCCTCTCTGTTGTTCCTCAGACCAGGTACAGTGCAGGGGCCCCCAGGAACTCCCTGGTTCTGGGGTCCATACTTATGTGATGGATTGAGAGTTATGATCCATCACTTGCTTTTAGTCATGTCACTTCTTGAACTCTCCCTTTGTTTTCTTCGAAACATAGATGGTACTTGCTCACCCTTCTCCATCCATTTTCTCTTTTGCCTTCAACTTTCCAAGCTTGCCATGCCCATTCCCTCTCCCCTTTCTCTGCTCATGGAGCAGGCTCCCACTCCCCCTCCTCTGGCCTTCGTCACATTTGCCCAGCGAGGTCCAGGTAATGCTTTCTTTTGCTCATGCACCCATGCTTTCAAACTCTGTCCTGTTCCTTTCCTCATTAATGGCACCAGAGAATTCAGCTCTCCCATCACTTTGGTGGAGTTAGCCAGAGTCCTGCCTGCCAGCAGAGAGAGGACCTGGCCTGGTACAGAGAGAAAAACAAGTCACTGAGCCTATGTGCCTCATGGTCAGGGGCTCAGGCCAGCAGAAAGCCAAATGTAGGGTTGTCTGCAGGCTTGTCAAGTATCTCTCTCCTTGTGTTTACAACTTTCGTTATCATATCCCATATATTTGCCCCATAATGTCCACCATTCAAATAACCTTATTCCTGTCCCAGTCTCTTTCTCTCTTTCTTAAAATTGAACCATGACTTACTGAGGAGGCTTCTGTGAAGCCTATTGCTTAATAGACTTGAGCTACTGATAGTGGTTGCCATGGTAGCATCTTTCTATGGCTCCACGGAAACCAGGGCTGACATGGCATTCCTTCCACCACCCAGCCAGAGCCTTCTCAGACCCTGGTCCAACCCCCAGGAGCAAAGCCCCTCACCAAGCGAGGGGAATGACCTCTAGCTGAATTCTCAGAGAAAGCTGCGGTGTCCCCTGAGCCCTCCTGCCGAGGCGTGTGCCTGCCACCATGTATGTTTTCTACAAGCATATATGTTGTTTATGCAGTGGCTGAAGAGAAGACTGTTCTCCACAGCTGCATACATCAAGTTAAGGGAATGTTTATAATGTAAACCTGGAAAATTCCATTGGGGAACTTTATTGACTTTTGAGGAGGAAGGGAAGGGGATTTTTTCATTTATTTATTTTTCTTCTTGGAATTATTTTAAGTGTGGGCAGAGCAGTGGATAAAAAAATAAATGGAAAGATACCCACATTGCAACTTTTCTGTTCTTTCCAATTCACTTTTACATTATAAGGCATTTATAAGAACACTCAGGTCTCCTTCCTTAAGCTCAGCGTCCCTGCAGGGAGGTGGGCAGAGTTTTGGCAAAGGTTGGGTTCAGGGCTTCATTATTGCACTGTCCTCACAACGCCTGCTTTCTGGGCCACATGGAGACAGAGTGTTTGCTGACTATAAATGTCCGGAGCTGTGCCTTCTGTACTTTGAGGTTTCAAGAAAAGTCTGGTGAGTGGCTGGATCTATGAAACCTTCCTCTTTTATCTTTTTCTTTCCAAAGAATTGGGATTCTTTTGTGTGATTTTATGTGAAAGGACCAGAAACCGCTTTGGCCAGTTTCCACACACCCTGTTGCCATCTCTGCTGCTTCCCGGCCTCCTGGAGGGAAGGCAAAGATGGTTACAGCCTTGGCATTTCCGTGGATCTGCACATGAGGCACATTCCCCTGCTTTGGGGAACCCTGCTCCCCAACCAAAGTCAGCGCCTTGTAGGGAGGTCACGCAACCACTACACAGATTACATTCCTGAACCTCACAGAACCCTCCTGTTTCATGTCTTTCATGTTTAGTGAAGTGACTTGGGCAAACAGGTGGGCAGGGACAGCATCTCCGGAGGAATGCAGGAGAGGACCAGAACACCTGTGCGTGTGTGTCTTTCTGTGTGTGACACCTGCACTCCAACCCAGGACCCTCACCCTCTCCATTTCCACTGCTCTACAACATGTTACTTGACTAGCTCAATTCACATGAGCAGGTGAGCTCTCCCGCATTGGATTCTAAGCAGTCAACTCATGGCTTATAATTGCTCAGCAGCAGCACAGATGGTTTAATAGAAAAATAACTAGCAATTCTGCTTCCATCTCCTCCCCCACCTCAGAATTCACGATGGCCTGTGCATCAGTCAGTTATACAGGCTCTCCGGCGGCTGACGCCAAAACTTCCTGTTGCCATTTGCCGTTGTAGCAGGGCATGGGGTGAGGTCAGGACTCCCTGGCACTCAGGAGATTTGGCTCACAGCCACACTTGGCCTTTCATTATTCAGTCCTTAGCCAGAAATGAAAAACATGAGTCAATCTGCCTTCTTGATGCCAGAAGGAACTGGAGTTCCCACATTAGCTTTTATTACATTCTTTTCATTAAAGTATGTCACTTTCCTGACACTTGACACTCTGCCCTAGTCGCTGAGATGGATAAGGTCCATTGAATGCATTCAGCACTAGCTGTGGCAGCAGAGTTATATACACAGGCATGGACAATTTTAGATTTGGAAGGAATCTAAGGAGCCAGAGATTATGTTCCTCTGGGAGCTGGGAGTGGTGGCTCACGCCTGTAACCCCAGCAAGTCGGGAGGCTGAGATGCGAGGATTGTTTAAGGCTGGGAGTTCGATAATATGGTCCTCTGGTTCTGGATTTGCTTGTGGGATTTTGTGTGTTAGAAGGTGAAAATGTGCACATGTAAGAAAGAGGTGGCTGTTGAGCACCAAAATGCTCATACACACTCATGCTCAGCACAGCATGGAAACAACAGGCAAACATTTCACCCTAAACCTGGTTGGTTGTTTCTCCTATTCTTCACTACCTGCCTGTGTCTGAGGCAGTCCCCTCAAACCTCCAGCGTTGTCTATGGGACTTCTTTCTTGACAGAACTTCCCTCTTTTTAAACTGAAAGGGGAGTCTGCCAAAGGAAGCAGTGACTGCACATAAATCTTGGAGGCAAAAAAAGTGGACGAAGTCCTGCTTCATGCAGAGAAGACCCATTTACCACTGAGCCAGACAGGCCATCCAGTTCCCCTGTTCTGTGGAAGAGAACGAAGGATTAAAATTAAATTTAGCCATCAAGTAGCCCATTAACTGTGGATTTAGGAGGCCAGCTGAAAAAGAATTGGAAATTTCCAACCGTAAGCAGATAGGAGGATATTGTTCCCTGAGACTCCAGTTTAAAAGTCACCTCAAGAATGACTACATCTGATTTTTGTGCCCAGTCAAGGACACTAAAGATGATCAATGCCCATGGACTTTTGAGGTGCCTACTGCTATATCATAGCTGCTTTGAAAATGGAGTTTGGGAGGGAGGAAGGAGGGACAGAGTGGCAGCCACATGGAGGGAGTGAGTGAAAGGAGATAAGTCCTCAGTCTACCTACTCTTGGCATTAAGTCTCAGCATGCATAGTTTTTAGTGAACGGTGGAAAATGTGTTGTCTGTTGCGTGTGACATTAGTGCTGCCGAGGAACCGCCTGTAGAATATTCACTTTGAGACCTTTATCTTATGGAGGCAACGGCTGTGAACACCACAGTATCATTATTATTATTTTAATCAACAGCATGAAATTGGGAGACGGTTGGTTGTAAATGGGATCTCAGCCTGTGGCCACAGACCCAAGCAAAATGAAATGATCCAATCAGGGAACGCTGCCCCATCCACATGATAACCAACAACCAACCAGACCCAGATACAAAAAGCACCCTGTGAGCCTTCACAACCACGGGAAGAGCCCAGTACTGCTGAATTAGTGGAAACTCCTCATAGTGCCCTCCAGATTTAAAAGTAGATTTTAGGCCAGGCGCGGTGGTTCACGCCTATAATCCCAGCACTTTGAAAGGCTGAGGCGGGTGTATCACGAGGTCAGGAGATCAAGACCATCCTGGCTAACACGGTGAAACCCCGACTCTAATAAAAGTACAAAAAATTAGCCGGGCGTGGTGGTGGCGGGCGCCTGTAGTCCCAGCTACTCGGGAGGCTGAGACAGGAGAATGGCGTGAACCCGGGAGGCGGAGCTTGCAGTGAGCCGAGATTGCGCCACCGCACTCCAGCCTGGGCGACAGAATGAGACTCTGTCTCAAAGAAAAAAAAAGGTAGATTTTAGAGTTACTTGGGTCAGAAGACTTCATAATGGACTTGGGGACCATCAACACAGATCATGCCAGCCACCTGCCTAATCCACATGCACAGGGGCACAGCCTAGCATTTCAAATTAGTCTTCAGTGGGACAAGTATATTGGGTGGACTTCCACCAGCTCCAAGGCCTTCTTAGAAAGATCAGCAGATGAGGTGTCTTTGGGTATGTTTAGAATAAAAAGACAAAAGAGACAACTAAGTCCACTGTTCACCAGATTGAATAATAAAACTGCTAGGAGACAGATGCTCTGCTGTCTCCTGCTGCTTCTCAGTGTTTGGACAAAAACACCACCAGTTGAAGTATGGTGCTGTGTATGGCAAAGGAGGAAGCTTACAAAAGGCTCTCAGGAGTGTGTATAAGCTTGTTGACGTCCGTATGCAAGAGGGAAAGGATTATGCACCAAACACTTAGCACAGAGCTAGTGCTCTGGTCACATGACAAAGAAAGATGGCAGAGTAACAATGGATAAAGGGTTCAAGGGTGACCCCAAGAGATGCTGAGGCACGGACCACGAGGAAAAATAGACCCCAAATGGCAGCTGCTAAGCAGTGACAAGGTCAAAGTGGCAAATTTAAAATTTTCACAGAAGCAGATGAACATATCCTTATCTGCAGGTCCTAGAGAGACAGGCACTGCCAGCACAAAAGGGGAAACTTCCTCACAGGTCTTTAGAATTTTTAAAGTGCTTTCACACTGTTTATTTTATTTATCACCAAGCAGTCCTGTTTTACAGTTGAGAAGTGGATTGCCTGAGGTTTGACTAGTCTAACTCATTTGACTAGTAAGTAGCAAAGCCAGTTCTTGAACAACCTTGGTGTTCAGATTTGAAGTTCAGTGTTGTCTCCATTATGTTAAGCGCCCTTCTACACATCATGTTCTGGTTAGCTCCAAGCAATTAACCCCTGTAAGCTAAGAGCAGTGGCTTGGTATAGATCTCTCCTCAACCTACAGATCCTTCTGTCTCTACCTGGTGACAGACAAGACCTATGGGTAGATGGAGAAGGGCATCCCTGAACTTGTCCATCTTGATGTTTCATCTGCAACTTTTTTTTCCTACGAACTCTCATAGACCCTAAACTGATTACAGGGAGTGTGAGAGCTCAGTATTTGAGATCAGGAAGTACTAGTCCTTTTACTGTTTCCTTCTTTGGTTAAAACCCTCCAGTGGTTCCCATTTGAAAGGCACTCTAACATCACAAACAAGAGCATAGGTTTCAGAGTCAGGTACATTTAGGTCTGAATCCCAGCACTATTATTAACTGCCTTAACTTTGAACCTCTGCTTCTTCATCTGTAAATGGGGATTCAAAAATAATATTTTGGTCCTATGAGCATTAAACAAGGTAAAATGTATTTAATGTCTGCTATAGTGCCAAGCACTTAGTAATTGTATAATGATAGTTATTATTTCCTACCAAATAATAGTCCAGACACATTAGTGAGACACTCGAGGCTCCTCACAGCATGACCCCTCCATCTACCTTTCACTCCTGCAAGCCTGGCCATTGCCTGAGGCAAGAGATTCCTTCAGATCCCTGAGCTATTCCCTGCTGAGCTCATGGGGGTGGGCAGAAGGCCATGGCACTTAAAGGACAGAAGGGTTCTTTAGAACCTGATGCCCCTGCTCTGCCCTCATGGGAGGAGAGTCAGTTCCTGGCAGAAATCAACTTGAGAGCATGTCCTTTGAGAAGAGGGGACCTGAGAGGTGAAGAGCAAGATTACATTGAATGATGAGTGATTACACATGAAAGATCTGGAGGGCAACTTGACAATTGAGCTGGAAAATTCTCATCTTTTACTGATGAAACAAGAAAAATAATGTGTCATTTTTTTCTCCTGGAGAGCAGCCAGGAACCTACCAAATAAATAGAAAATAAATAGTAAAATGGGTGGCCCAACTGAGTCCCAATTAAAGTGAGACCAGTGCATCCTAGTGTGTGGAATTGTCCTTAGATTTTAACATTAGAGTCAATTTTTGAAGCTGATAGAAATTTAATTAATTAGGCAGTGTAAAAACATCTGATGATAATTTAGTAGCAGAGACTAGCAAAGTATTACCGAACAATGACATTTAAATGATTTGTAAAATGCACGTGAATTATTTCCAAAACAATGTGCCTTAATTAAGGTACTTGAAGAGCTCATCCTTTTAGTTTGGTGAAATGTCTTCCTTGCGATCTTGTTGACTTTGATAATGGCTTAAATCACTCTTGTATGCGTGGATTTGGGAGCAGTACTTTGGCCTAGTCCCTGTGTAAATTATATTTTAACTAATGGGGACTAAATTGTTGAGGCTTTTCTTGACTCCAGGGCTTTGTTATTCAGTACTCTTTTCATTTCAAATGGCAATTTTTAAATCAGTTAAATCTTGCCCCTGTTAACAAAACTGAGGATGAAAGCATCGTTTTCTGCAGCTATTCCAATTTATATCTTTTCAATGGCTCCTCTGCAGTAAGAGACCTGATGAAAGATGCGTAGAGCAACGACTAATTTTTTTTTTTTTATTTTACTTTTGGCCTGTGTGTGATTGCTATCCCTGGCTCAGACCTGTGGGAGTTAGGATGGGACAAATAGCCCCACCCAGTGGTTCGGCAGCCACACTCAGCTGTTAAGATTAGAGTGTACCATTAAGGAACCCTGTTTTCCAAAACAAGGGACAATGGTGAGTTTGCATTATGCCATGCATTATATGATATATGTGGTAATATAATGAATCATACCATGACGTTTTACTAGGATTCTGGGGGGAAATTAATTCAAGAGAGCAAATTATATCCTTTATCCAGGTATGTGGGAAGAGCAGAAAATATTGGGGCCTCCCGCAGAAGATGTGTGTCTGTGAGCGTGACCTCTGAGAACCTTTTCAGATGCTGCAGCATAGAAAGGTCTCCGAGATGAGGACTTGAGTTAAGCAGAAGGCAGAAGCTTGGGGTGTGTGATCCTAGACCACCTACCTATATATCGATCTCTTACCCTATTCCTACATCTTAGAGATATGAAAGATTATCCCGTAGTTCTTCCTTAAGACAAATGTAGCCTGGGGAAAGGGAAACCTATGTAGTTATTTTGGTAAACTTTTTAATTGATTTTATTTTTCCTATGGCAGCTTGCAGTTATACTTTTATTTATGTGCTTGTTTACTTGAGGTCTGTCTTCCCTACTAGACTAGGTAAGTTTCAAAAGGTTGGCAACCTCATTTGGTCACAACTGTGTATCCAGTATGCAGAACAGTGCCTGATATATATTAAAGACTGCACAGATGCTTGCTATATGAATGAACAAAGGTGTGTTTGGCTGACCTACCATATGCCCTGTCTTATATGTGAGAAGATGCTGGGGGAGATATTTCTGTCCTCTGAACATTTGGAGGTTATCACATTAAGGATTTAAGGTTTATAAGGCCTTGGGTCTAATTCCCAAGTCATCATTCATTTGGCATTTATAGTGAAAATTAATTTAATTTTGAATATGGGATCATTTGTTGAGTAAAATGACCATTAGAAGTCTTTCCTTGTGACATACAGTAGTGGAACATAGGTTTGCCATACATTGGCAAAAAATAAGAAAGGAAAGAAAAAAAGTAACCTTCATCACAATCTGCAACTAAGAACCAAAACCTGAATTATGAGCACTTCTTCTTAGCAGGAGGCCAGGACAGGGAATCATGAGATGCAGGTTCACCTATGGTGAACTCACTCAGTGAAAGATCTTAGGCAAGGCACTTCCTCCTGGGGCCTCAGTTTCCTTTGCAGTTGGGTGGATTTCAGGGATATCTTCCAGTTCAGAAATTTACTGTGCTGTTTGACAGAACTTTGAACTAAAACCTGCTGGTGCAGAGCCTTAGTGGTTAAGAGCAAGAGCTTTGATCATCATACATGCTTGGGTTCATGTCCCAGCTCTGCCAACTGATGCCGGGCACTCTACCTCTCTGAATCTCTTCTGTGAAATGGGAATAGTGATTCCTATGTGCTAAAGTTAGGAGGTTTAAATAAAGATTTGCCCTAAAATTGCTTAGCACAGAGTCTGGCCCAGAATAAATTAATATTCAAAAAATTTAGAAGTTGTCATTACTTCTATCTTGAAGATATTTATGCACTTACTTATTTTAAATGCCTCACCAATAGATCTGGGATGATTTTTCATCTTCAAACTGCACAGTATGCTCACAATGGACAGGTGGTCATTTAATTTATCAAAAGGCAAACTTTGGTGTGACATCATGATCTTGACAGACAAATGCCTGCCTCCCTTATTTCAGGTTAGTTTAATGGTGGCGCTCCTCTGAGCTTCTAAGAGACATCAGTGTGTCTCTCTCTGAGTGGTTGCGTGTCCCTCTTTAGATGAAACCCTTTATAAGCATAACCATGCCAGTGTGTGAGAGAATTTCTGACCCAGAGTGGGCATAGTTCCTCCAGCCTGGTTTCTCATAAATTCACTGGAAACAGAGTTTGTCTGAAGACTACACAGGAAATGAAAGTAAACGCCTGCACTTACAAAGCTGCAGTTAAACCAGACTCCATGGAAATAATGCACAATACCCAGAAGCCTATGTAGAATTGTCACTTGTGCTGGCAGAGGGCCTTCGCCCCTGCAGGCTGGGACAGTGGCCATGGAGCAAATGGTGTGCTGGCCCTTCCTTTCACAAAGGTGTGGACACTCTAAGTGCCAAGGCTGTGGGTGGGGTCCCTTGGGCCTGTGCTGCTCTGATTCCCTATCATTGTAAGGTTCTCTTTTCTCCCTGAAGTGTTCTGACTGTCTTTCTTCTCTCTACCCCAACCCCACTTTTGTTTTACTTTGATTTTTCTACTGCTCTCTGATTGGATCCTCCATAGGAACGCTTTGGGGTAAATATGTTCAATTATCTTTGAAGTAAAAGATACAAGGAATGAGTTGGAGGAGCAAGAAAGTATGGTTGGGAGGAGAGGGGCTCATGCATTGAGAAAAGAGTGATCAGCTTTTATTTATATCCCAGAGACCAAATCAGGAGTCACCAAGCCTTCTTGGGAAATGATCATTCTTGTTGGTTTGGATATGTATTAGACTCATATGTTGCCTCTTTTAGGTATGTAGACAGATGAGCCTAATGCGGTGAAATAGTTTGTAAAATATACCAAAGCCTCTGGATGCTAAAGACCGTATGAATGCAATGCTTTTGGATTATTTATATTCAGATCTAGGATTGAATAAAAGTGGCTTGTAGGTCATGGCCTATAATCATTAAGAGAGTCTTAAAATAAACATTCTGGGCAAAGTCAGCATTCCTTGAATTCAATTAAATATCTTTTGGCCTCGCTTCTGTGAAAGAAAGCCCTTGCAGTTCCCACCTGATGTTCTGGACCCCATTTCCTCAGACTGTTGGTGTAAGAGTAATCTGGGTCAACATGAAGAAAGAGACAGAGCCTTACTCCACTATTTGGAGTCTTGTTTTCCACCATTTGTGTGTTTTATAAATGATAATTATTTGAATTAAATGCAGAGGTCTCAGGGGATGAACAGGGAAGAAAGAGAAATGCAAGTTTATTGTTCATTTTATTCCTAAAAATAAAAAGAGAAACATACTGTCACTATTAGGAGTAAACATTTCCAAGAGGCTGAATAGGGAGGGTCATTAGCTGCAGGGCCAGGATAAAGGTAGGCTGGGCCTGCAGTTTGGGCCTCCCCCAGCCGACTGACTCTCTGCAGCCTGTGCTAGGTGCACACCATCTGCAATGGAACGTACTGCGGGGAAAACCAGCCACACGGAGGTACTGCAGTGTGAGCCAAGGTCCTGGCTAGAAGCCTGCATGACATGCTTTCTCTGGAACACGTGGCCCAGCGAGAGTGTCATGTCTGCCACCACCCTGCCTCACCTTGCTCTCTCCTGCACTAATGAACTGTGCAGCGGTGACAAACCTAGATTAAGTCAAGTGCGCTGATGAGGCTTGCTCTCAACTGTGGGTTCATCAATTCAGCGATTATCATTTGAGAACCTATCATTTAACAAACACTGGATTTGGCACAGTGGGGATCTGAAGTGGGCTACTGCTCACATTCCCTAGTTGACGTGTCTTCTGTTTTCATTGTGCCAGTGTGGTAATCAGCAGCATTAGACTGGTAGTTAGGGAAGGAAGTGTTTAGTAACATATGTGCATGGATGCCTCTGTGTGCCTATATGTTCCTCTGTGTGTGTATATTTGAGTGTGTATGTGCATGTGTGGGTGTTTATGCACGTGGATGTGTGTTCATGTGTGCACACTGGGAAGTGATTTGAAAATATTCCTGAATCGTTTTTCGTAGGATGTCCCTGGAGTCAAATCTGACTCAAGTTTCTGACTTCTTGCCTCCATCTCTCCCATACATCTTTCCCCTTTTAGTCTGTTGTTGCTAATGCCATAGTTTGAATGTCATTTTTATTTTTCCCCCATTCCATATGATTCCCTGGGGGCCTCTCCCCTGCAGAACCAACAAAGGACGGGACATCAAGACCATCAAGTCTCTGCGGGTGCTCCGAGTTCTCAGGCCACTGAAAACCATCAAGCGCTTGCCCAAGCTCAAGGTAGTGTTTACAGAGTTTGTTCCCATCAAGTCCCCTTCTCCCGTCTTCTCTCTTTAGCCATGGCTGGCCTGCCTTTGGAGAATTTGTTCTGGGCATATTCCTTTTTCTCACACAGATACTGAAGTTCTTTTCATCTATCTGAGCTGAAGGTCTTAGTTTCAAAGGAAAATAGCCAACATCCCAAGAAATCTATAAGAAAGCTTTTCCTTTTAGTTCAGACCCAGGTGGTATCTTCTCTCCAGTGTGATATGTCATCCAAGAGGGAATCCTGTGTGGCTTTGTCCTGGGGCCTCCTATGTCCCCACTGCAGACCCAGAACACCAGAATGGAAGCAACGGGACCCCTCTGTGTGTTGTGGTCTGCGTATTTTTTAAGGCCGAGTATCCTGGGACATTTTCTTTTTCTTATAGCTCTAGAGGAGAAGAGGCTCTTCTAGCCCTACCCTTTATAATTTTGAGGCACAGATAGGTCAGTAACTTGTCCAAGGACATGTAGTCCATTTTTGGCAGAGGCAGAGAAGAAATGGGGAAGTGAGCTGACATGAATTAAGTTCTTCCTATTGCCAGGACTTTGACTAGGTATGTTACCCAGATTTCTCCTTGTCTAATACTCTCCCTGCTCAACTCGCCTGGGGCTCCACCTTCCATGAGCCTTCCTGCCTCTCAGGAAAGCATCATGTGCTCTACTACACAAGTCTGCTAGCCTGTTGAACCCACCTGCCCCACCCCACATACTTTGCTGTTAATAGAAGCTGAGGCTCCATGGGAGGAAAGTTCTTTCTCCCTGAATTCCTATGAATGACAGCAAGTCACTGCCAGGGAGAGGAACAGAGCTCCTGGTTTCCAGCCCCAAAGTCTTTCTGCTGCTCAGGCCACACAGCCAGCCAAGCCCCATCTTCAGGGGCTATACCAGAATACTTTCCAGCAAGCAGACTCAATTCCCTAACTTCAGCATCGCATGGAATCATGCAGTGCTTCTCAAGGTGTGGGTCATAGGCCACCTGCATCAGGATCACCTGGGTACTCCTTAAAATCCAGATTGCTGGCCACCACAACACAGCAGAGCCAGAATCCCTGTGGGAGGGGCTTGGAGTGCGCCTCGTAAACCGGCTTCCCAGGTGACTCTTAGAATATAGTGTAGTTTGAGAACCCCTGTCAACATTAAAAAGAACCCACGTGAATGCCAGGCTCAGCTCTAGGACTTAGGAGCTATATGACCCAGGGCAAATTACTTATTCTTTGACTTTCTTTCACATGGGAAATGAGGACACCTTGTAACTCATACATCTGTGGTGTGGAGAAAATGAACTGATGTGAGTGGTCCCTGTTAGAAAACTCAACAGTTCCTCTGGAATGCCTGGGCCTGCTCTCCCAAGCCTGCCACAGGGGACATAGCTTGGGGAGGGCTCTCGTGCACTTGACTCTCCCTTGCTTCTCAATTCCCACTTCTTACTGGATTCTCATCACCTCTGATACTCTTTGCCCACCCCCACCCCAAACCTCCTTCAGGCTTCAGCCATTTGGCTCTGTACAGAGGTGGCAAAACTAACTAGGTTTATGAAATAGAAGAAAAGTCACTTCTGAGAGGCCCTGATGTGACTGAAACCTGGCTATGTTTCAGAGCCCAGGGCCCTGGCCCACCGCATGGGTTCCCAGAGAGAGACACCTATGCTCCCAAGGAAGTGGCCTGGCCGACTGCTATCTTCCCTGGCTACCCCGCCTTGCCCCTGGAGGAGACACTTGCACAATGTTAGCTGTTTATTACTACCTTCCTGCCCAATAATGGCCCAGTTCAGCACCTGCCCATAAATACTCATTGGGTTCTGCCTCACCCCACAGAGTGTGCTGCCTGGGGCCCTGACCCTTATCAGTGTTGTCAGTGATCCTGCAGGGCAGGATTCAGTGGGCCTCAAGGAGAGTGCGGACAAGCTTGATGAGATTAGTTAATAGGCCAGAGAAAGCACCCTGCAACCTTGCTTAATTCTTTTAAAATAGAAAGGGCTAGTTTCTCGCTCTGCAGCTCCATAACCTGAGGGAGACATAGGTGGCTCTGATGATTCCACAAGGCTGCCTGTCACTCACATTCCCCGCAGTGTTGAACAAATTAAACCAGCAGTGCTTCACCCAGTGCTGCAAAGAAGCAACTGCACAAATGCAGCACCACTGTGGGGCTAGATTATCCTGTGTGCTAAACCTAAAACCTAGAAAATAACCTAAAAATGGCCTGCAATGTGTTGAATTCCCATGTAACTCCTCACAGCTTAGGGCATAGAGTGGAGGTCTCTGGAGGTCTGTTGCCTTTTAACTGAAGTGTAAGTCCCTGGTTCTATCTACCCAGTCTCGCCATCTCTAAGAGAAGGTGTATATTGGTCTTTCCCACTTTACTTCTATTGGTCTTCATCCCAAATGCAGCCACCTTCATTAGAGAACATTTCCATGAAGTACTGAATATAATCACAAATGTATGAACTTGCTATGAAATATTAGTGAAATGAACAAAGATGATAGTGTATTATTACCTGATCCTTTTAGAAAGGTAAGGAGAATATAATACATAATCAGTATATAATTCGAATCTAAGAACGTCACCAAATAAAGCACAAGCTATTTAAAGACTAAAATGGGCTAAATGATCTCAAAGATCCCTTCCAGCAATATACTTCTATGCTTCACACTAAGTGGAGTACCTGTACCAGGAACCCACAGAGGACCACATTCCTTGCTTGATATCATCGGATTTCTACTGCGTTGGGTCTACATTCAGTTTCAGAACATGTGTTCCCATCTTAGGTGGTAGGTCCTTGCCGTCATAACCAGCTTAGAAGCCAGCCCTTAATCTCATGAGCGACGCCTCACCTCTTAGCAGGAAATTCTGTCCTGGGACAACTTCTTAGTGGGGCTTGGTGGTGGTGATGGTGTGGCCCAGCTTGGCTCTAGGCAGGTGTGCAGACCATCACAGGGTTCACACAGCAGGGCTCTTTGCTCTATCCACAGGCTGTCTTCGACTGTGTGGTGACCTCCTTGAAGAATGTCTTCAACATACTTATTGTCTACAAGCTCTTCATGTTCATCTTTGCTGTCATCGCAGTTCAGCTCTTCAAGGGAAAGTTCTTTTATTGCACGGACAGTTCCAAGGACACAGAGAAGGAGTGCATGTAAGTGCCGCCAGCACATCCCACTTGATTTTGCTGAAGCACGTCCTGATGAGCCCACTCCACCCCCACAGGTCCACCTTCCCTCCTTTCTATCTTACCCATCTCCACTCTTCTTTCAGCAAAAAGACAAAACAGGGAATCAATAAACTTTTTATTGAGTGCCTCTTTTGTGTCAGACATGAAAACTGAGTGTAAACTGTCTTGTACCGTGACATTTTACACTCGAGTTTTCATTTTAAACCCCTATAATGAGCTATTGAAATGAGTTTTATTTGCTTATTATACAAGTGGAAACTAAGACTCAGAAAGTTAACCTTAAGCAAGTTGCTCAAGGTTACACAGCCACTAGTGAAAGGGTTAGGATTTACTCCCATATCTATTGGGCACCAAATCCCATTTTTGCTCCATGGTAAAAATACATTCCTTTAATAAAATTCCTTTTCCTTACACATATATGGTGATCATTATTACCCCCAAATTATTGTAGCCTATAGAATGTGCTGACTCTTCCATGAGCTATAGTGAGGGGGCCCTCTTTCATTTCTACTCTGGTTATAGAGGCAACTATGTGGATCATGAGAAAAACAAGATGGAGGTGAAGGGCCGGGAATGGAAGCGCCATGAATTCCACTACGACAACATTATCTGGGCCCTGCTGACCCTCTTCACCGTCTCCACGGGGGAAGGATGGCCTCAGTGAGTGATTGAGTTGGCATGTTTGTATGTGGCTGCGATAGGCCCCCTGGTTGCCTTGAGAAGCTGACTCAAGATGAACAAGGCTCACCCTTTGTTATTGTATCAGGGAAAGTAAGGGGTTTTCAGAAGGTGACACAGGCAGAAAAGAGGAGGAATGAAAATTCTTCAGGCAAAAATGGAGAAGTGGGTGAGCAAATCAGGGAAATATTTGAAACTCTTAATGTTTTAGCCCATTATTGAGGAGCCATCTGACTTCTGTGGAACAAATGAGTTTTGAACAGCCCTGTACCCATAAGAGAGTTTCTGAGAGCTGTTATAGACAGATTTATCCTCCAGGGGGGCCCAGTACCTGAGAGCCTGAGGATTGAGGGTTAAGAATGAGTTGGCAAAACCCAAAGGCACTTCCTGTGATCATGAAGAAGACCACAGAATACAGGTCTTATGCTGCCCATAGCTGAAAGCTAGTTTTTCAGAGACTTAGCAATAACTAAGACACCACTTTCTGGTGGCAGCATGTTCTTGTTGGCAGCAAAATGTTAAATGGAAATCTGGGAGTCTCTTTGTATTGAACATGGCAACCTAAACTATGAAATTATGTCCCTCTGTTGCTTAGGAGTCAAGTGCATGATGGAACAGGGGCTAGAAAGAGAAGCGGATTGTTGATAGCAGGATATGACACTTGGGTTTGGACTCAAAAAACTTAATGGAGGATCTGCAAAGTCAAAGAAGTCAGATAAAATATTATAATAGGTGGCATATCTCCTAATGAAGCCAAGACTGTCATCTACCATCTGTGCCCTCTCGTTCTGTCCCCACAGAGTTCTGCAGCACTCTGTAGATGTGACAGAGGAAGACCGAGGCCCAAGCCGCAGCAACCGCATGGAGATGTCTATCTTTTATGTGGTCTACTTTGTGGTCTTCCCTTTCTTCTTTGTCAATATCTTTGTGGCTCTCATCATCATCACCTTCCAGGAGCAAGGGGATAAGATGATGGAGGAGTGCAGCCTGGAGAAGAATGAGGTAACAACAATTGGTCTAAAGTGAGAGGCAGCAGGGGCTCCAGAAAGGATTCTTGGGCCAGCAGTGTAAGAAAGGAGGACTGCATTTTCTTAACTTGATGAAGAATTATAGAGAGAAGATGAGAAAAGTAATTATTCAGCCATTAAATAAACATTTTCCAAGCACTGTTTAAGGCCTGTGTATGAGGCACAGAGATCTGGAAGATGTGTAAGATGTTTATGATGCAGTCATTACCTTTGTGTACGCATAGTCTAGAAAACAAAGATGTGTGGCACAATGATAATATCAGATATCTGCTTATCTGAATGCTGTGACCTTCCATGCCATGTATTTGCTGTAAGGGCAGGGAATGCGTCTTATCGCAGCTTTTCCAGCAACAAGCATAGTTCTGGCACACTGTAAGGTTTCAAAAGCTTTTTTTGAAATTTCTTTCCTTTTTTTTTTTTTTTTAACGATGGAACTGAACTAGAAACGTTAGGGACTGTAAGAGCTGTGACAGAAAGTGCTGTAGAAACACATAGGTAGGTAGATGTTTACTTCTGACTAAGGGCACCAAGGAAGGCTTCCTGCCTAAATAGCTCAGCCACATGCTGTGTAAAGGACTTTTTAAATAATCATGAAGTCTCTACTCCACGTGACAACACCTCCTTCAAGGTGATGCCTTGTCTGTAGTTTTGTCTAGGTGACCCCAGTTGCCATCTTTACTTGCCCAGCCCTGCCCTTTTTCCCATTCACCGTCCTCCTCTTCTGAGCATGGAACAGAGCCTGCCATGCTAGATCTATGGGATTTGAACTTGTGCGAATAACCGTGACTTTCTTGCAGAGGGCGTGCATCGACTTCGCCATCAGCGCCAAACCTCTCACCCGCTACATGCCGCAGAACAGGCATACCTTCCAGTACCGCGTGTGGCACTTTGTGGTGTCTCCGTCCTTCGAATACACCATTATGGCCATGATCGCCTTGAATACCGTCGTGCTGATGATGAAGGTGAGAGGAGAGAGGCACAAGAGCCGGCTGAGCCCCAGCGATGGTTCCCTCCCAGGGCAAGTGGGAAGTCACCCCAGCATCCCAGCCTGTCACTGCTTTACCTACTTTTCCATCATGAAATCCTTTTGTGATCTGTATTTTGTTCAACAACCCAACCTCTGGGGCTTTGGGGGTCCACTGAGCAAAATGCAGTGCAGCCTATAGTAGCTCCCAAGACCTGAGATGGCAATGGGAGGCAGCTTCAGACAAGGGTGGAAAAATCAGGAGACAGAGATCCATCATCATGGGGTCTGAAGGAGCCTTGGAGTATTCAGAGAGGCTCATCCTATTTAATACTAAATGACTAACTCCAGTAACTAACTCTAGAAAACGCTTCTTCTCTGCCTACCCTCATCTCTAGGAAGACTGGCCATTTTGCTATTAAGTCTGGTGGGGCGTGGGTCTGTGTTTTCCTTTGTTTTGTTGGGTAGAGTGCTGGTTCTCCCCTCCAGCACTCGAAGTCCATCTCTCCTCCTGTACCGTGTACCAGAGTCTCCTACAGGGCAGGAATGAGAGATGGCCAACCTCGGTGACATGTATTCCCCCTCTTACCTTAAGGCTGTGATTCTTTCTCTCTTCTTTTCTCTTCCTGGCAGTATTACTCTGCTCCCTGTACCTATGAGCTGGCCCTGAAGTACCTGAATATCGCCTTCACCATGGTGTTTTCCCTGGAATGCGTCCTGAAGGTCATCGCTTTTGGCTTTTTGGTACGTGGCTGAATGCTTCCCAGCACTGGGCTTGTCTCTTTCTGTTAGGTGATTTCCCAGCCTTTGTTGAAGGGGAGGTGGTTACTGCTATTCCAGAAATCACTCACCTAGATGTGGGCTCGTTTTGACTGCTCAGTAAACTGCCATAGAGACAAGATGATGTGTGAGGAAGTTGGGAGAAAGGGCAAAGGAAGCCACATCCCAGGTTCATGCTTATGGAGCTATCAGCCCTGGTCCTGTGAAATTCTGTCAGCAGTCCGGAGGCGGCCATCATTGGGTTTTACTAGAACTGCGATTTATGTGTAGATGAAGGAGCAAGCCAAAGATTAGACTGATAAACTTTGAGTGCTTATTTACTGGTAAAAGGTATAAGAGTTTTATAATACAAATGGGAAAATACCTATCTCTGTTAGCCTCAAACACAGCAAATAATAGATTTTACCTATTAGTCCTTCTGCTGTTAGTAACATGAAGAATAGTTCCTGCCAAATAAAATAGGTGTCTATTACTTATGCCTATAAAGGTTAATGGCCTTTAAGAGGTGTGTGTGTACGTGTGTGTGTGTGTGTAGTGCGAGGGGAAGGATTCTGGAATTAAGTCTGAGGAGGTTTGGGGATGATGAATTTTTCTGCTATGAGCCCTCTTTTTTCTTTTCCTCAACTACTATTAATAATTATAATTGTTTGGCAGATTCTTGCATCTGTTCTCAAGAGTGTTAAGAAAACCTAGCCCTTTGCTTCAGTGTCCTATAAACAAGATAATCCCCTTGGCCACCCTCCCCCCACCTTGCTTCAGTGTGTACAGTGAGTTCAGTGGGATGCAAGCCCACGTGACAGCTGTTTCACACTTACTTAGGGTGTGAGCTGCCATTTCAAATTACATGGGTATATGGCTTTCCCTGCAAGAAGGAGAACTTTGCTCATTATCTGAATAAGTGTTTGTCTGGGAGCAGCTTTAACAGAGACTCTGGGCTGGGTTCAATAATTGTGAGTGTTGATTACGGGGGCTGCTTTTGGTCTCCCAGCAGGTTCTTTGCAAAACCATTAATTTGATCATTTTGGGTGGAGAGTTTAAGGGAACCAATTGCAGTTGGCTGCATTGTGTTTGCCTGGCTCCCTTTTGAGTGTTTTGAGACTTGGGGAATTAAAAAAGTAAAAGAAACTACTACCAACAAAGATGCCTTTATAATACAGTCTAGCCCTGAGCAGGGGGAGTTGACCGAGAGAGAGACACAAGCACCACAACAGGGAAAGTTGTTCTGTGCATGTTGATTACTTGTATGTGGTATTGACATTGTCTGTGACTTAAGTCCCATTACGTGTCTAATTATGGCGAATGCTGAATATATACTCACAGCCTTAACTAGATTCAGCCCTTGAAGCCTGCATCCTTCCCACCCTACTCCCATGTTTTCGTTCAAGGTCTAGAGGGATTTTCACTCTATAAAAGGTACCACTAATTCTGATAAGTCTTTACATTGTTAAGGCACTCTAAGCCTTCAGAATATCGTAATATATACTATTTCATTAGATCTTCTCAGTGACTCTGAAATAGGCATGGCAGATGTCACTATCATAATTGCCATTATTGTTGTTATTTTAAATGAGGAAATTGAAGTTCAGAAAAATTGTATAGCTTCCTAAAGATTACATAATGACAGGCAATAAAATTGCAAGGCAAAATGGGGGAAAAAAAGGAAAGGACAAAGAAAAAGAGGGTAAGATGTAACAAAAAGTGGTTGGTTATCAAGTACCAAATGCTTTACATATTGCTTTTCTCTCCATAACAATATCTTAGATAAGCATTCTTATTTTTTCCTTTTTATGGATCAGCTGGAGCTCAGAAAGTTTGAATACTTTGGCCAAGATTAGTAAGAGGTAGGGCTAGGATTCAGACCCTGTTCTATCTGACTTCAAAGTTCACAATAATCTACTAGTCTACACTACACTGTACTATTCTATACCATACACCACAGTGTGCTAGTCTATACTACAGCATGCTATTCTGTATTGTAAAGCATTGTTAACTGGAATCCAGAGCTTCTGGTCCTCTGAGACTTAGATCCATGCACCAATATTTAGAAGGAATTAAAACCAAGAATTAGGAAGTTCACCCCAGGTTGGACAATAGGAGAGCCCTGAGAATTGAGGAATTCAGAGACTTAATTTAGCTCCACCACTGATAGACTGAATATTCTAATGGAAAGTGAATTTATGAAACTGTGTACTTCAGTCTGTCCACATGCCCCGTAAGTACATGTGGCTTTGGAATAAGGCCTCTCTCAGCCTCATTTTCTCGTACATAAAATGAGGATAATAGTAGCTACCTTATGGCCTTAGCTACTTTGTTGTATGTATCCAATTAAGTGATGCTCATAACCTTCTGAGTGGATGTTCATTAAATATAACTTCTCTCTCTCTCCACACTCCTTTTCTCTCTTTATTGGGTATTTTTCCCCACTCCTGCCAACTTTTCCGTTCAGGATTCTATGAACATGGGGTATTTGTCACTCCCTGCCTCTAGGATCCATGAGAGGAATAAATGAGTTGAAAGAATGCCAAAGGCCTGACCTAGTGTCTGGCTCATGTCGTAGGAATTCAGTGATGCTAGTTGTGAGGCTGGGATGGAGTATACTTCTGCAGTGCTCTGAGAGTCTCTTGTTTTTTATGCCAAGGATAGGATAAAATAATCCATTGTCCTGTGATCTTGCTGAGGATATCAATTACAGGTGTTTGAAATTTTCTTCTCCTTGTACTTTCTCTGTCTCCTCTGAATTTCTGCATTCTGTTGATTTTAATCTCTGTTTTCTGTGTTACAGACTGCCCTTAAATGTCCCAGGGGCAAGCAAGTGAATTGTTTTTGAGATTCAAGTATCCTTTTTGTTTGTTTGTTTTTAAAGGAACATGGTCTAAGGTCTGTGTTCATCTGAGCCTAGGAGATGGATGCATAGTCCACCCCCTCCTGTTAAATGGAGTGTTATCTGGTTGATGGATTTTCCAGGCCTTTTATATCTCCTTCAGCCCACTCATTTTATTACTGCTTCCTTGTACTTAGTTACATCTCCTCAAAAGGTATAACAGCAGAGAAAAAGGGGAAACATGAAGTCTATTCATCGTATTACGAATCAGTAGTTGGTTTGAAAAGGCTCAATGGAGTTAGAAGGAGATTTTTGGCACATCTGTAACCTTTAATCACTTACAACTTGTGTGACTTTTGTTGATAGTTGAAAGTCAGACTGTATTTTCTAGGGCACTTGATGCAATAGAGATAATTTAGAAGCTATAGCTGTATGACCATGGCGATGGTTTCACAGGTATAGATGTTTCCCCAAACCAATCAAGATATATACCTTAAATATGGATAACTTTTTATTTGTCAATCATGCCTCCATAGAGGTTTTAAAATACATAAATATTTGTTAAAAATAAAAATTGGAAAAACCTTTTTTTCATATGAGCTTTTGGTGACAGTTTCAAAAATAAAGCCTTCAAATAGTGATGGAACTGCTTTCCAAATGAGAAATTCCCAGATTAGTAAAGGAGAAATGGCATCTCTGGTTAGAAATGGGAAACTGAAGCCAAAGTAAGAGTGAACTTATGCATGAATTGACAAGTTTTATTTCCAAGTGATAAACAAAGTTATATAATGAAAGATGTCTTTTTCTCCTCTTTTTTTCTTTCCTTTTTCTGATGTTCCTATGACTGAATTCATTTGGCAGAACTATTTCCGAGACACCTGGAATATCTTTGACTTCATCACCGTGATTGGCAGTATAACAGAAATTATCCTGACAGACAGCAAGGTGAATGGCCTATAAGATCCATGTCTGTAAGCTTGGTCCTGGAGTAGCATTTTTAAGACTCCTCTGTACATTCAGTCCATTTTTAACCCACCAGAGCAAATGTGTACCCCTCTAAGTGTTGGGAATTTACTCCCTCACTGCTCAGCATTAGCCAGGGAATGCAAACTTGGGAGTGGCACTGGATCTCCGGGAAGGCTTTGTTGATCTGCATGACTCAGGCAGCAGACCTCTAATGGGGTAGGTGGAATAGACGGTGTCAGAAGAGAGCTAGTATGCATAGCATTCCACCAGATTCTCAAAGGAGACACAGTGTCTTTGCCCTCAAAGTTCATAGACCTGTATTTTTTCCATAAACTTGTTCTTTCTAAAGACGACTCGGAGAGCTCATGGTAACTCTCTTTGAATATTAGAGGGCCAACGTGTGCTAGAGGGGTTCCTAGATCTGCTCTTTTTGGCATCTAAGTGCAGACTTCAGACCACTCAGTAGAAGACTAGGGAGGCTGGTTTTGTGAGCAGGGTACCCTTCTCAGGTACATCCTTTACCCTTCTACCTGGGGATAGAGAGCAGGCATGGGAAGACTTAGGAGACGGGCCTCACTGGCCAGCCTATCAGCTGGAATTGGGGTTAACAAAGACAGAGAGTGTGTTCCATTTATCGGAATGAGGGATAAATACACAAATACTAGTGCTTAGATTTTTCTAAATGACCATAATGTTCCTAATTATATGTTTCCTTTTGGTCCACCAGCTGGTGAACACCAGTGGCTTCAATATGAGCTTTCTGAAGCTCTTCCGAGCTGCCCGCCTCATAAAGCTTCTGCGTCAGGGCTATACCATACGCATTTTGCTGTGGACCTTTGTGCAGTCTTTTAAGGTAAGAGGTACCAGCAAATCCTCTCTGAGGGTTGTCACATCAGACAGCACAGCCAGGCAACACTGGTGTCATTACCCGAGTCCCTTCACCTCTGGGAAGCTGAAGCTAGTAGAACGGGTGTTTGTTAGAAGCATTCAGTAAATACTGCAATTCTTAGTTACAGCACAGCTTGGCTTGACTGGAATCAGCTTATGTCTACTGGATAGAATCTCATTTTAGAAAAACACCTTGATTTTGTGATTCAGGCATCCTCTCTGTCTGCTGAGGCAGGAGACACGGTTTATAAGATGTGCTTTGTCCCTAGAGATTCCAGACAGTCCTGAGTAACCCCATCCATGTAAAGAGCCAGTGCTCTGTAGTCAGACGTCCTCTGCATTTTCAGGGACTTTGGGTGTTTTTATTTCACATGAAAGTTTTTCAAAGGACTCACTGAGTTGTGTTTCATAGAGAGACGATTCATATTTAGCCCCACCTTTGTCTTCATCAGCGTTTATTTCCTGAGCCACTGAACACAGGGTATACTAATGGTCACTTCTGCATCCTACAAATAAATAGGGACATCTGGGCAGGTTAATATGCTGTGTTTCCTTTGAACAGTCTAGTGGAGCTGTACAGCCGTGTATATATAATAAATAAAAGTAAAAAATTGACAGCTGAGACCCAAACTTTCAGTAAAAGTTTCCTAAACATACTTAAATATCTTTGGGCTCTAGCAAGTACCATAAATTAGTTGTTTTTAAGCTTTGAGGGGCAGGGGCCTAAATGTTGTTCAAATGCCTGTTCTTACTAAAACGAGTTTTCCAGTGAATGTGTTTAAAAATAAACTGGATGGAATTACGTGATTCAAAGATGAGAAATTATGAATTCACCAAATTGACTTTATTTTAATTATTTATACAGTTTAATTAAAAATTAAGCTAAAGATTGGGAGGCCGAGACGGGCGGATCACGAGGTCAGGAGATCGAGACCATCCTGGCTAACACGGTGAAATCCCGTCTCTACTAAAAAAAATACAAAAAACTAGCTGGGCGAGGTGGCAGGCGCCTGTAGTACCAGCTACTTGGGAGGCTGAGGCAGGAGAATGGCATAAACCCGGGAGGCAGAGCTTGCAGTGAGCTGAGATCCGCCCACTGCACTCCAGCCTGGGCGACAGAGCGAGACTCCGTCTCAAAAAATAAAAAAAAATTAAGCTAAAGAAGGCAAGCCAGTGAACTCATGGTTTCTCATCACTTGAAAAAGGATTTTTCCCCACATCCATCATTACTGATTTACTTCCTCACCGAGGACCTGGGATTTTGAGATGTGAGATCAATTTGAAGGATGCTCTGGCTCCTAGGAGCGACCTTGACATTTTTATCATATCCAGAACAATTGTTTGGCATAATGACTCCCACGGAGGCCTCACCTCAATGAAAACTATTTTTCTAAAGCTAGATATGGAAAGAAATCTAAAACCTTAGCAAGAATTTTCTGAATCTCAGGTGATTTTGGATTTAGAATTGGAAACACAAGATGCTTTTAAAAACTTTTTTTTTTTTAGAGTATTGCCCAATAAACTTCAGTTGTTAGTCTCTTAAGAAATATGTGTCATCCTGTCATATTTTCACAATTACCAAGTCTCTGAGAAACCATATACTATTGAGGGCAAAGATAATATTGTCAAAATTTTCTTGATGGCCAAATGGTTGGCTTATTCCAGCAAATACTCCAGAGAACAGAGAAGACAGGTGAATTTGCCTCCAGGTGACACTGTGTTATAGATAGATGTTTCCTTTTCAGAACAGTTCTGGGACACAGTATGGAAGTTTGATTTTTAAAAGTCAGATTAGCAAAGTCTGCCTCTGCAAATAGAAAGCAGAGAGCCACACGATATAAACAGCATCAACATTGCCTATACCTCCCCCACCTTCCCCTAAACAGCATCCAGTTTTCTCCATCTGACCCCTACTCTAGAGTTCTTCCCTCTTTTTCCTTATTTTGTGTTAGAATGTATAAACATGACAAGAAAGGAAAGCAGAATGAATCTTTGCTTTTCTCCCTAAGTTGGGAGTAGGGAGAGATAAACTAGGGACTAGAGTGGAGACCATAGAATAAGGGTAGAAGGTGAAGATGAAAGGCAGCAGCACTGCAGGCACAAGAAACCCTGTCTCCTTCCTTCTGGCTTTCTGTAGAGGAGGTCCACATTGCCCGTCAAAGTGCAGCCAACCCCCATCACAGAGCCTAGGAATCAACACTTCCTCGGAGAGGGAATTCTCCCACCCGCTTTCAGTCGCATTTTAATTTTAGCCTCTATTCAAGTTGTAAATAGTCTCATAGGGCTCTTCATTTTGTTAGTGCTGTTGAAAAGCTCGGCCCTGTTCATGTAGTCTGAAAGCCTCAATTGATCTCCTGGGATTCATGGTGTGCACAATCAAGACAGGGTGGAGACTCCTCATAGCACTGTCTGCCAGGGAGCTTAGTGGATGGTAAAGAAGAAGGACTTCTCTGACAGCACTGAGATCAACACAAAATTACAGTGTCCCACTCTGGCCCCAAATCCAAACTGTCCTATGTCTGCATCCTCCTCCAGCACCAAGGCCAGTTCCCTGCCTCACATCTTGCCTTGACTGACCCTCACCTCTAAAACTGGAATATTATCCCAAAGTGGCAGTAAGCATGCACAGTATGGAATTTTGTGCTACATGGCTTCATGGCAAGAGTTTTTTGGTGGCTAACTTACCAGGCTTTTGCATGAAACATAATAAAACGTCAGGAGGCTTAAACACTGGGAAATGACATTTCATCAGAAAATGAAAGAGCCTTCTGGGAACTTAAAAACAAGTGAGACCCCAGTCATTTCACTTTGATTCCAGAGTCTTCACTAAGGCACCGCTTTGGGTATGGGAGTGGGAGAGGGTAACACAGGGATTTGGAAGCCAAAGCTAGGTGCTTCGTATTTAATTTACATCACAATTGCTAGGTTATTTATTTTCTGCATAGCAAGTAGGATGAACCCCAAGTCCAAGAAGTTTTCCCAGCTTTCCTTCTAGATATGGGCTATACTTTACGGGTGAGTAAATCTTCCTGATAGAAGTAAATTTTAAGCCTTCCTTTGGCCAACTGTTTACCTATCTGTCAGAGGACAAGGATGCCTGAGAAAGTATTGCACCTCAAAACAGAACAACCTCAGGGAATAGAGAGTCCCAGTCTCTGTTTGCATTAGCCTCCAGGCAAGATCCTGTACTGCCAGTGACTGCAGGTTGTTGAGTCTGGGTGCTGCCTTTGATTAATGTCTTATCTCTGCTTTCCTTCCAGGCCCTCCCTTACGTCTGCCTTTTAATTGCCATGCTTTTCTTCATTTATGCCATCATTGGGATGCAGGTGAGCTGGTAAAACAAGGGCCCGGTGGGGGACAGCTGTTACCCAGATAAGCTCTGGCTTAGCAACTTAAGCATGCAAGACCTGAAGATGCTTTGAACCCCTTCTTGCCTAAGGGTGCTCCCGTGAGGTCTTGTCACAATGTGACCTTGGGAATTTCACATGTGCAGTGGCTCCCCATTTAGCTTGCCTAAGTATTCAGGGTAGTCTGGTACAAGGGCTTCAGCTCAGTCTGGTACAAGGGCTTCAGCTCAGGTTGTCAGATCATGGTGCTAATTCATAAGCAGCTAGGCTTCTGTGGTGACAGCAATGGAACTAAAGCAAAGATGACACCTTTGTTCTTAGCCAGAAAGATCCCCCAGGAGACTAAGAAGTGGGAGCTCATGTCAATCTATTTCTCAGGATATCTGGTATTTTGACTTGGCCTAAAAGAAGGTCAGATGTTAGTTCTTCCTGTATATTGTGACACCAAATCACCACATATAGTCATGGCTGTCTTATAGAGTCTTATACTTACACAGTCTTGACTGGCTCCCTAAGGCACATCACTGTGAACAACTCATGGAGTTCTTGGCAGCCCGCTCATTCCTAGGGAGACTCAAGGGCCACATTCCAGCTAATAAGGCCATGCAACTTGCTGGACAGTTCCCTTGTTTTCCCACCCCAGGTGTTTATGCAGGTAGCCAGAGGCCTGCTAAGCAGAAGAAGCCAAAGGACCTTTCAAAGATGATGGTTGTTCATGGTGGGTGAACTCCTACTGTAGATAACCAGCAGCACATCCATGAACCTATCTGGTTGGAGACACAGGCTTTCTGCTTGTCTCCAGAGGACTAACTTTCTGACTTGGAGATACTGTGACTAGATCCCAGCAAAGAACTTCGGCTATGTGACAGCATCCTGCAGTCAGGCAGTCTGGCTGCCTTGGGCCTGCCGGCTGCCTTCCCAACTGTGTTGCCACCTGGAGCTGCTGCTGGAGTGTCCCAGCCTTGCTGCGTCTGCAGCGTTTTCCAGAGCCTTTCTGAAATGTCTCTTCCTTTCGCTCTTCTCTCTTGCCTGTACTTCTTGGTTTCATTCTTTAACTCTATTACTGGAGAAATTTGTTCTCTAAAAATACAATAGAATGTCAAGTGTCAAAATGTGTGAGACTTGGTTGAGAAGTCGTGAGTTCTCCTTCACTGAGGATATTTCAGTAGGAATTTAATGATCATGTTGGCAGTGTTGGAAATAGAATTTCTGCTGAAGTTTCAGATTGGCTTCGTAACGCCCATGAAGTCCTGTCTAACTCCAGTAAATTTGATTCTGGAATTAAAATATTCTCGAAGAGCCAAATGAAAGCTTGATTTAAATTATTTTTCCAAAATTTATTTTTTTATATATAATTGTAGATATTTTTAGGGTACATGTGATATTTTGATGCTTGTATATAATGTGTAATGATCAAATCAGGGTAACTGCATTATCCATCACCTCAAACATTTATAATCCTTCTTGTCTGGTTGTCATTAAGTTCTTTTTGCCTATGCTCAAAATAGTTCTTACCCCTTTTCATCTTCAAACAGAATAAACTGGAATAATACCATCTCCAGTACTGATCTGGTATGAATACTGTTGATTCTGATAATGGCGATAATGCTATTTACCATTATTTAAATTCCTTGGTGTACAAGACACTGTACTAAATGTACATAGAGAGAAAGAAAGTGAGGGGGGAGAAAGGGAGTGAAAGGAAGACAGAGCAAGCATCCCCAGGCAAGACATATGACTAATGTTTTTGAGTAACGTGAAAACATTTATAGGTGGGTTTCATTGTCTCCACTAATGTTTAGTGTAGTTAAGTAACTTATAACACACTCAAGTTCTCAGACAGTAAGTGAAAGAGGTGAGTTATAAGATCACTAGTATTTATTTTTACCCTCTAGTTGGAGGTAGAAGTTGTTCAGTTATGAAACCGTAGTCTTCACAATAACTGTGCAGTCTAACATCTTATTCCCCTCAGATTTCTTTCCAAAAGATAAGAGCACTATGTCCATTCCACAGAGACATGAATGACATTTCTGCTATGACTTGCTTTGAGCTGGCCATCCCCATCCTGGTCTGTGACAGAAATACAGCACCAAGCACAAAGCAGATACCTGAGCTTGTTGCTAGAGAGACTGTTTCTAATATAGTCACAAAAAAACTGAGGGATCTATACAAATAAACACAAGGGCAGGGGCAAGCTTTTGGAAACATATTAATAGAAACAAGGTATGTCTGAGAAAAACCGTTATTATTCCAAACTTTGAAAAGCACCTTGGAAAAAGGGACCTTTGCAGAAGAATCAGAAGTTAGAAAGGAGGAGTAACTTGCTGGGAATGAGAAAGAGCCCTGTGGCTACATGGTGTTAGGAAGTGGGATTGTCAGCCTTAGCTCCTTCACGAACCAACTGTGTGAACTTGGTAAAGTCACAGTATCTCTCTTCATCTTAACTCCCTCACCAGTACAGTGGAGGCATTGGTTAAAGACCTTCACAAGTATCTTCTAGTTCTAAAGTTCTGTAATCCCAAGTGAAATCGATTTAACTCTCGTGAGATTTTTCTATGGGGCCTCAACATCCCTTCTTTCTCTTCCATACCCTATTGATGGAGGTTTAAGTTAGTGACAAGGACTAAGTGAAAAGTGAAAAAAAGTACAAATAATTTAAGACCACCTTCACAATAATAGATGTTTTTGACTTAAATTTTGTTTTGTTTTGTTTGTTTTGTTTTTGTGTGTGTGTTTTTGTAAAGATGAGGTCTCACTGTGTTGCCCAGGCTTGTCTTGAACTCCTGGGCTCGAGCAGTCCTCTCACCTCAGCCCCTCAAAGTGCTGGGATTACAGGTGTGAGCCACCATGCCCAGCTTGACTTAAATTATCTTAGATTCAAAATAGCTTTGGTTTACTGGACTATTACTCACATACTTTGTGCAAAATCACAGTGTGCTCTCCAGTTAGTTTGTGATTGGATAGAGGTGTTTGAGAAAATCATAATGAATTCAACTCATGATACTTCCAGGAGTGTCTTAGGGAAAAAAAGACACTGTAAGTTGTATGTCTGATGAATCAAGGATAAATTGTGAATTCCGAACCAAGAGGGTAAAAAGAAAGAAGAGGGCAGGAAATGTGAACAGGGCAAGGATAAATGTCAGTGCCCTCCTGGGGTATCCAGAGTTAATTAAATTTGATTGCTTGGGTGGGATTTTTTAAATGCTACTATTTGTCTCTTTGGGGCCCTCTAGCTTCTTCTCCTCTTTCCATTCTTCTCTGCTGCTGCCTCACTTGCCACCTCCATTCTCCCTGAGAGACAAGTAGTATTTGGGTTTTGAAAAACAGCATTGAGAACAAATTCCCAGAGCAGGTGTCAGTGGGAGTTACTTGAGCAAAATAGCTGGGGGCAGAGATTGTTCCTCAATTGCACATTCTAAAAACTGTGAGGGGGAAAATGTGTTCCATTTAGTATACATTGGATAAACTGAAGCATGTTCAGTGCAGGCTGAAAATTGTCTCAGATGACTGGAAAAGTAACCCCGTAAGTCCTCAATTGTCCCAATATTGACTTGTGAGAATAGGTTCTGATACCCAAAATGTGATTGGGGAAGAAGAGTACATGTGTGAAAGCCTCCTTTTCATCTGAAGAGTGGAGGGGTTGACCTTGGCTCCAGGCAGCCCTGTGTCTGGGAGTTCATCATTACTCAGTCTCTGTGGATAAGGATCTCTGAGTGTTCACAGTGATCACATTCTAAGCCCAGTAGCCAGCAGCAGATCAGCAAATCTCACTCTGTCACTCAGAATCTGCCCAAAGCCATTTTTTGTTTTCCTTTTCAAAGTGTCCAGTTGGCCCAACTTTCTCCATCCTATTGGCCTGGACTTCATTTTAGATCCTGCATAAATGTTTCCTTTTGGATGGGATTTGGGTCTGTTGGATGATAAATGTGGACATACGTAGATATATGCACATGGATATATGTGTGTTCATTCTCATGGATTCTACATTAATGACAAACAGACCTTCTAAAATGTGACTCAATGGATAGAAACATATCTAAGGAAGATAGAGATGCCACTCTCTGACCTGATCTGCTTGTAAATTCCAGGGTAGCATCTCCCCAAGCCATAAATGATGTCTTCTTGCAAATTCGAATGCTCCCATCATGACTACCTGAGACAGGAAGAGAGGGGTAACTCCTTCCATGCACTCCTGCTGTGAGATAATGTCTTTGACAGACTGCTTGAGTACCATGGTGACAGGTACCATGGAAATAAAAGACCAGATTAAGTGTGGGAGGAACTATGTACAGGCAGAATGACTTTGAAAGAGCCTGCATTCTACATTATGCTCGGACCTTGCTGCACAGGTCCCCTCTGCTGCACTAGAGCAGTGGAGGATAATTATTCTCGCATATCAGCCCAAGAGCACAGTGTCCAGCAGCTCTCTGGGTCTGAGTTGTCTGCTTCAGGGGCAGGTCATCAGGAAGAGCCATGTATGTGGCTTTGCCCATCCCCATGTGCTGGACACATCACACAGCTTGGTAATGCTCATTGTTTTTCTGTTGTTTCTCTCCTCAAGGTATTTGGAAACATAAAATTAGATGAGGAGAGTCACATCAACCGGCACAACAACTTCCGGAGTTTCTTTGGGTCCCTAATGCTACTCTTCAGGTACCTGGATGCATAACTGTCGTAGCTAGAGTTCTCCTGATGCGGGGAGAGAGAGTCGGTCTGCCTCTTCGTCCCATTTCCCACTGTATCTTTATTCCACTTCCTTTGCTCCTGTCAGTAGAAGGGGGAATGGGCAATGTCTTTGCCAAACTGCCCCATAACATTAGAAAGTTTCATCTTGTCTACAGCCATACCACCATGAATGTGCCTGATGATCTTGTCTGATCTTGGAAGCTAAGCAGAGTTGGGTCTGCTAAATACTTGGGTGGGAGAAAATTTCATCAATGTCTTTGGCTCAGCAGTTAATTTGCAAATTTTAACTTCAACATGGTCTGCAAGGGTTTGGGAGGGAGGAATGTCAGGACAGTGTTTGCAGACCAAATTCCACTTAAGGGCCGAAACCTTGGATAGCCAGGTTTATGTGGGGTCTTAGAGAATCCCACAACTAGTAGCAGAGACCCCACAGAAGATGGAAAGGCAGTGGATGTGGTAGCAGAACCCAAAACAGACCTCAATGGGATTCTTTATCTCTGCATGGAAAGCACTAGAAGGGGAGAACTGGGTAAAAAGGGAGCCTGTTGGACCCAGGCAAGAGCAAGGATGGGGGAATTGGGAAAGAGGAACAAGGATGTAATAGGATCTGCAGACCTGCTCCTGCTAACCAAAATGTCTCTTGGGCTCAGGAGTGCCACAGGTGAGGCCTGGCAGGAGATTATGCTGTCATGCCTCGGGGAGAAGGGCTGTGAGCCTGACACCACCGCACCCTCAGGGCAGAACGAGAACGAGCGCTGCGGCACCGATCTGGCCTACGTGTACTTTGTCTCCTTCATCTTCTTCTGCTCCTTCTTGGTGAGCAACATTGTGCTCTTGCCTTGTTGCAAGACAAGATGGGCCCATCCCATCCTACCCCCAACCCTCTGATACACAGACAGGATATGTTTACTTCAGTGTATGTTTGTACTTCCCTCCCCTCCTATCCCCCTCTCTCCACACCCCCACCATGCACACACTCACACCCAGGTGCAGGTTAAGAACTAGATCATCCTCTGGAGAACTCTCGGAGATTAGCGTGCCTGTCAGACTCCTCTATGGGTGACTTTCAATGATTAAGAAAAGTCTTTGTTACTTCTAGGGAAATATTTTTGTGAAAAGAGAAGGTGAGCATATTTCAGTGCACTGAGCTTCATATCAAATCTATGAACACTCAGAGTAAATCCTTTGTCATAGCTCAGGTATTTTATCTTATAAATAGGTCTATGGATATCTTCGCTTTGGGAGATGTTTGAACTGCTTGAGAAAAGGTACCTGAAAATGCAAGGTTATAGCATTGAGGAGAGTAGAATGATGATAATGGAATAAATGTGGTTCTCTCTTGACTTGTAATGTTATTACATTTGATAGTTGACCAGCTGATAGATGATAAAGAATATGATTGCTTGATTGCTTTGGGTGTTAGTAAATATTGAGTAGTATATGTGGAGCACACCCACCTATAAAGTGGTAAGAAACCCTAGGTGCCTCTTAAATCTCTTTTGGGGAAAGCATGACTCAGCACACCCACTTCCAGAAACTTCTACCCTGCGTATCAGACAAGCAGTGATAAATAGAATAATAAAAGGGTCAGTTTAGTGTTTCTGGTCACTCTGAAAATTCTCAGCTCAACTTCACTGCTAATGCCACTGGCTGTACAAAAACCTAACACTAAAACAGTGACAGCACTGAAAAGTGGTCAATTTCATGACCATGCATCAAAAAGTGAATTAATTGTCTTCTGTCCAGGCATTGCTACCTTGCAAGTGATCCCAAGGGGACTGAAATTTCCCACATGTCCAGCTCTCCAGTGAGGGGGGTGGGCTACAGAAAGACCATTAAGTGTTGCCTGTAGGTCAGTGTGGCAGGGAGTGAGCTAACGGGAGATGTGGGCAGCCCACGCAGTAGTCTTGGCTTTGTTCCTCTGCTAGCCTTGGCCCTTTAATAGCCCTTCTATAGCATCTATAAAATGGGAGAAAAAAGACTTAATAATAGCGTTTTATACACAATGAACTGATCCATGTATTTTAATATACTTCCTTCTTATGTATGTGAAAGGTTTTTCAATAAAAAGAAAAGAATACACAACAGTATCTTATTTACAAATATAGAAGTATAATGTATAAAGAAAAAAACCCCTGAAATTTAGAAGAATTCTATTGATGGGAGTTTTCCATTTATCACATCTTCAGTATATTTTTATTGAGTGGCCATTGTGAGGTTCACTCTCAGCAAGGCCCATCCCTCAGTCACCAGTAGTCAAGGGGTGAAACTGGCTCTCAGCTTCCAGGAATCAGTGCTCACTGCTAGGGTGAAATGGAGCAGATAGAAGCACATGTGGACTTCTTACTTTTATCTCACATGGTTTAAGTGTTTCATAATAAATATTTGAAAGAAACCAAATATAAAACTGGAAATTAATTAGAGACCATAAAGGTACTTTTGGAATTTTGAGACAGAGGGGGCTGCATAATTCACATTACTGTTATTTTTAATGAGGCTATATTCGGTATGAGATGATCTGCTTTCAGAGCTATATGAGACTGCCTTTGTGACCTTGGACAAGTCACACAGCTTCTCAACTCAAACCAGCCACTCTACAGAGATTTACTGATGCCCCCACGATGTGCCCCAGGCCTTATGCTGGAAACTAAGAATACAAATGTGAATCCAAAGCAATTCTGTCCTTGAGGGGTGATGGTAATTAAACCTGCCTCAAAAAGAGTTGGAGCAAGTGTAAAAACAAGTAATAGGTGTGACTGTACACGTTACACTCATAATGACTGTACAAATGAAAAGCGGTAACAATGCTAATAGTTTTTGTTGACATTAATACTAGATACCCTGAAAAGAGTACAAAAGAAATGTCTGAATACATGGAAAACCCTTTATAACCCAGGCAATGGTTGAACAAATTCACTGTGGCTCCAACCTTAGAGGCAGAAAGACAGGCCTGTGTTGGGATTAGGTTCACCTGCATGAGACAGAAATCTCCAGATAACAGCAGCTTCACCAGGAGGGATGCTGATTTCCCTTCCATATCAGTGAAGTCTGGAGGGAGGCAGGCAGTCTGGTTATGGTGGCTCCACAGGGGTGTTGGGGCCCCAGACCTACTCCTGCTTTCTGCTCCATCACCTCTGTGGTATGTCCCTCATCCTCAAGGAAGAGGAGACACTTAGACCTCCAGCCATCCATCTCTACTCTACTCTAGGCAGCAGGAGAAAGGAAAAGAAGAGTCGAGTCTGGCTGTTAGGTGTGACCAGCAGTCTGTGTATTGTAGAGAGACTCCAACCACGTCCTTCCTCCACACTGTCTCCTTATCCTGTACACCCTGTGTGCATATCTGGCACCACTGTGCACCTGGCCACCTTGACCTGGGGGTCCACAACAGACTCCAGTTCTCCTACCAGTTGTTATCTATCAGGCAGGACCCTGTCACTTACAAGAGACAGAAAGCCCAGCTAAATCCAGCTTCAGTAAAGTGGGATTATACAGGCTCCTGTAAATGAGGAGTCCTGGGGCAGAGCAGGCTTGATATGGGGCTCAGATGATATCACCAGGTCCAGTTTCTCTCTGTTTACAGATCTTGCCTCCACCTTGCTCCATCCTTGTGAGTGCAAATATCAACATCCCAAGATGGCTGTAGTGGCAGCTCTAGACCTCACATTTTCACACATTTAAGAGCAACAGGAAGAACTATTTTGCCCTGAAGGTTCAATACCATTTTATTGGTTCTGATGGGATCACCAACCACAGTGCCCAGGGAAATGGGATTTAATGCCTAGTTGAGGGCTGGGTCACCGGAGGGTGTCCCATTGAATCTCACTAACTGGGAACAGCCAAGAACCTGGGCCAGAAATACAGTGAATGGGTGAGCAGGGCAGCCAGGAAACAAGGAAACTGCTGTTGACCATCAAGTCCTGTGTATTCCACCTTTGTTAACTCTCTGCTCTGGTCCTTGCTGTCGTCCTGTCCCTGGTAGATTCAGGAGTACTGCAACATCCTCCCTTGGTTTCCCACCCACCCTACATGCTGCTACCAAGAGTTCTTTCTGAATGCAAATGTCCCTTTATCTCTCTCCTCTCTAAAACCCTTTAGTAGATCCTGTTGCTTACAGAACAGTCTAGATCAGTGGTTGGCAAACTACAGCAAACTACAGCCCTTGGGACAAACCAGGTTTACCACCTGTTTTTGTGTGGCCAGTGAAATAATGGCTTCTACATTCTTAAATGGTTGAGGAAAGAAAACAAAAGATGAATGATGTTTCATGACATAGAATTACATGGAATTCAAATTTCAGTGTCCATAAGCAAAGCTTTACCAGAACACAGCCATGTTCATTTGTATACAGATGATCTATCTGGTGCTACAACAGAAAAACTGAATAGTTACAGCAGAGACCGCACAGCCTACAGAGCCTAAAATATTTGCCATCTGACCAGTTCACTGATCCTGGTCTACACTCTTTAGCTCAGTGTATGAGATGCTTCTGTGATCTGGCACTTGGATCCAGCTGCTCTGCCCTCCTTGCAGATCCCTGGCTATTCCCTGTCCCTGCATACCTCTGTGCTGGCTCCTTCGCTAAAACACCCTCCTCCATGCCCATGTCTATCTGGTGAATGGTACTCAAGCATCAACTCTCTTATACATTTTTTCATCAGCCAGGAGAAGTTGCCTTCACACTCCTTTTTGTCCCCACCGGAACCTGCATATGCTTCTTTCATGGCTTGTAAACTTTGTCACATTTGTATGTTTCCATTACATCACAGTCTCTACTCAGTACCAAGTAAGTCTTGAAGAGCATTCAAGTAACCACATCTAGTGAAGCCCTGCTGTGCTGTAAGCCCTGTGCTAGGCATGGGAATATACCTCTGGACAAGAACTTTGTTATCTCACATCTCTGGCACCTGAATCTCTGTTTGGAACATAGTAGGTGCACAGTAAAGGTTGGCTAAACAAATACGTGGAAGAGTAGGGACATACAAACTGCTTAAGAGCCAAGAACAGCTTAAAGTCATCACAACAGTAGACCATGCCATCAGCTCTAAAATATCCTACCAGTTGTTCTTTGGGCTGTTTTTATGGAGCAAGAATGAAGGGGGAGGCTAGGGAGGAAAGGTTGGCATCTGGCCTTGACTTCCTCTAGCCCTCAAGAACGTTATGGCTGCTGGTGTTCCCTCTGCTGCCACAGTAACAAATAAATGGAACAGATAATAAAAGTGACTGTAGGGTACTCTACAAATATGAAGTGGCATAGAAATGTAAAGTAAGAATGCTCATACAATGAAAGTGTGGTACAAATAATGAAAACGTGTTGCATTCAGCAAGATCAGTGGTGCTTGAGCTAGGAACTTCAGCCCTACAAACTTTTGAATTCTTTTCTTTGCCCTGAAGCCTGTTTTCCTGCTTCCTGAGCTCTGCTTTAGGTTTCCCCTAACCCCTGTCCTTCCCTTTGCCCTTCAGATGCTCAACCTGTTCGTGGCCGTCATCATGGACAACTTTGAGTACCTGACTCGGGACTCCTCCATCCTGGGGCCTCACCACTTGGACGAGTTTGTCCGCGTCTGGGCAGAATATGACCGAGCAGCATGGTGCGTAGGCCCCTCAGCTGTCCCAGCAGGGCCCAGAGCAAAGGTCTCTGGAGTTCCCAGGGAAGAGGTCGGAATTGGAGCCACCCAAATGCCTGCCTGTTGCAGAAGGAAAGGAGATTCCTCTTGATTGTGGCCCATGGAAGAGGCTCTGGTATCAAGCCAGTCACCAAAGACTTCTGAATCCTCCTTTCCCCTCTCTTTCCTTCTGTGACAGGGTTTTCCCTTTCTGGGCTGGTCTTATCACCCAGGTCTCACCTCAGATTATTTGGGTTCAATCCCAAGAGAAGTTTCCCATAATCTTTTTCTGCCAATGGTTTAGTGGACTCCTTTGAGTTACGAGGGTGTTTGACAAAGGTTTTTGGCCAGCTGGACATCTGGCCACCATGATCAGTGCCTATGAGCATTTTCTCTTTCTCACTCCTCTCAGCAGATACAGTTGGATATAACTCTGAAATTATTCTTTTTAAAAAACCAAACAAGTTGTTCTTCCAACTGTTCCCTTAAACGTTAGTGGGTTTTTATTACATGGACTAAATTAAATGGTAGGAATTGGTGAAGATAACCTCTTAACTGTCTCTCTTGCTGTTGAGTAGTTCTGAAGTGATAGCATGCCTTCTAGGCTCTAGAGCAGGGATTGGCAAACTACATCCCACGGGCAAAATTCAGTCCATTGTCTGTTTTTGCAAATAAAGTTTTATTGGAAGACAGCTCAACCATCCGTTTATGTATTGTCTCTGGCTGCTTACATACTACAAGGAAGAGATGAGTGATTGTGACAGAGATGGTATGGTCCTCAAATTTGAAAGTATTTACTATAGAAATATTAGGTTGGAACAAAAGTAATTGCAAGCCATTTTTGCATCAACCTATAGTTTACTGTCAAAAAATTTACTGCCAAAAACATTTGCTAATCCCTGCTTTAGAGTATAAAGGCAGAAAATACTGCCTTTTTTTTTTTTTTTTTTTTTTTTTTTTTGGCCCTCATGGCTGAGGACAAGGTGAGAGTTCTGTGAATGCTCACTCCAAAGGAACTGTCCTGTTCCAGGTCATTTTAGCTTTTGGGTCTTAACTCACCAATCGTCTATCCATTCTGGTCCCCCTCTGAAAAATACTACAAGAAATGTTATCCTTCACAGGCATGGACCAAGTTGCTTCCACCTGGAACCCCCTTCATGATCAGAGACTTTTCCCAAAAATCTATCCTCTGGTGAGGCTGCTGAACTTGGGTCACTGTTTTAGCGACTGGAAGGGTGAATCAGAATTCTTTCCTTTATTAATTATTAATGACTTAGGGTACAGAGTTATCTAAATCCATTCCTATTACAATGGCTGAGCAACAGCTTTTTCTTTCTCGTCTTACTTTCTAGTAAATAGATCATAGAAAGCAATGGGCAGTGTGTTAGAGGAGAAGGCAGCCAGGCCTGCGTGTCTTCAGCTCCATGGCCTTGGACAAGTCACATAACCACTCTGGGCTTCTTTATCTGTAAAATGGCGATCGTGATACCTACCTAACTTGCAAAGTGGTTGTGAGGATGATATTAAATCATGTGTGTAACTGTTATTATAATCAACAATAACCACACGGGAATGCTACTTGGAATGTCTAGAAAATCGGCCTCTGTAAGCATGGATATCTATGGGATTGGGAGCCTAAGAAGGGACCTCTTCACTCACCCAAGAGGAGAAACCAACTGTGAGCCAAACAGTCCATTGTTCATCTGGGCTCACTCAGGTATCCTTGGCTTCCAGAAACCCCAGCTTCTTGTGGTTTCACTTATCTTGGGATCCAAATGCCATGTGTATAAAGCATGCTTCTCCCTACTCTTTCCAGTTGCTGGGAAGAAATGATTCCATGAGGATGAAACATGAGACTCAGAAATGTGGACTGGGAAAGAGCAGAAAGACAAAGAATTTCTTCTGTGTGCTTTGAAATTCACAGTGTCACTCATTCTAGTTAGAGTTTGGTTGGCTTTCTTTATAAGGTGGGTGAGGAAGACTAACAAAAGTAACGTGAGCCAATGTCTTCAAAAGGAGGACTGATACCAGTTGCAAAAAATGTCAGTCTATAGCCACTTCCAACCCACCTACTTCCCAGTCTCACTAAGGCAAAATGAAAGGACAGCTGGCTAAATTACCTCAAGAGTTGGGAGACTTGGAGGTACTGATGAGCTGCTATCCGGAAGAAGAGGAGGAATCAACCCTCAAATTTCAAAAAGCCTAGGAAGAGTAAAGCTGGGCTGAAGCGGCAGTCTCCATATGGCTGCCAGCAAGGACTGAATGCACAGAGGTGGAGACGGCTGTGTTTATAATTCCAGCGGAAACCCTGGTCTGTACCAGGGTGTATACAGACCTGCAAATGCCTGGGTGTTGCTTCTTTTTCTGGACCCCGACAGAGAAGATGCTGTAGCCACTGAAAATTAATCAGTCAATAATTCTATCCCTTCCATAGGAAGCTAGTACTCTCTAGTGGGCTCCTGGGGAAAAGGTTGGTAAGATAGCTAGAATTCTGGCTGACTCCAGCCAAGCTGCTGTTGGCTGAGTGGCAGGAAGAGGGCTTGGGGGGTGGGGGGGAGTGTTCGTGGCTTCCTCCCTGGCTGCTCTCTGAACACAGACCTCAGCAGGCTCCTACCGAGTAGAGAAGACTTGCCCAAGCTGAACGCAGAAAAATCTGTCACAAAGAGAAGCAAAGCCCTTTGTGATTTCCCTCATGCCAGCTGTGCTCCTTGCTAATTAGCCTAATGGGAAATTTGTCTCTTCCAGACTGCAGAAAGCCGCTGACTTTCCACTGCCCCTGACAAGCGGGTCTGAGTAACTGACTGTAATCAGTGTCTGTGAAAAGCAAACAGTTCGCAGTCCACTTCAAGGCAGCCTGGCACCTGCTCTGGACAGCAGTCTGAGTCATTTGTGAATTAGCAGGCTTTGTTCCTAGAAGCCTAGCTAGAGCCAGGGCTGTGTCTGCATCTGGCCAGGTATGGGCCAGATAGGTATCATGGGGTGCTCTTGGTCATTAGGCAGTTCCCTTTGGCATTGAATGGGCACTGATTTCCTTAGAAAATTGCAGCAGTACAGTTTGGCAAGGTAATGGTTATCTGGTGCTTACTGTTTTCAGTCTCTCCTGGTCTGGCTTTGCCAGGCCCAAGGAAGGAAGCTGCTCTGACCTCTTTCAGCCATCCTCTTCATGGCTAAGCTGTCATTTATTTCCCACCCTTCTCTGAGTGTCCTATTAACCCACCTGTGCTTCCTTTACAGCGGCAGGATCCCGTATAAGGATATGTACAAATTAGTGCGGGTGATCTCGCCTCCTCTGGGCCTGGGAGAGAACTGCCCCTACAGGGTGGCTTGCAAGGTTTGCCTCCCAGTCCCCAGCCATGACCTGCCGTGGGATGCAACATCTAACCCCTCCTCTCTGTCCTCTGCTCCACCACCACTGTGCCACATGAGGGAACCTTCATGTTGCTTTCCTTTGAGTTTAAAGAGGTCCAAACCCTTCCAGAACCAGCAGCTGTTATATAAGCAGAAGGGCATACTTTGGGGAAAAGGCAGAAGAGTTAAGAACTTCATATGAAGACCAATGTGATCACTCTCTTCTTCACATGCACACACATGTATGTGTATGTACATGTATACACACCACACACACACACAGGTCCACCTTAGTCTGTATAATCAGAGGGACCTCTCCTTTCTCTATAGAATGCAGAAATGTTTTTAACCCAGCAAAAGAATTCTGGCTTATTTTCACTGGAGACAGAGAAGCCTTGTTTTAGCAAAATAGCGTCATCATCCCATATGTAATGTATCCAGTATGATCCCAGTGATCCCACCCTCCTAGCTCCTGGATGGTCTGGTCAGAATGACTATGAAAGCTATAGGACAGAAGGGGTGAGAAACAAAGAGGGCAAGAGGTGAGAGTAGGTAAAAGAGGCATGGATTTGGTGCTGTGTGGAAGAAGGTAGTAATAGCTCAGAGAGTCTGGGAAGATCACAGTGAATGAAGCACTCCTGAGCAGAGTCCATGCCTTAGGTTCCTGCCATGGGTTGCTGTGAGGGATCTGAGGGGCTGTCATAATTTCCAAGTCACTTCTTTGTCAGACCAAGGATACTGTTCAGGGGTGAGTAGAACCTCCCTGCTCAACTCTGCCATACCCGGGGAACTCTCTATATCCCAATGGCTCTACTAAGCCCCTATGTAAGGCCAAGCCTGTTAGGTAAGGAACCCTCTCCTGGTGCAAGTGGAGGGAAGCATGGGCTCCCTGGGGGCATAGCATTGCCCAGGCAGCTGGAAGATGACCTAGGCTCAGGAAGGATGCCAGCCTGGACAATTGGGATACAGCTGGCCTGGGATGGTGACACAGTGATTCCGTACTCAGGAGGCTGGACAGCTGCCTCTGCTGAGACTCTTTAAACTCCACCCTGGTGAAACCCGCAGCCGCATGTGGGAGAGCTGGGGAGGGTAGCATGGCATGCAAGATGCTCTTCCTCCTCCTGTTTTTGTTTCTTCTGTCCCCAGCATGCCATCGACCTGGCACATGCTGGGGAATAAAGAGCAGTCTTGTCCACAGAGCCAGGTGGAAGCAACGGGGCCAACTCTTTGACAGCAAGCACAGCCCACCACCTTCAGTGCAAGACGCCGCCTCCTGCTGCACACACACCACAGAGGGGGGATACACGACGTTCTGCCTGTGGGTTCAGTGGAGAATAGCCTGACTTTCAGGCCAGCGCCCCAGCCGGGGTCAGAAACTCCAACCCATGGCTGGAGCACCGTCTATCCGGTTTATACCGCTCACACACAGCCCTGGGAATTGAAAATAAGCTGTGCTGTACTGGGGAGGGATGAAGTGAACAGGGAAGTCAGGGGGATGCTAATCGAGGAGAAAATGAGTCCCTGTGACTGTTCCCGTGGAGAGTCATAGGGACCGAAGGTTGCCACCAGTGTTCCTGGGTCTGTGTGGGGCATGATATAAACCGCACCAGGATGGAGTCATGTCTACGATTTGCCTTGATTAACAGGTTTCCTATTCTTTTCCCGTTTGTCCATTTTGTTTTTTCTTCTCCTGTTTTCTGTATTTTGTTCGTTTTTGCTCTCTGGGAATGCCTGTTCTCCTCTCCTACCTGTCTGCATCCTTCTCCCCACTTCCTTCTCCTTTCCCTGCCACCTCCCTGCCCCGCTAACCCTCCCCACCCCAACTCACCACCCTCCATGAGCAGTGGCCGCATCCATTACACTGAGATGTATGAAATGCTGACTCTCATGTCACCTCCGCTAGGCCTCGGCAAGAGATGTCCCTCCAAAGTGGCATATAAGGTAGACCACCCCTTCTTTGTTCTGGGCTAGAGACCAACAGGAAATGGGATCTAGTTGTGGGGAGGCCAGAACATGGGGAGGAAGCCAGGCTGGGGAGGCGGAGGAGGGAACTAAGGAGGAAAGGCACGATGAGACTGAAGAGTCAGGAAGGTTCCCAGGACGAAGTCATGAGATAATACAAGGAATGGTTTTTAATACTGTTCAACATGTTTTTTTATGTGATACTTTGTGTTTCTACAAGTGTGTGGCTTCTTGTGAGTGAGTTACCTGACAAGCAGTGTTAAGTGATGTGTTTCCTTTTAGAGGAGGCAGAGTGGTGGCCTATGGGATGGCATATATGGGCAAGAAGGAAGCCTACAGCAAAACAGCTATCAGTGCTCGTATGCAAAGAAATATCTTCAATCAGATAAATTAAGGAGATCATGCAGAAATTCCTTTATACATGGAATTGTTAGGAGAAAATTACTTTAAACAAGAAATTTTTAGGAGAGAGGAAAACTCATAACAAATGTTTTCACCCGTGACAGGAAGAATGGCATAGGTTCCTTCTAGGTCTAAGAGGAAAAGAGGAACCTGTCTTCCATCCTGTGATAGACTAAGGAATGCAGCTCTATCCCACTAACCCAGCTACCCAATTCTCTTGGAAATACTCAAAATGAAGGGAAATCATGGGCACAAGTTGTATTCGGCATTGAATCTGACTTACTGGCATAACGCAGTTGTGGGGCCTGGCCCCGGAGTTATGGGTGGATTCCCCCATGGCTTGCTGCTTAGAGACTATTGTACACTGGGAGTCATTTGCCCTTGGGGTGCTCATAGCTTTCGGACATGAGTTGTTTTGCCACCCATTAGTAATAGTTACTGTCGGTTCCCCTTTGCTATTTAGACTGACCCAGAACTCTGGAGCTCTTTCATTTACCTAGGAACACATCATAGTAATGTTTCCACTCCTCTAGATGTTTAAAGAAGTGGGAGAGAGATGGAACTCAAATCCAAACAAGAAACTGTCTTTCCACTCTAAGACACCATGTGGCATCAGCTTTAGGCAGGATGCTGCAATGGAACGTTAGAGACCCTTCTTTGGGAAGAGGTACTTCCCTCTCTGCCAGGCTGGTGGTTCTGCCAGAGGACATTCTCCTGCTGCTACCTCAAGTTGTATGGCCCCAGAGAGCATCTCACTGGAACATGGCCATTAGGGACCCTCATTCCCCCCAGTACATGGCTCCTCGTGCACAGCTTAGGGGCTGGCATCCTTTTTGCTCACGATGGCCACATCCAAAAGTACCAGGTGGTAGAATGTGGCCTTGAATTTGTACTGCTGGGATGAAGCTTGGTGGGAGAAGGGGACTGGGGGTTGGAGGAAAAGTAAAAGAACTCCAAAAGCAAGATACTCTCTGGAAAGTGGATTTGGCCATTTCAGTGTGATCCCTTTCTTTGGGTGAGGGGAACAAGGCCTGCCCACTCTGCTCCTGCCTGGGCCACCCTTCTCTCATTCTGTCTTCTCCGCTCTCCCCATCCTCCTACCCCAGAGCCTGTTTGCACTCTCCCCCTCGTTCACCCTGCTCCACCTCATCCTTTAGACAAGTTGGACTTATGCATGTTCAATCATGTGCTGGCAAATTTCATCTATTAAAGACTCAAAAAGGGGGCACCAGGATACATCTTTCAAGTTAGATAAGCAAAGCCAAATCTCATTTCTCACTGTATTTCCATGTGAGTTTCAGGGGGTATTCATGGGACAAGTGGAAATATGGAGCAGCCCTGAACAGGGAATGGAGCCACCTCCCAGAGCTGACTCCTTTCCTTGAGACACTTGTTTTAGAAATCACTTCCCATCCCTATCAAAGACATTCTTAGGACTCCATCGGGGGAGCCCTACAGAATGATTAGGGAAGCTCCTTCCCTTTGGAATTTGGCATCATTCTCTCAGTGGAGAAAAAACAAACTCAAAAAAAAAAAAAGAAAAAAGAAAAGCAGCAAATAAGCCTTAAATGAGAAGCAGGGAGAGAAGGACTGGGGCAGGGGATGGGGATCCTTGCCCTTCTTTTTTGTCTGTGCATTTGACCTCTGCCCTTTTCTTCCTTTCTCACTAAGGTGTCTTTCAATTTTTTTTTTTTTTTTTTTTTTTGCCTGCTGTTTCTTTTTTCTCTTTCTCACAGAGGTTGGTCCTGATGAACATGCCAGTAGCTGAGGACATGACGGTCCACTTCACCTCCACACTTATGGCTTTGATCCGGACAGCTCTGGACATTAAAATTGCCAAAGGTAAGCTTAGGAAGGGAGGTGGCAAGGAGGAATTCTGGAACAACTCATGCAGGTGGCATAGGATGGAGATATTTGAACTGTCATCTGTCCAGCTAAGGACACAACAATGCAGTCATCTGAACATCAAGTATCTGAATCAACTAATATTTACCATTTCCTTCTGGTACAATGAATGGTTTGATCATCTCCAGGGCTTCTTTCAGCTTTAAAAGTAATGATCTTCAATGTCTGGCTCACAATAGGTATTCTAGAAATATTTATTGACCAAAGGTTAATTTTGTCCTTTTTTTCCATATATGTTTATTTTTCTGAAGTCTTGAGAGGCTTCTGTGGCAGAAGGTGCTGTCATAGAGGCCACGGTAGTGTTTTATTCCTCTTGATTTCTAATCAATGGTTTAGGCACAGGTTTACTACTACTTCCAGGTGGACCTTTAGCCTTTCTGCTCTTGTGCAATCTAAATCCTTTTTAAAATCAGATCACTCAGACTATGGAGTTAGGGTTGCTGGAAGGATTGCTGTATGGATAAGAAGGCAGAGGAACGTACTTGCGGCTATTTTTATTTTCTCCTCTGATACACTGAGCACCCGGGAGGCTTTTAGAATGAATGAGGAAGTTGCTCTTAGTCTGAGGGTCTCGGATCTCTTGGCAGGATATCCCTGAGTCACTGAAAACAGGAGCCAAAATGTGTTCTGCTTCTTCAGCAGAAAGTCCTGGTATTGCAAGATCCACTGTCACTAGGTGCCAAGATTTCTTCTTAAAATATGAGGTGCCCTGCTGATTCAGCTCCTACCTCCACCTTCTCCCTCAGTCCTGGTTATTTCCGGGTCTATTCTATTTATTAGTAATTTATCTTATTCTAGGTGGTGCAGACAGGCAGCAGCTAGACTCAGAGCTACAAAAGGAGACCCTAGCCATCTGGCCTCACCTATCCCAGAAGATGCTGGATCTGCTTGTGCCCATGCCCAAAGGTTTGGGTCTTCTCCTGGGTATCCTTGTCACTGTGGGCCCAGCAAATGAAGGCTACGTCTTTTGGGGGAACCCAGAGTGATCAAAGAGATAAGGGAAATTTGCCCTTTTATCCTTAAGTCCCTTTTGTCCTTATTAATTGAAAACATGTTCTTTAAGATAGGTCACTGTGGTTGTGGATGAGACTTCCTGGGTGTATAGCTCCTTCCTTTCACATAATACTCCTCAGCAAACCCTCATGGGAGAAAGGATGTTGTCACTTAGCTATAGAGATTTAGAATGGTAGGCGTGATGCTTACTCATGTACTGCTTATCCTCAGTATCATCACCATCACTAGGTGGGCATGCAAGCCCCCTGAGGACAGATCAGGGGACCTATGCACACTGCATCCTCAGATCCTGGGACCATGGGGACCCTCAATATATGCTGGATGAATGGGTGACTGACAGCGCAGACCTGTTCCAGAGAGTGGGTAACAAAGCTTAGAGGTTCCTCACTCTATCCCATCATCTTCTCCCTCTTCACCATCATACCACATTTGTGTTTTTAGCCTCTGACCTGACTGTGGGCAAAATCTATGCAGCAATGATGATCATGGACTACTATAAGCAGAGTAAGGTGAAGAAGCAGAGGCAGCAGCTGGAGGAACAGGTGAAGGTCAATGCCAGCATGCTAAGTGGGTGGGCCACGAGGAGTTGCGGGAGGGGATAGGCCTGTGCATCCCTGGGGCATAGTGCCCTGCAAGGACTTAGAAGCAGCAGTAATGGGTGCAGGGCCCAAGAACTTTGTAGTGACGTGGAATTAGAAACCCAGTGGATCAAAGGTTAAAATGGTCAAACAAGGGATAAGTTATGTGCCTGTATTATCCATGTAAATTGTATTTTCCCCATAGCAAACTCCGTAGTCATTGGAATTGTTTTCTTCTCCTTCCCTCTTTTTACCCAGAAAAATGCCCCCATGTTCCAACGCATGGAGCCCTCATCTCTGCCTCAGGAGATCATTGCTAATGCCAAAGCCCTGCCTTACCTCCAGCAGGACCCCGTTTCAGGCCTGTGAGTAGCACCAAAACATCCCTGGCATGGCTGCTTGCAATCTGTCACCCATGCTGTTGTGCAGACCCCAAAACTCACTGCTCGGAAGGGCCCAAGAATGAATACTCTGAGCTTGAGTGATCCTTTTTCTGAGGTTGAATATCTTAAAATGATTTTCAGCAGGAGTAAGAGAAAAGCAGACTAAGCATACTTAGCACTGTGGTCAGCGTCAGAGACGGCGATCACCGTGAATGAACAATAGAAGAAGGGAGTTTCACTTGTCTTTTAATATACTTGGGTCTTAGTTGTAGTTCTGTTGCGAAGAATAATCATCTCCTCTCTAATTCTTGGCTCTCGCTTCCCTGTGGATCTAGTGTCCTGCTGGAAGATAGAGCCACCCTCACGGGTGCCATGCTGGCTGAGTGTAAGAGGACCACTAGTAACTGCTTTCCCTGAGGTTGACACTTCTAGCGACACTATTTGCAGGATCTCACTTGATTCCACTCTAGCAGCCTACTATACCCTGGAGGTATATATTAATATCACCACTTTACACATGAAGAAACTGGAGACTAACTGAGGTTAACTACGTTGCCTAAAGTCATGGCTAGTAAATGTGGAACTGGAATTTAAGTTCCTTATTTCTGACCCCAGAGTGTTTTCCCTATACCATGTTTTCTTTAATAAACAAAAGGGACCTTATTCAGAAAGGGACCTTACTTTTTCTGTAATAGGAGTGAAAATAAAACACAAATGAAGGAATTTTCCCATCCTTCTGAGTGATAAGCCTTAGCCCCAGTTAATCTACTATAGCATATGTATCTCATAACATTGTATTTCTGTCATCAGCATTTAGTGTGTACCCAAAGAACACAAGTCTTTCTTTTCTACTCAATGTAAATGAGCTTTTGTGATTGGATTTAACAAAGTCCCAGTTCTTACAAAACCAGGAATCACCAAATCGCATTTTTTTTTTTTTTTTTTTTTTTTTTTTGAGATGGAGTCTCGCTCTGTCGCCCAGGCTGGAGTGCAGTGGCGCAATCTCGACTCACTGCAAGCTCTGCCTCCCGGGTTCACGCCATTCTCCTGCCTCAGCCTCCCGAGTAGCTGGGACTACAGGCGCCCGCCACCACGCCCGGCTAATTATTTGTATTTTTAGTAGAGACGGGGTTTCACAGTGTTCGCCAGGATGGTCTCGATCTCCTGACCTCATGAGCCGCCCGCCTCGGCCTCCCAGAGTGCTGGGACTACAGGCATGAGCCACTGCGCCTGGCCCAAATCGCATATCTTAATTACTAAGAAGAAGAGAGTGATACCCAGGACTTGGGAATGAGACCTCTGTCGGAGTCATTTGGAATTGCTCAGATCATTTCTTTCTTTCTGCCTGTGGTGCTGGAGGTCTGTTTTTGAAAAGCACTGCTTTCAGATATGGAAGTCCAACACCTTTGGAAGAGAAGACAAGACGAAGAGTCATATTGGTTTATATATATATATATAATTTGATATATATACTATATATGTGTGTATATATGTGTGTATGTATATATATATATATAATTTGATGTGATGAAATGCAGGGTGTGAATTCTCCTGTCCACAGAAAACGAGTCAGTGTTTATCTTCTGCTTGTGTAGGAGGGAGGGAGGGAAGGAAGTACGATCGGAACAGTGGGACCTCTCCACTGGAAGGGTTTATGCTATTTTTTTGTTTGTTTTTTGTTTTACCAGTCCTTGGCTTAGAAATGGGGGACACACCCCCTAAATTGCAATCTCTGTTTTATCTACATTTTGCTATACAAATTAACCCCCCACCATAGGATCACTCTGGCTTTTCTCCCATATATTTATTGATCCATTTACTCATTGATTTTTACCAATATTTTTTAAGAGCCAATATGGCCCCAGAGCTGGCTTAGGCACTGGGGCCATGGCAGAGAACAGGTCCCCATGGAGACAAATCTGGAAGAAGAAATTACAAGAACAATACAGGCAAACAATGCTGAAGGGTGGGCTGTTGTGATGTCATGGAAACAGCTCACCCAGTTTGAGGGTTTAGAGAGGCCTTCCTGAGGAAGTAACATTTGAGTGAGACTTGAAGACAAGCTCTTCAAGAGTGGTAAGAGAAAGTATGGTAAGTTTAAGGAACCTAAAATCTGTCATGATGGTTGGAGCATGGAGAGCTCAGAGGATGTGTTAAGTTACGGATTTGGAGAGATACACAGGGGCTAGTATTTTGGGGGCATTATAAGCAGAACAAAGAAGTTGGATTTTGTCTTAGGATAATGGGGTTTTATGCATCACAATGATGTGATCAGATGTGTGCTCTTTAAAATTCAGTCTAGACTAAAGGGATTGGAGGGAAGCAATTCTAGAGGCAGGAACACCATTTCGTAGGTTATTACAGTTGTGTAAATTATCAGTGAGAGTAGCTTGGACTAGCAAGATGGAGACAGATGGTCAGATGTGAGATATTTGGTAGATAGACTGGATAGGATTTGGTGATTGATTTGCTACTTGGACTAAAGGGGAAGGAGGAAGCGGAGGATTCTGGGGGAAGCCTTTGGTAGGTGCATGTTGGTATATTTCCTGACATGGGGACACTGGTGGACCAGCAGGCTGGTTCCTCAGAACCATCTGTGTTTCTAGAGCCATGCATCATTGTTCAGTAGAGGTTGATCTAGGGGTACAGTGGTAGACATAACAGATAGGGTTACTCCCTCAAATATGATGGCAAACCAGACATTAAACAGAGAGATACTGGAAAGAAGAAAAGTTGCATTTTCAGTGATTTAATTACGGAAAGAGTTTACAGGGCAGTGGGGAGTTGGAGTGAAGTGTTCTGCACTCTTGGAGTGGCCTCTACTAAAATCTCGAGGCAGAAACAAGCCTAGCCTATCCAATGAACTAAAAGAGGCTGGCGTTTGTCTTGAATTCAGGGAGCAAAGGGGACAGTGGTACAAGAGGAGGTTAGTGAGGTAGGGACCAGATCGCGAGGGAGGCTGTGTTCAGAATTCTGGATTCTGTGCCCCAGCTTGACAAGGTTTTCAAAGTAGGAGATCACTCTGGGTTCCGGTTATTCAACTCTGTTGAGTGATTCCAAGGGTCCTCTCCCTCTCTTGAGGATTCTATAATTATTTACTCTCTGTAGGACAAAAAGGAACCCATTTCTTTCGTTCTGAGACATGATCTCACTCTGTTGCCCAGGCTGGACTACAGTGGCACAACCAGCTCACTGCAGCCTTGACTTCCTGGGCTCAAGTGAACCTCCTGCCTTAGCCTCCTGTGCAGCTGGGACCACCCCAGGCATGTGTTATCACTGCTGGCTAATTTTTTTGTAGAGACCGATCTCGCTTTGTTGCCCAGGTTGGTCTCGGACTCCTGAGCTGAAGCTATCTTCCTGGTTCGGCCTTCCAAAGTGCTAAGAGTACAGGTGTGAGCCACAGTGCAAAGCCGAGAACTCATTCTTTTACTGGCTGTGCTCAATCTTATTCCCAGTAGTTCTCAGGAGATGCCACCGTGAGGAAGATGACTGACATTAGGCAGGTCATTTAAATATCGTGAAAACTCAGCAAAAGCTCTCAGTGGAAGCAAGCGGACAGATTAGGTGACTCTGCTCTTCAGATCTTCCTCTGTAATCTAAAATTCATACCTATGGATTGTTTTTAAGTAATTGGCAATCCTTGCTCATGCCTTGAGTTTTTCATTGGATGCAGTCATTAGCAGTAGACTTAAAAGAAATGGTATCCCATCTCTCCCTCCTAGCTCCGCCACCAAGAGAGCTGCTACCCAGCCACTTACCCCAGTCCTTCCTCCCATACTCTGGAAGCTCACTCTGCGTTCTTGAGCAGGTGAGATGGTAGCTATTACCATACTGGTGGCAGTCAGCCAATAATTTGGCAACAGGCACCACATTCTCCAGAAAGCTCGGCTGCTTCTTTCTCTCCTAACCAGCCCAGTGGATCCCCCATCAGGTTAAGAGTGTCTGGAAGTACTAGACAGTGGTTTAATAACAAGCCTACTGTGCCAGTTCTCCATTCTTTTCCCTTGGAGGCCTCTAAACAACTGGGCAGACTTTGTCTCTGTCCTCTTTTCTCACCACCATTTAAACCTCTTCCTACATTGCCATCAACCAAGAGGTTTTCATCTCATCACCACATCTGAAATCCTTCTCAGCTCACGAACCAACAGACTTAATGTATGATACACGGTAGTCCTTCAATAAATGGCAGTGGAATTGGACTGAATTGTTTTGTTCAGCCAGGGATGTTGGCAAAACATTCCACATTCTTACTGTGAGTAGGGAAAATTTTTAAAAAGACCATGGCTGCTTAATACTGAAACAAACAAACTGTTCGCTGTGTAAACTAGGGTGTTTCTCCGCCAAATGGGGAAACTGAGCAGAAACAGGTTTACAATCTAGCATTGGTTTTCCATATGGCTGAGCGTGACAAATGATGTCATTTGTCATAGATATGCTAGTCCCCAGAAAAATGAATGGTTCCAAAGGCAGGATGCAGGTTGAAAACACCAGCCTCTGTCTTTTCCAGTGCTTTTTTTTTTTTTTTTTTTTTTTTTTAAATTTCAGGACTAGCAACATGTAAGTTACTAGGTTTACAAAAGCCAGTCAAGGCTAAAGGGTGTTGCCCTACTGGAGTGGGAACTGCTAGTGGCAGCCGTGACATGACTGTCCCTCATTACTTCTGGATTTGACATTGCTTTTCAGGAGTGGCCGGAGTGCATACCCTTCGATGAGTCCACTCTCTCCCCAGGAGATATTCCAGTTGGCTTGTATGGACCCCGCCGATGATGGACAGTTCCAGGAACAGCAGTCTCTGGTGAATGCATGAGTTATATGACCTCAAAAATATTTCCGTGGTTTCCTGATCCCTCTTACTAATTTTAATACATAGTCATGGTTCGTCAGGAAAATCCATTCTGGTAGTTTAGCCAATTGCCCTGGAGGTGTCCTGCCTTAGCCCTTTTCTAGCCCAGTCTCTCCTGTGCTCTGACAATGTTCCCTCTTTAGGTTTTATAGTCCCAGAGGTCCCTTCCCTGCAGCAGGAACTTAAATTGCTTTAGGCCAAGCCCTCTTAGTTTATAGCCCTGAGTATCAAGTGTAAGACCAAAAGTCACATACAAAATCTTGCCTTTGATGGGGAGCTTGAAGATGCATTACCAGAGAATGAGTGATACCAACCCTGCCTCTTAGTGTACCTAGGTACAGCTTGTGGGACACACGAATGCCCCATGCCATTCCTTAGTGATGCCCACCTCCTCTAGAACCTAGCAGCAGCATGTACCACAGTGACGAGCTCCCTGTCAGGAGGCACAGAAGACTGTCCTACCTCTGCTCTGTGTGGGTTCAGTCACATTGTCCCTTTTGGTCACAATTCAAAGACATTGTAACAGGCCACTAAAGTCACTTCCCTGACCCCAAAATGAGTTTATTAGCATAAATGGTAAAACTCCTGGCGGGGCGCAATGGCTCACACCTATAATCCCAGCACTTTGGGAGGCCGAGGCTGGTGGATGACGAGGTCAGGAGATTGAGACCATCCTGGCTAACACAGTGAAACCCCATCTCTACTAAAAATACAAAAAAATTAGCCGGGCGTGGTGGTGGGCGCCTGTAGTCCCACCTACTCGGAAGGCTGAGGCAGGAGAATGGCGTGAACCTGGGAGGTGGAGCTTGCAGTGAGCCGAGATCGCGCCACTGCACTCTAGCCTGTGCAACAGAGTGAGACTCCGTCTCAAAAAAAAAAAAAAAAAAAAAAAAAAAAAACAAATTCCTGAGAGACCTATTGAGTCAAGTGAAAGCTTCAAGAAGAGAGGAGAGATTGAAGTTTTGGCTTAGCTAATACAAAGCTAAAATATGGTTCCTAAACATTGACTTTACCATTATTCCTGGTTTAGGAGCCATGAGCTCAAGGTCCCCCACCACAACCTCAACTTAGAATTGAAGCCCAAGCAGTCATTGGACTGAAAAGAAAAAAAGACAAAACCCAACCATTGCAAAAGTCTGTACAGACAGCTTGTACTGAGTTCCATATCATTTAAATTCTGATTCAGCTGTGGCTCTTCTCTCCCCTTCATTTCTCTCCTGATCCCTCCCTGCTGCTACTGTGTACCTCAGAGCCACTCTGAATGAATGACGTGTGATGGAATGGGCACCCCCTCAGAGGGCGAAAAACACTCAGCGGCTCAAACAAATGTATTAGTCTATCTCCTGCGAGTGCTGAGACAGAATCGTGCATGGTTGTGTGGGGGAAGACAGTTTGTCCAGACACCCCCAGGGCTGAGTGATTGACTGCCTGAGGGTGTTCTTGATGAGGCGGGTAGGAACTCGTGGAGTCATTCTCTGCCCTCCCCTCTGAGGAACTCAGCACCAAGACCTGTGGAATAATTGGTACAGAGAGTTTGATTCTTAAAAAGGCCTCGCAGCATTTTGTCTGCCTGGGGATGTGTCTGGTGGGAAAAAAATTGCAATAATGTGTCCTTTTTTTCACAGGGAGACTTTATGACATCATTTCTGCGGGTTCCCCAGGGCTGAGCCATAGTGCCAGGACTTTTTGGATATGTGTTCATCTCATTGTCAGTACTGGTGTCTGTAATTCAATTCAGGTGTCAGCCTGTGCTACACACTCACCACTGTGTACTTCTGCCCATCCCTCGGGGCCGCTGCTCCATGTCCCGAGGCGTGGCCATGATTGTGTGTGTGCATACGGAGTGTGCGTCTCACACCACCTCTGATACCTGTAGACTGCAGTGTTGTTATCACGTCTGTTTGGAGTCAGAACTGTGTGCTGTATAAAGCATGTGCTACAAACACTGTAACTCCCTCAAGAGCACCATAGCACATGTCTTGGGAAAGTACCCCTCCCATACACACCGGAAACCACTCAGCCAAATGGCCACAGACGCTGAGGTGGAGGTCCCAGACATTTTCTTTTGGGCAATGCCCTCCATGTTTTTAGGATGTCATTTCCTAAATATAAAATAGCTTTTTCTGGTACTATCTCCATCTGCCCAAGATGTTCTTAGATCTTTTTGTTGGGTAGCCCACGTAAACATATCCCATACAGCTCTTTATGCAATGATACTAGCTATCTGTATAGAGCATGCACGACTGCCAAGCTAACATTCTTTAACCAGGAAACTAACAAAAATGACAGAACCTTAGAGATCTGCAGTCCAACCTAATAACATTCTAGGCTGGCACAGCCCAAAACAATAGCTCTTAGCCATGTGTGGCTAGTCCAAATAAAATATAAACTAATTTTTATATTGATTACATGTTGACATGCTAATATTTGGATATATTCAATGTTATTAAATTTCTTTTCACCTTTTACAACATGGTTACTTGGACATTTAAAATTCTGCAAGTGGCTTGCATCATCCTTCCATGGGACTGTGTTACTCAGGGCATCCCTGACAGCCACCCACCACATCTTTGGATGGTTTCAATGAGAAGAAAACTCTTAAAGTCATGTGCCTTAAGGCTTGAGAAGACATATTTGACATCAGAAATTGTTGACTTCCCTTAGAATACTGGTTTCCATTTAATTGATAAGAGTCTTCTTCAGATTAAAAGAAAAATCCGATGCTACCACTTCTTGAAAGCGAACTTCACATATCTGAAAAGTATTATACCCCACAGTATTTGTTGCAGAAAACAGTAAAATCTGAATCATTGCTTAGTGATGAAAAATAGGTGACCTTCAGCACTCAATCCCAGCTAGAGCTTCCTGTCTGGAACATATAGCACATAGGTGCACAAAAACACACACATACACACACAACTGAGACCTTAAAGCTGCAAGTCTCTCTTTTGAAAGTCGTTCTTGAGGAGGCTGAATTGTCCACTGGACGTGAGAAGCAATGAGATGAAACCAAGTCCCACAAGCTTGGCTGTGTGTTTATTTCCAGGAGCCAGAGGTTAGTGAATTAAAAAGCGTGCAGCCCTCTAACCATGGCATCTACCTTCCTTCGGACACCCAGGAGCATGCGGGATCTGGGAGGGCATCCTCTATGCCACGTCTGACTGTGGATCCCCAGGTAAAAAGCAACCACCTACCTTAGTGCAGTGGCATCCGGGCTGTATTAGCTGGGTTATGGAATAATATCTGATATTTGCAGGTGAGCCCTTGACTTGCCCGCACCCCTTCCCTATAAATAAAACCTGGCTCTGGCTCATGGGCCTTCTCTAATAGAGCCTGCTCCTCCAGTGTTTTCAGTGACCCCCTAACCACAACAGCCCAGCCAACAAAATTGCATACCTCACTCTGGACGGGCTATACATCCTCAAGATTCAACCAGCCACGCCAGAAATATTTTCCAGGATTTTCTCTGTGTACTTTTCCATCCTTTTTTTTGTTTCCTGACTCCTCCAGCACATATGCAGTTACTTACACACACAGGTCTGTGTCAGGACTGTCTGTCCTAACCAGTGCAGGCCACGCCTCATTTCTTTGTCTGTTTTCCTGGCTGCTTTCTCCTGTCTGTCTGTCTTACATCAGGTTTTGACAGAGACAAGAAGTTTTTGTGGATTTGTTTTAATATGTGTGGCAAATCAAAACGCCAGAATTTAAAATGGGGCTAGGTGGGATTGATGGCAGCAGAGGGAGAGTGATACATGCTTAGCACTTGTTAAATTGCAAGCTCTCCTGGGCTGTAGTGCAGAAGGGCAGGTACTTCTCTGGCAAGGGCATTAAAAAAAAACAAAAGCAAAGCTATGTTTCTTTCATGGGGTAGCCTCTTAGACAATTGCCGTCACATGTTTCAAAGCAGCACGGTATTTGCTGCAGCCCGGCTGCACCCATGGTAGAGGGCTCTGTGGGAGCTTGCACAGTGCCTGCCTGCCTGCCTGCATTCTGCTTGGCTTTGTACACTCAACTACAGGAAGAGAAGATCCTGGACCATTTCCAGTGACTATGTTAACATAACGTAAGGATACTTTCTTCAACAGTTTCCACCAGCTAAGGTATGAGCAAGAGAGATTCAAAGGAAGTTACCATTTGCAGGGATTACAATTTGCCTTCCTCAACGTCTCAGTCTTGCCGCTTCTGTCCTTTTAGATCTTTTCAATCATTAATCTATACCTTGTGTTTCTCTGGGGGCTTGTATTTCCAGGTGGTGACAGACACTAGCTCCATGAGACGTTCATTTTCCACCATTCGGGATAAGCGTTCAAATTCCTCGTGGTTGGAGGAATTCTCCATGGAACGAAGCAGTGAAAATACCTACAAGTCCCGTCGCCGGAGTTACCACTCCTCCTTGCGGCTGTCAGCCCACCGCCTGAACTCTGATTCAGGTGAGGTCTTCATTGTCCAGCTCTTTCATCAGGCAGTGGGCTTCTGCCCTGATGGACTTACTCTCAGAGCACTGTAGATAACCAGAAAATAATGTAGAGAGAAGGGTTGAAGAAAGTGAAGGATGCTCCTTACCAAAGGGAATTCCTGTATGTGACTTAACATCCTGAAACAGGCCAAAGCCCTCCTCTGTGTTCACCAGAAAGGCTGTTGCAATCCCTTCCTTCTGGAGCAGGGCTATACAAATCATTAGAACTGAGGGAGCTTTTCAAATAGTCTTCTGCAAAACCACTGGGGCGTTTTTGGGAATGTTTTAGAGACTCACTGTGAGGACTAAACTTTAACTACCAATTCCACTTCAACCCAAACAGTGCTACCTGGAATTATTTCCTGTGTTTTCTTTTTCTTTTGTTTTGAGACAGAGTCTCGCTCTGTTGCCCAGGCTGGAGTGCAGTGGTACAATCTTGGCTCACTGCAAGCTCTGCCTCCCAGGTTCACACCATTCTCCTGCCTCAGCCTCCCAAGTAGCAGGGACTACAGGCACCCGCCACCACACACCGTGAATTTTTTTGCATTTTGAGTAGAGATAGGGTTTCACTGTGTTAGCCAGGATGATCTCAATCTCCTGACCTCGTGATCCACCTGCCTCGGCCTCCCAAAGTGTTGGGATTACAGGCGTGAGCCACCGCGCCCAGCCTGAATTTCTTTTGAGCTTTTCGCAAAATAAAATAAAATAAAATAAATTTAGTCTGGCTCAACCATTTTATTTTATTGGATAAAGAAATGAAAGTTGAAAAAGCAGTGACTTGTCCCATGTCATAGGGCCATTAAGTGGCAGAACTGGGACTAGCACTGGGATCCTTTCATTTCAATCCTGGACTTCACACCATGGCATTACGTTAGGTGTGTTATTTAGTTCACAGAAATTTCTTAATTCCCTTCTGCTGGTACCACCTTTCCCTCAAAAAGTTACACAGCCATATTTATGATACAGAGAGTTCCTGGCCCATATTGTTAACCAATATCCTATATTGTGTGTAGCGTAAATAGAAACAGAATAGACTGCATTGTTTGACATATGTGTCTCTACTGGCACCTTGCAAACTTACCTGCTTACAAAATAGGTAATTTGTTAGCCTCCCTTTCTCCCCTGCTTCCCTTTCAGATCATCTTTTGACATACCTGGAGAAGCCAGGATTCTTTTAGGGGCCTATCTTTGTTCAGGCTGCTACAAGAAATTACCACAGACTGGGTGGATTAAACAACATGTATTTGTCACGGTTCTGGAGGCTGGTAAATCCAAGACCAATGTGCCAGCAGATCTCTGTCTGCTTTCTGTTCTCACATGATGGAGAGAAGAGAGAGTGGAAGCAAGCACTCTCAGGTCTCTTCTTATCAGAGCACTAATCTCATAATGGAGGCCCCACCCTCATGCCTCCTAACACCATACCATCAGGAACAAGTTAGGCCTCAACATTTGAATTTGGGTGGGGACAGAAACGTGGTCCATCTGAGGGCCCAACCCCAGGCTGTGATGGGATACTTGGAGAGAAGTCCCTTCATCATCAGTGGTCAGAGTGGGCAGAGTTATAACCAAGTGCTTTTGTCACCTCTCACAGGCCACAAGTCCGACAGTCACCGCTCAGGGGGCAGGGAGCGAGGACGATCAAAAGAGCGAAAGCACCTTCTCTCTCCTGATGTCTCCCGCTGCAATTCAGAAGAGCGAGGGACCCAGGCTGACTGGGAGTCCCCAGAGCGCCGTCAATCCAGGTCACCCAGTGAGGGCAGGTCACAGACGCCCAACAGACAGGTGAGCACAGAGAGGAAGCTAGTCTACAGCAGAAGGACAGGGGAGGGTGGGCTGTATAATTACATGCAAGTTGTGGGTATTTAGCAAACACATTCAAGTACCCACAAAGACTGGAGTTTCACAGGAAGCTTTACCTATAGTGTGTAGAGGTTAGCTGCTCAATGCTTGTGTACTCAGAGATTATGTGAATTCACAGAAAACCAGATTTCCCCCAAGGAAGATGGTGTCTAGAGGTCATTCCATTCCAGCCTTCGGAATCCAGAGATATAAATAGGTTGACAGATGTCTCAGCCAGATTTTGGAGGAGAGGATGGTCCTTTAGCCAGAAAGGTTCCTTTGACCATCTTGTGATCCCCAGTATTTGTGAGAATGGTGATTCATCTCTCAGCCCAGGATTCACAAGTCAGAGCAGTTTACCCTCATTTACCTAGCTTCCAGCCGTCCCAACAGGACCATGCCTTTTGCTGAACCTCCAGCCTGGTGCATAAAGAATAACTATCAGAGCTGTATGAGAACATTCATCGACTCTGTGTTGTTACTCCTCACGGGAGCCCTATCTCTAGTCATGGCACTTTGACCCATAATAGGAGACCCCCTCAACAGAAATGATCAGTGGAGAAAAGGAGGGGCTGCTAATGCAGACCTTTGGAGACACAGCAGCTGAGAGGTTTCCCTTCTAGAACAACAGTTTTCAAATTTTAGCGCAGAACAGCATTAACCCATGAAGTTTACTAGCACTGCACATTCCTGGGGCCTGAAGGATTCTAGTGAGACCCAGAAATCTGCCTTTGAAAAGACCCCTGCATAGGATTCTGAGCGGGAGGTTTGTAGGTCACACATACCTTAAGAAATGCTCTCCTGGAGGTTTACTTCCCAAAACCTGGGCTCAGTTTCCCTTGGGAATAGGTGAGGGCAAGTATGGCCTGAGCCAACAACTGCATGTATCAGGTCCAGAAGTTGAGTTCAGCAAACCACTGAAGACATGGGCGGGAATAAGGGTTTCCCAGACAGAGCAACTCCAGCGTTTGTTCACTTTCCACAGAGTTGTCTTTCTCAAGTTTCAAGTCTCTCTTTTAGTGTGCCCCTTGTTACCTATGTAGAGCTTCCTTAGTAGTCCAAGTGCTTGTTCCACGGACCTGCCACCCCTGGCATCACCTGGAAGCTTGTTAGAAACGCAGACTCTCAGGCCTCGCCCCAGATCTTCTGAGCCTGCATCTGCAGTTTAACCAAATCCCCAGAGGTCTGTATGCTCACTAAAAGTCTGAGATGTCCTGGTCTAAATGTTCTTGACTCCTTAATCTCTTCGATCCTTGTGTCCCTGAGTGGATGTGAATACTACAGCGAGCTCCAGCGCAGGCCTCTCCCCCACAGAGTTCAGACTCCAAGGACTCTCTTAAAAGAGTTGCAAGTAGGGATCATGCCAAGCCCAATCTAACATGCCCTGTCTCTCCTGCTATCCAGGGCACAGGTTCCCTAAGTGAGAGCTCCATCCCCTCTGTCTCTGACACGAGCACCCCAAGAAGAAGTCGTCGGCAGCTCCCGCCCGTCCCACCAAAGCCCCGGCCCCTCCTTTCCTACAGCTCCCTGATCAGACACGCAGGCAGCATCTCTCCACCTGCTGATGGAAGCGAGGAGGGCTCCCCGCTGACCTCCCAAGCCCTGGAGAGCAACAACGCTTGCCTGACCGAGTCTTCCAACTCCCCGCACCCCCAGCAGGGCCAACATGCCTCCCCCCAGCGCTACATCTCCGAGCCCTACTTGGCCCTGCACGAAGACTCCCACGCCTCAGACTGTGGCGAGGAGGAGACGCTCACTTTTGAAGCAGCCGTGGCTACTAGCCTGGGCCGTTCCAACACCATCGGCTCAGCCCCACCCCTGCGGCACAGCTGGCAGATGCCCAATGGGCACTATCGGCGACGGAGGCGCGGGGGGCCTGGGCCAGGCATGATGTGTGGGGCTGTCAACAACCTGCTAAGTGACACGGAAGAAGACGACAAATGCTAGAGGCTGCTCCCCCCTCCGATGCATGCTCTTCTCCCACATGGAGAAAACCAAGACAGAATTGGGAAGCCAGTGCGGCCCGGGGGGGCGGAAGAGGGAAAAGGAAGATGGAAAGAAAGACACCATGCATTATCAGAGAAGAGGAAGTAAAGGACAATCGGAACACCAAACCCACCAAATTGCTTTATTCCCCTTTGCAAGATGGGCACTGCCATAGTTCTGCCTCTTTGCTGGGGAAAGAAAACAGGAATGTGGAGGGTTATTCCTGCAGGAGAAGGGACACGAGGATGGCTTTGCTTCCCCTTGCCCCTTCCCACTTTTCTAAAAGCTGTGGAGGGATCTAGCTGGCCTATGTCTACACTCAGTGCCCTGAGAAGCCTGGAAGACTTTCTGGCTCTTAACTGGGGAGTAGTGGAGACCATAGGAGAGGACTCTCCTCCCTCACCAGCTCTTACGCCTCAGCCAGCACCACTGCCACCAGGGCAACGCAGCAGCATCTCATGCATAACCCTGTGGCTTTCTTCCCCCAGGGCAGCACAGGCTAAGTCAGGAACATTGGATGCCAGGGAGGGAGGAGAAAGCCGAAGCGAAAGGGGTCAGTGTGCTGAGGCAACAGCAGCAAGGGCTGGTCTGGATAAGAAAAGCCATAGCCCGGCAGCCCCTACCATGAGGGAGACGGTCAGAGAAACTGGTGGTGCTGGGGGTTATAGCCCCCCATCCTTGAGGCCTGTCACTCACAGTAGGTGCTGAGAGTTAGTTAGGACAGGTCAGGACGTTCCCCAGGGTCCACAAAGGTGCCTAAGGCTCTGGTAAGGGTGAAGGTAAAAGTATTTAACAACTGCTGTGGCATCAATATAAGTGGAGTTTGGTTGTAGTGCTGGAGCCCACGCTGTTCCAGGCATTGGCTCTTTAGATGCCAGTCATGGGGGAACCCTGAGAATGTGGGTAGAGTAACAGGGGCCACCTAAGGGACTCAAAACAGAGTCTGTTTTCCAACCAGTGTGGGAACAATTAAATATGTGCAACAGTGCTACGGCCACACCAGCACCTCCTGGCTGAACGTCAGCCCACACTCTGGTCCGTGAGGCAGCAAGGCCAGTGCTGTGCCAAGCCCAGTAAGGCCAAGTGCCAGAGGCCCAGCCTTCCCTGCCACTCCTCTGAGAGGGCAGAACACACATATCCAAGTAGGCTACCCACCACTGGGTAGGGACTTCTGTAAAGATGGGAAAGGCGGATAGATTAAAATAAGCTTCTAGGAAAGTCTGGATTTACTGAGGACCTCCCACGAGGCAGGACCATTGGGACTGCAGCGTCTGCAGCTGGTGTGGGGTTCAGGTCAGTTTGTCAGGATGCTTTAAGGTGATTAGTAAATATACCTCAGCTTAGACCTGGGCTGCTCCTTCTAGTAAAGCTCCAGTGGGGCCTCATCATACAGGATGACAAGACTGGGGCCCTGGTCACCTTGAATATTCCCCTGGGCCAAGATGGCGCTTCACCCCTTCCCAGAGTAAGAGCTGGGGCTGACAGTCCCACCCTGCCATTCCTAACTGCCCAAATGCAGAAGCACTGAGCAAGAGAGCCCTTTCTTGCCAAGCCAGTGCTCTTTTGGTACATGGCATACAGCTCCATTGGAGGGCACAGATCGCTGGCTTTATCTGGTGGAAATGTACCTTTCCCATAAGTTCCTCTTTAGTGCCATCACAGCAGGGGAAAGGACGGGGCCCTCCTTCCCCCCCACCCCCACAGGAACAGATGGAGCCTGCCACCCAGGATCCTGATCTGCCCTGCACTGAGCACTCGGTGGATAAACACTCCTCCAGCCCAGACACACTCCTCTTGGGCAGGAGAAATCCAGAGCTGTTATTTTTCTTAGAAGGAGCCTCTTTTTCCCCTATTTTTTAAATTGAAATATAATAGCTGTATCATCAGCCCTGAAAAGCCAAATTCAACCACATGGCTGGAGAATCATTTGTCATGGCCCCGCCTTCTCTTCTGATACTGATGGAGCTTCATGACCCATGGTCAGCCCCCAAACCAAAGCTGTCCCAACAGAGGAGGCCAGTGAGGCAGAGACAGAGCTCTCCCACTCTCAGACCCTCTTTTGTCTTCATTTTCCTCTCCCACTTAGCACGTGTGTGCTTGAGGGTGGCTGGGAATGTGATATACAGTACCCGATCCTAACAGGTGTGATCATTACATAAGACGCTGATGCTGGGCCTTGTTTTGTTTTTAAAGTTTCCTCTGCTCAGTGTCATTTCATGCCAAAGTGCTGCTATGGGCTGCTTTGTGTGTACGAAATTGCTTTTTCCACTTTGGAAATGCAGCTTTCCCTAGGGGAAGGCCTACAACAGGACGACTATTCTGAGCCAGCGGGTCTATTGCATGGTGTTTTGAGAAAGGGAATTGTAGTGATACCTTATGCCGTTTCAACAGGAGAAACGCAGGCTGGCAGAGCAATTCCCAGAAATGGAATTTGCCTGCAAGTAGTATAAACAAACACTACATTTACTGTGCCAGGAAACCTTCCTGAACTCCTTGAACTCATACACAGAAGTATTTGAGTCCTGAATAAAGTGTTGGAAGCACTGCAGATGTGGTCACCTGACTGACCACCTGGTTTTTCTATTACCAGTGAATTTCTTTTATTCACCTTCCCTTGACCAAGAAATTGGGTTTCTTTTCCCTCAGCCTGCACTTACTCTTCTATTAAGACCAGAAAATAAAATTTTCCGTTGAGTCACAAACTCATCATCATGTTTGGTTTTCTGCTGCCTCTGAACAAAAGTGAATGCCAGCCTTCCCTTGCTGGGTGTCAGAGCCTGCCTCCCTTGAAAAGAGGCCCATGTAGACCCCAACACCTGTTCTTTTCTCTGGTTAATTACAGCAGCGTCTTGAGAAATTCCATGCAAAAGAAGACTACAACCAGTGTTTGAGATATACCACAAGATCAAATTTGGGCACTTGGCGGTCCCCTCAGAAGACTCTTGAGTCATATGTTCAGTTTATCTTGCTAATGTATGACTTGTCTTCACCATCTCCTCAAAACAGAGTGAAGCCAAGATAGAGGAAGGTAAAAGGAGGAAAGAAAACCAAGGCAGGGAGATGATGTTCTGAGTAGATTGGCGTTTAGATATCCCTCATTTCACTTAAGGCTCCAGACAGACTCCAGGTAGGGAATGCATGTCTGTCTCTTTCTCTGTATCTTTCTCTGTGTCTGTCTCCCCATCTCCTAGAGGACAAAGTGCCAGTGACCTTTGGACAGGGGCAGGGCTCCAGCCAAGGTGCCCCTGAGCCAGGGTCAGCATAGAATTTCCTGCCCCGTGAAGGGCTGGTGCTGGCTAGCATCCCCTTGGCTCCACGTGAGTCATGAACACAATTGTCAGTGGGGGTCTGTGCTGCTCTTCTAGCTGAAGAATCTGTTTTTCTTCTGGGCTTCACTTGTAGTCCCCAGTCAATGTCTCCATAGGGCACTGAGATCACCAAGAACATTGCCCAGAAGCTAAACTCCAGATGTTCTAGATTTTGACCTCCCTTGACTCTGGGGTCACAAAGAGAAGACCCCATAATCCACCTCTCAGCCAGTATCTCCCTTCCCTGCACAGATTCCCCCCGACCCCATAGAGTCTATGTGGTGAGCATGAGGGTCGTTTTCCCTCTGTTCTCCCATCTCAGCCTCCGTTTTGCTGCATGTTAGCACTGATCCAACTCCTGAGATGGTTAATTCCACCCAATCCAAGCTTATTGGCTTGCCTGCCTGACTCCACCAGTCTCTCACCTATTGGGGAATGCTGCATTCTAATGAAATAGGGTTTGGAACTCACCTGGTGCTCCTCGCAAGACGACTGACACACAGTGTAGGGCGTGGGGGTGGACATAATGCCCACCCACTGGATAAAAGCTCACGGCAGGAAAATGACGTCTCTCCTGGCATAATGGAACAAAAATCTCAGATAATTTTGATTTTTAAAAAGTTCTCAATTTTTCATTACATCCTACTTCTCAGCCCTCTGGATGTTTCATTTTTTTTGGACAGAGTGTTTCTTTAGTGGGTGGGGCCAGGGACAGGTTGAGGGATATTTCTCAGCTCATTTATAAGATGATATAAATATTATGAGGTTGTATGTAAAGAAAAAGCAAATGTATAGCAGAAGGGGAGCAGATAGCTACCTTTCAGGGATTTTGAGACTTGAAGGTTAAGGAATTTTTACTGCTATTTTTGTTCATCAGTTTCATGCCTGTTATGTTTTGAGATCCTCGGAAGCCTAGGGCTAGTATATGCCAAGAATCCTGGTGAGAGGCGTTGCCATGCCTTGGGGTGAATTCTTCCCCACCAGCTCTCTCACCCAGCCTGCAAGTTCTTCCCTCATAGATCCCAGAGCAATGGGCACCGTCCAGGAGGTATAGGAGAGGACTTTATGATGCAGGAAAGAAGGAAGAAGTGGGTCCCTTGCAAGTGGCCAGACAGAGAATGATGGTTTGACTCCAGAAAGAGTCTCTATGGAATCAGGTTCAGGTTTGGATAACTTCTCTTTGAAATATCTCCACACTGAGACTCCTATTTTAACAATATCCAAACAAAATTAATTAACTCAGGGCTTATGACCTAACCTTTGTAAGAAGGTGATCAGAGAGATCCCACATTAATAAGCACTGCCTGTAGCAGCAGCTTTGCCTTTTTGTCTTTTGCTGTTTCTTGTCTGGACCACCCTGTACATCATAGCCAGGTCTACCCCAAATAGAGCAGCAGCTGATGGCTTCTCTGCTGTCTGAGGAGGGAGGGCTTGGCTGCAGAGCTATGGTGTTTTGTCAGCTGTTAGGTGCTACCAGCCCACCCAGTCAGAGTACATAGACATAGCGCTTTAAGGGACAAAGGACAAAGAACAGAACTATCTTTGCTTTCCAGAGGCCATCTTTTTCTTTCCTTGAATCCCTTCTGCTTTAACCTTCTGAGGTGTATGCATCCCAGAGAGATCACACCAAGCCAAAGAGAACAAATTCACAGATTGTCCCAACCTACCCAAAGGGCCTGAAAATCCTCTCTGAACAAAACTCAAGACAGTTGAGAAGTATGAATGGGGCTCATAGCAAAGTCCAGTTGATGGCTTTTGAGGCTGGGGCATCCCCAAACTGCCCTTCTATTTTTGTAGTTTTGCTTTCTTTTATCCACCCTCTCTCCGCATGCTATAAGTAGGGGAGTTAGAATCTTGACCTTCTAAATGCAAAAGGAGATTTTATAATAAGCCATGCTACCTATAAATACATTATTGAGGTTTGCATTTTTATTTTTGGAGGTATGAAAGAGTTGAGTAGACCAAGTCAAAAGAGATGTGGGGATTTATGTTTATTTTTATTTGTTTGGGGTTGTTTGGTTGGTGGCTGGGTTTCTTGTAACAGACCTATTATGGAATAGTAAAGAAGGATACCTTTGTGATCTGCAATGTTTCTGAATCTGTTTCTCTTTAGGAAGTGATTGCCATCAAATTTAGTGATATGATATGTGAGTCAAAAATCTGAGGTTATAGTACCATCTCTGTCTTCTCTCTCTGGTCTCCTTTTTGTTGTCTTTCTCCTTCTGTCTAAATTGGCCTCTGTCTTTTCCTAAGGACGTAACATATAACCCAAATTAATGAAAAACTCCCCCAAAACTTCAGTGAAAGCCAGAGATACAGAATTTTTTCAGGACATCTTTAACCAATACAAAATTTATGTGTTAATAAGAAGGTAATTTTTACAATAGTGTAGTAATCTGATAAATGAAAACTATTGGAAGTCAATAGTTTTTTATGTTCCAGCTTTCTGTATTCAAACTTGTGCCTTCAGCAAGCATCTCTTCACTTTCTTTCCCTTGTCAACTGAAATATGAATGTTTGGCTAACTCATGATGTAAAGTGTCTGTTAAGTTAATAATACATAATTTAAAGTACTTAGTCTCCACAAAGCAATTTTAAAAACCTTCACTTGTTAGATCCCATGAAGTACCTATGAAATTCTCAGCATTGCTATAAGCATTTGATTTTTTTTAAGGAAACTTTCTGTTTAATGGAATCTGAATCCAGGATTTGCTTTAATTTCACTCTGTTCTTCCCATTTTCCCTTATTCTTCCTGTTATCTAATTTTGAAAAAAACCTAGACTTTTTTTTTCAATCCAGAAAGTCGGGTTTTCATGATCTGAGCTTCCTTGTGTCACCTTCTCTTTGTGCAAACTTAAGCCAGTCATATATCATCACCCAGACATATTCTCCAACCCAGCACTGGAAATCTGAACAACTCTTTTCCCTTTTTGTCCTACAAGTTTGTCAGAGATAAGAATGGATTGCTGTCTACATTCTACAACCAGACCCTAGACTTTACACCAGGCTGTGCCACTTCCTCTTCACTTCACTCAGAAGATGGCCTCAAAACTGAAAAGGAAATGAAACCATTCAAATATACCAAGTCTGAATTTGACTTTATTTGATGACTCAGTTTTCCTTCGAGTACTCTGATTTTTTTTATGGCAATGGCCTATATGGCACAAGAACCCACCACTTAAAGCAAATCTGTTAAACATTTTTATAAGGGATGAGCAGGAAAAACATACTCCAAAATTTTAAAGTGCCATTAATCAATTTTTAAAAATAAAGGTACTATGAAATGAGGGCTAAACAATGTAATATAACTGCCAGTTAAGGTAGACAGTAGTTGTGGTCTTAGTTACATTTGATATGGAGTTGTATAATATTAGGCAGATCCCAGTGGAGTTAGTAAAAACATAGGTATTAAGTTTTAATGGCTACCAATTGGGATATATACTTAGCCTGCAGGCTGAACTTTAGTCAGTGTTTTTCTATCCTGGTGTTTTGTGAACCAGTCAAAAGTTATACAAAGCCACCCTAACTGCTGCAATTGCAGAGGAACTTGCCTCTTGGTGATATTAGAGGGCAGTCCAACTCCACTCAAACTGAGTCCAAGATTTGAATTCACCCAGAAAAACAAATGGAGGAGAAAAGCCTAATTCACTAGATGTGTTTGGCATTTCATGGCTGGGACAATGGAGTAGAGGGTAGGAAGACAAGCTGTAGAACAAAAGCAAAGTCAGGTAGAAAATAACAGGTCCCAGAAGGGGACAGACTTACAGATGTGTAACCTTGGATCCTCTTTTTCACTTAAATTATGTGTAAACTTCTTAGCACAAGGCTGGATTCAGAGAAGTTCTTTCTGTTAAACTCACCTAGGGTAGTGGATTTGAAGGCCTCAGAGGATTAATAGATTCCCGAAATTCTCTTCCAGACCTGAGAGATGGAGAGAAAGAGGTTCTTGCTTTAAAGCGGCTCAAAGACAATCTTGATGACTTTAGCAACTCTTCAACATAGTAGCACCAATAATGGAGAGATTATATTAACTTCCTAGTGGTGAGAATACCATGGGATGGGAGAAGGGCCAGTGAGTGGGACAGAGATGAGCTTCATCAGGAACAGATTTCAGACTCTGCAGGGTGCACCGGTTCTAGCCTCACATAACAACATTGCAAGGAGGTGGACTACAGGGTCCACATCCTCTGTCCTTTGGGGCCCATGGTCAGGCCATTCCCTCTTTGTTTTGCTCCTAGAGGATGAGCATGTCATATGAGATCAGGAGGGAAATTGGGTGCTTTGCCTCAGGCTGTTAAAATGCTGCTACCTGCATTCTAAAACGTGCAAGTCATGCCCCACAAGACACCTCCTTAGGGCAGCATCCACTGTGGTGTGCCAGCCTGACACCCCTGCAGTCACAGTGTTTGAATGGCAGCTGATGCTGGCCCACCCAGAGTATCGGTGCATCTCTCCTAAAGCCACAGTTCAGCACTGCATGTTGACCAGGCGGATATCCTGTAATATAGATGCTCGTTTGGATCCAAAAGGAAAACCATTAAAAATAAAAGAAAGATGAAAAACTTTAATGTTTTGGGGGGGATAAAAGAAAAGAATAAATAAAACCTTGTTGTAAAGAATGTATCGGCCTGATTTCCCTCACTTGATGTGTTTCTTTGCTGCTACCAAAAAGGGAGATCATGGGAGTGAAGCCCACCAGGACCCTCAGGGTAAGCTGGCAGCAGGCTCTGCAGCTGCACTTAGTTGGGGTCTGCTCACACCACTCAGGAGGAATTCAGGAGGCTTTCAAAGTCCCAGGGACATCCTGGCCCTGAAAGGTTTTCTTTTACTAAAAATGTACTTTGCGCTGTGTGTGGTAGCTCGTACCTGTTACCCCAGCTATTCAGGAAGCTAGGGCAGAAGGATTACTTGAGACTAGGAGTTCGAGACTGGCCTGGATGACAGAGTGAGACCCTCACCTCTTAAAAAGAAAAAATAGGAAACAAATATTCTATGCTTTGGATAATATTTTTTTTAAAAAGATTCCATACTAACTCGTTCCCTGAAAGAGATAAACAGATTTTCTAATCAGGGCGCTGTCCTGATCTCCAAGTGAGGAATTTAACAAGGTAGGCAGAGAACTTCCTTATGGAACAACAGGGCTCTGTGACCAGAAAATCTATGACCAGTCTCCTCTCTGAAAAATGGTGGGATTATAGGACACCAGCTCAGCCACCAAGTTCAGGAAGTAGCTGATTCCCAAGACTCTTAGGAGATACTGTCCATTCTTCCTCCAGTCTACATCACTCCCCATTTCACTGCAATTGCTCCCTTGCCACAGGGAAAGCAGCAAGCCCCAGGCCCAGGCATCCATTTGATTTGCCACTCCGAGAACTGTCTGCTTCATTCTGCTTGGGGAAATATCATCATCTAATCCTAGTGTTAATTATTTTACTCTGAGCAACACTTTTATCAATTAGATAGAAACCAGCATTCCAAAATAAGTCCCCTAAGTTCAAGCCAAGATATTTCTTGAGTCCTAAGGTATATGACTTTATTAGCTAGGATTTTTCTTATGATTAAAAACATCCAAAAATGTGATATGTGGTCATCTCTCAGGGAGGTCTAGGTCCTTGGAGGCTGGATTTTAGAAATTTCTAAGATTCTCTACAACTCTTAAATTTTATGTTTTTTTTCAATCATAATTTGTTTCTTGTGGCTTCTATCACCATTGGAGTTAGAATTTGACAACCTTTAACTTCACACTTTTATGAGATAATAAATTGGTTTCTTGGGCAAAGGTTGGTTTGTAAGCAATTTACATGGATTGATGATTTCTGTTCTTGTTTTCTTCTAACCTGGAACTTAGGTCCACAGTTTTCCACAGGCTAATGGCACTAGGAAACAGATATAAAGAAAAACAGACACTGTTCTGAGTTTCTCTTGAGTGTTTTTGTGCTATGATCTGATCATCTGTTGGTTACCTTTACACATTATGTTCCTAAACCTTCTATTCTGCCTCTGGGATATTAGAAACTTGTCTTTACTTGTGTATCACATTACTTTGCTAATGAGCTGGGAAAATTCCCAAACTAAAGACCCAGATTTCAGTTTTTTAAACATTTAATCACAAAATATTGGGACTAGTCACAGGCGCACATACCCCGGGAACTCCTTAAACACCTGCAACAAAAAGAAAGAGAAGAATAGAGGCTACAAATGCAAGTGCTGGAATAGAACCAACTGAGGTCAAACCTGTGCACCACCAGTTACATGCTGTGTGGCCCCGAGTTGGCCACTTAACCTAAGACTCACTTTCTTCACCTTTAAAATGGGAACAATAATAGCAACGACCCCATAGCATGGTTGGGCAGAGTGAACACAGAGTATATGAAGAGAATAGCACGTGTCTGTCCACAATAGGCATCTGATAAATGTCAGGTCTCACCATTGTTGTCATCATTATCACCATATACAAGTGCATTCCCCAAACCCACCACATCTGAGAAACTGAACCTTTCAGGACCACATGCTGAGAATACGCTGGTGGGTGCTCCCCTTCTGTTAATGAAACACAGAGGACAAGTTGATCCTTAGCAAGTTTCTAAGGAAAGGGGGATACATTTAAAAAGCAAATCATTACTGTGTAGCTATTTTAAAATAATGCCGCCACTCTTGTCTCACAAACAAGTCATAATTTTGTTTATTCTTCATTTCTAATTTCCATATTCATTTAATAACAAAATGGGAAAAACATTAGTGGGAGATGGTAATTGTAAAAGTAGCCAGTAAAGTTAATGGCAGCATTAAAAACACTGTACACCTATAAACACAGCAATATTCAAGGCAATTTGAAATATCAATAACTCATTGACGGCACATGTAAGTGAACCATAAATTTAGGGTCAGTGGCCTAATGGTTAGTCCATTAGAAAAAAGAAAAAAATAATAATAATACTTTTTGAAAACCATTCCTAAGTGGTCAATAAAGAATGATGATTAGTTCATAAAGCATCAACTCTGGACATAAGTAAATTGAGAAACCCTTTCCAGGAGATTGCCAGGGGAATATTCAGGATACCAGAAGGCGAAACAATGCTTGACTGAAGTCAAGCACTATAAATCCATCCAGAAAGAGGGCTCCCATGCCTCAGGGCACTGCTTCCAGATTCCCATCCGCTGCTTCTGCATGCAAAATCGTGTGTGTGTTTAAAATCAACTATAGCCTTCATCTGCTGATCTAAATGATTCTACAACACGTAGGAATCACAGAGCCCAGAATGTTGACTTAAGGGAGAGTCTAGGTATTGATTCTGCCCTAGTCTATTCCATACGTGAGGGATTTGACATTTGGAAACACTCTAAAATGGGTTTTCCAAAGGCCAAGAAAGTCTCCTGCGAACCTGGACTGCCATATTAGACTCCTGAGGATAGCCTCAGCAACCCTAGCACAACTGTCCGAAAAAGAAGGAAAAAATAACTGCAACACACCCCAGGAGGCTTCTTTTGCTAATGTGTCCAGAAGACTCCTTTAGGAACCTAATGGAAGCTATGTATCCTCTCCCTTGAAAAGGGTACCAAAATATCTGAGTGTTTACATCCTCCAGTCCCACCCCGAGCCTGTTTATAACCCCTGCAACAGTAGCAGGAGGTATCATGGAAAGACCAGGCATAAATGAGCTATTTTCATCAAAGTAATTCAAAGAAAGAGCTATGACAGTTAGACCAAACTATTCAGGCCTAGAAATGACAGAATCCAGGCTGATTTCCTGGCATATTGGACATACTGCTTGCCCCTGTGACCAGATCAGATGGCTTGACATTGATGGGAATACAATGTGGCTATCTGGGAGGTGGGGTGGAAGAGAAAAGGGCAACTTACATAAATATAGCTCAGTAAATACACTGGCATAAGTCATTAGGTAGACCTGGGTAGAAATTCTAGCTATGCATTTAACAGTGACCACAGCCAGGTTACTTAGCTTGTAACCCCTGATTTCCTTAACTGTATAATTAGGATAAAAGACTTACCTTGCATAGTTGTTTTTAGGATTAAACACACACACACACACACACACACACAGAGAGAGAGAGAGAGAGAGAGAGAGAGAGAGAGAGAGAGAACCCAGCATGGTGTCTATCACATAGCTGGAATTCAGTGAAACACGACTGCTATTATTAGTCCACTCATTCATTGAATGTATTTATTAACCATTTACTATGGTGCCAAGCACTAGGGTTTTAATAAGCAAGCCAGATGAAGCAGTTGCCTTAAGTTGTTCACAGACTAATGGAAGCTACAGATAAGGAAACAAAGCACTGCACCATCGTGTAATCTTTCTGAGGGTGAGGGATTTTCAAGGTACTATGGAAGCCCCTAAAAACAACTTGGGGAGTCAGAAATGGCTTCCAGGGAGAACTGCTATTTGAGACAAAGCCTAAAGAATAACAAGAGTTGGCTGGGCCATAAGGATGGGGGCGAAGATGTCAGGAAGAGGGGCAGGAGGAGGTATCTTGCTCTAGTTCAAGGGCAGATCTTTGAGAGAGCTTGTTAAAGGACAGGCTGGAGAGTGAAGGGAGAGCTTACAAGCCATTTCTCAGAGTATAGCCTTCACACTATCCCTGCATTGGCAAACAGCAATGGCAAGTATTAAAATCATGGGGAGACTAGGCACAGACACTGTACCGATAAACCAAACCAGGTTTACTTACCTGAATAAGGAAGAAACTCAAAATAGAGAAATAACCGTATTCTCCAAGACCAAGATACAAGCTTCTGGCCACTGAATTCTGCATGAGAGTGCGCATAGATAACAGTGAAAACATGAATGAGTAAGGGTCATACCAGACCCTCTGGAGACCTGATTATCTCCCCCATTTTTAGCCTACCTCAGAGAGTCTCATTTAATTCTTTCAGGAACCCAAGCTCCACATGTCTATATCCACCAATGGAAGGCAGTGAGCTTGAGCAGTACTAGTGAAGCCTTCAGACATTCGCTGCTGATTCTTCACTGCCCTAAGAGACCCAAGGGACCGTCTGTAGGATACCTTTCAAGTTTCCCTTAAGGACATATACAGCTCTGTCACGAACATGTTCAGCTTTTTCGGAACATTTCTCACAGGATGAGCCAAGGACCAAAAGAAATCAGACCACAGTCCCATTTTCTTTTTCTTTTTCTTTTTTTTTTTTAATTATACTTTAAGTTCTAGGGTACATGTGCATAACGTGCAGGTTTGTCACATATGTATACCTGTGCCATGTTGGTGTGCTGCACCCATCAACTCGTCAGCACCCATCAATTCATCATTTATATAAGGTATAACTCCCAATGCAATCCCTCCCCCCTCCCCCCTCCCCATGATAGGCCCCGGTGTGTGATGTTCCCCTTCCCGAGTCCAAGTGATGTCATCATTCAGTTCACACCTATGAGTGAGAACATGCGGTGTTTGGTTTTCTGTTCTTGTGATAGTTTGCTAAGAATGATGGTTTCCAGCTGCATCCATGTCCCTACAAAGGACGCAAACTCATCCTTTTTTATGGCTGCATAATATTCCATGGTGTATATGTGCCACATTTTCTTAATCCAGTCTGTCACTGATGGACATTTGGGTTGATTCCAAGTCTTTGCTATTGTGAATAGTGCTGTAATAAACATACGTGTGCATGTGTCTTTATAGCAGCATGATTTATAATCCTTTGGGTATATACCCAGTAGTGGGATGGCTGGGTCATATGGTACATCTAGTTCTAGATCCTTGAGGAATTGCCATACTGTTTTCCATAATGGTTGAACTAGTTTACAATCCCACCAACAGTGTAAAAGTGTTCCTATTTCTCCACATCCTCTCCAGCACCTGTTGTTTCCTGCACAGTCCCATTTTCTAATAAGAAAATCCTCTGATAGAATCATACCCAGTGGTGGAGATAAATTATAGAAGCTTAATGTATGTCATCAAAGCAGTCTTTTCTTCATTAAAACACAATAATTGTCCCTTAAAAATAGGATTGTGTTAATAATAAATTGATAGATGAACAATTTCCAGGAGCATATCTTAAAGTGAAACTCACCTCAAATATTTGTCTAGGAGAAGCAAACTAGTTGCCGTGGTAAAATCGGTTAGCCAATTCTACTGAAAGTCCTCTCTTGTCATAGTAACTCCCTTTGCCTGGGACTCTATTTCCCTGTTATATTTCTGCCCCATACCTATCAGATCACCTTTCTTATTTTCCAGGCATTTGGAAACTATCTTTTTCAATCACTTTTCTTTTGTTCAGTGTGGGGTGTGTCATTAAAAATAAAGGAGAGGGTCTCCATAGATAGACTCTAACTGTTTTAAATAACTCCGATTCTTAGAATCAACTTAAAATAAGCCATGTTGTATGGGCGTGAGTGCTGCTTGGGGAGATTGGTGATGCCCCCTCAGCTAACAGTGGAGTAGGTGAGCTAACAAGGAGTTCCTGGTGCCAGGTGGGTCTTTGCACACTGAATTCGTGTCTGTGGGGAGAAGCAGCTGCCAGTCACATCTGAACTGGGAGGAGATGACTTTAACCTTGGGCAATAACTAGAGTTCTGAATGGCAGCTGCTCTGCAAGATTGAGGAAATAACAGAGGTTCTCAGGCAGCATAATTGTATGCCAGCATAAGTTGTTGTTTTATCTTTTTAAGAGAGGGAGAGAGAAAAAATAAGTATGGAAAAGAGCGGAAGAAGAAGGAAAAGAGGTAACTGGCAACTTTACCATTATCAAGCATCACAATCTAGTCACTCAGCATAGAATAAAGGCTCTTTTTTAATTAGAGAAATAAGCAGGTTAGTCACACACTAATCAAGACCTATTTTTGCTTGAATTAGGTCAGTTTTCGTTAAATGCCTCTCTAGAAATAGGCAGAGGTCGAACTCTCCATGGGTGGTTTGCATGGATGCAGCAGAGATGACTCACGTTTGCTGATCTTAAAAGCTGTACAGATGGCTGGGAGCAGCTGATTAAAACCTCCTTGACAACTCCTCGGAGACTGAAGACCACCCGCCTCCATCTTCACTGGGAGCAAATGGGCTGTAGAGTGAGCAACATGGTTTCTGACCTGATCCTCATGTCAGGGGGTGCACAAAGACAGCTGACCTTTTGCTAAACAGAGTGTCAGGGAAAATAATCCTCAGCTTATTGAGAATGCACACTGGACAGAGAATGGCTGGCACTTTTGTGAACTGGTAGGTCTCTGCACCGGAATAAGAAGCCACTGTAACTGGGTCCTTGTGGTGTGACTGATTCGTTTTCAGTCTACCCAGACTGTCCTGGTTTTAAAACTGAAAAATCCTGCAGCCTGGGAATCCCCTTAGTTCACTGCAAACCAACAACTGGTCATCTTCGCTCTCCTCACAAAGAGTAAGATGCAAGACCAAATTTTGGCTTGAAAGATGCTCCAGGTTCTCCACAGTTGGTGAAAAATCATTGAATGAGAAAATGTGCAGGATAAAAGGGATATTAGTAACTACCTGATCCAGTAGTTCTCAAACTTCAGTGTATATCAGAACTCCCTGGGCTGCTTATTGAAAATGTAAATGTCTGGGTTCTAATTCCAAAACTCTGATTCTGTATGTCTTAGGTAGGGTCCCAAATTCTGCAATTTTATAAGCACCCTGGATGACCCTGATTATACATGGTCCAAGGACCTATGTTTGAAAAGCAGAGATTTAATTACAGCTCATTTTATGGATAAGAAGTCTATGTTGCCTGAAACCACACAACACGCAACTGCAACGTGGTTTAAAATAAAATCTCAAATCTGCACTCCACTCTTGGTCCAAATTTATTTTCATTTATAGCATTTGGGGATTACATGGTCCCTTTTTCTTGCGACTGTCTGATCATGTTATCCTTCTCGAAAAATCGTCATTTCAAAAAGTATTTGACAAACAGAAAATAGAGACTCACTAGATGTAGCCATATTTATAGGGTTTGGCATTTCTTTTCTGTGAGTAGCTGATGTCAGCTTCCAAGGAACAGAAGCTGTAATGTCTTGTTTTCCTTCTTGAGAAGTTTCTTAGAAGCATCAGCTGCTTTGAGCCAGTTTGCTTTTGTATACAAGGTTCTGAGACCTCACACTGATTCAGCCAGGACAGGGGATGTTAATTTTAAAGGTACCTGAGGCTGGGCATGGTGACTCACGCCTGTAATCCCAGCACTTTGGGAGGCCAAGGCAGGCGGATCACAAGGTCAGGAGATCGAGACCATCCTGGCTAACATGGTGAAACCCCGTCTCTACTAAAAATACAAAAAATTAGCCAGGCGTGGTGGCAGGCACCTGTAGTCCTAGTTATTTGGGAGGCTGAGGCAGGAGAATGGCGTGAACCCGAGAGGCAGAGATTGCAGTGAGCCAAGATCGCGCCACTGCACTCGAGCCTGGGTAACAGAGTGAGGCTTTGCCTCAAAAAAAAAGGTACCTGAGATTAGACATAATAAAACAATTCAGTCTCCCAATTTTGCAGTTCATAGAATTGGACCCAAGGCATTTCATGTCAGTATGCCTCATCTCTGGTTTTTCCATAGCATGTAGAATCAGTCCTTAAATTTCAGAGCAAAGGGTAAGCTTTCTAATGTAGTATTTTAAGCTGACTTTGACTAAAAAGCTGGCAATTTGGGATGGGCCCCATTTCATGTTGTTTTATTCTGTGTCTGTCTTCTCCCATTTTATTTTTTGTTTTTATATCTGAACGCATACTGCTAATCTTCAGAAATCTTCCTCCATGTGACTTTTGTCTAATAATGCTCATAGGCTTGTCCTCTGGAGCTACCTAAGTCTAATTCCTATTCCAGAAGACAATTCTTCAAATATTTGAAAAAAGTTATCAAGACCTACCTATGCTATACATGCCTAATTTATTCAGGTGTCAAGTCCCCTTTCCAAACTCCTAGTTCTCCTCCAGGTGTGATTTACAACATTACTGTCTTCTTAAAGTACATCATCCAGGACTGAACCCAGATCCTCATCCCCACCGATCTCCTCACATGCAGCATCCATCATTAGAACTGCATGAGGTGAAGGGAGAAGACCCACAGACCCACAGAAAAGCACAAAGATTTCCACAACTAGGAGTCTGTGAAAAGGGCCCCATCCAGAAAATGGAGGGAGAAAGCATCCATTCCTCTCACCTTCCAGGTGTGCACTGGGAATTGCTATAGCAGTGGTGACAACAAATTGAAGCCAAGTAGAGATGTGGAGACAATCCATTCAAAGCATTGGTATGATCAATGCAATGGACTGAATGTTTGTGTCTCCCCAAAATTCACATGTTAAAACTCTAACCCCAGTGTGATGCTATTTAGAGGTGAGGCCAGTGGGAGCTAATTAGATCTGGAGGGTAGAGCCCTCATAAATGGGATGGGTATCGGTCTTAGTCAACTAGTGCTACTATAACAACATACTGTAGACTGAGTGATTCATAAAGAACAGAGATTTATTTCTTGGAGTTATGGAGGCTGTGAAGTCCAAGATCAAGGAACCAGCACTGGTGCCTGTTAAGAGCTGCTCTCTCTTACAGGATGGCATCTAATAGCTGTGTCTTCACATGGCAGAAGACAGGAGGGCAAGAGAGTGCTCCCTTCAACCTCCAGTCCTTTTATAAAGGTGCTCCACCCTCGTGACTTCACGGCAGGTGTGACCTACCAAAGGCCACACCTCCTAATACTTTTGTATTGGAGGTTAAGCTTTAACATGAATTTTGGAGTGGCACCATCATCCAAACCATTGTTACACCCCTACAAGGAGAGGCCAGAAAGGTAGCTAGTACTCTTTCCACCACAGAAGCAACACAGCAAGAAGACAGCCACCTACAAACCAGGAAGCAGGCCCTCACCATACACCTTATCTACTGCACCTTGATCTTGGACTTCCCAGCTTCCAAAACAGTGAGAAATAAATGTTGTTTAAGCCACCCAGTCTCTGGTAATGTGTTATAACAACTGGAGCTGACTACGATAACCAGCTTCTTGAGCCACAGTTCCTACAGACTGGGTTGCATATGTTTCAAAGAAAAGCATTTTTTTCAATAAAACATTCTTTATTCATGAATTGCAGAGTTTTGTCTTAACATTTTTGTCCTTTAACAACTTTAGTGAGATACAATTCACATCTCACAGTGCATCCATGTATAATTACAGTTTAGGGCCGGGCATGGTGGCTCATGCCTGTAATCCCAGCACTTTGGGAGGCCGAGATGGGCGGATCATGAGGTCAGGAGATCGAGACCATCCTGGCTAACATGGTGAAACCCCGTCTCTACTAAAAAATACAAAAAAACTAGCCAGTTGAGGTGGCGGGTGCCTGTAGTCCCAGCTACTTGGGAGGCTGAGGCAGGAGAATGGTGTGAACCCGGGAGGCGGAGCTTGCAGTGAGCTGAGATCGTGCCACTGCACTCCAGCCTGGGCAACAGAGCGAGACTCTGTCTCAAAAAATAATAATAATAATAATAATTACAGTTTAATGGTTTTTATTATATAGAATTGTGAAACTATCACCACTGACAACCTTAGAATGTTTTCATCACCTCAAAAACTTAATCAAATTTTAGGCATTATCCTAATCAATTTATTTACTAATTTCACCCATTTACAGGACATTTACTTTGTGTACTAATAACTGTGCAGTGAGTACTAAATATTATAAGAACCCAATATGAAAGAATGAGGAATAAAGGGGGAAATTTACTACTTGGAGACTAAATGACCCTGGTGTACAATATTAATATGCCATGTATTTATTTATGCCATTTATTTATTACTATGCCAATTTTGTATAGCAACTAAGAGTGAAGACTGGGGCCAAATTGGCTGGGTTCAAATATTGCTTTCACTACCTCCTGACCCTAGGAAAGTCAGTTCCATGTGAAACATGAAGACAATGATTGTTCCTACCTCATATGATTCTTACAAGGATTAAATAGATTAATATGCACAATATTTAGGACAGGGCTGGTTCTCTATCAGTGTTTGCTAATCTTATTGTATATAAAGTAATCCTATACATTCTGACCTTCTACTAGGGTAATCCTTCATGACTATGAAGGCTGTGAGATTTTGTATTTGTACATATACTCTGCCAGCAGTTCAGTATGCATCAAGAATGTGGTTAGAATGAGATACTTTTGAAATTATTCATGATTGGGTGTTTTACCTGGGAGAAAAATTAGAGATAGTCTAATCTTATTTAATGAATGAAAAGGAAACGAAAAAGAAGCCCAGAGAAGTAACTTATTCACTCAAATTCACACAGCTACAGAATGACAGTTCTTGGCTTAAAAATAAGGTTTTCTGTCATTTAAGTTTGCCAGTGCCCAGAATGGTACTTAGTTCATAATAGGTACTAAAATGTTTAATTGAAGGAGGTGGATGATTCGCTTAGAATATGCTAGAGTGACATAAGAGAGTCACTGACCTTTCAGTTTCTTTATTGCAACATGCTTTCTCTCACCTCCAGACTGAGGCATGCATTTTTATTTACCTTGAAAATCTTTCCCAACTATCTTTTGCCTAGCTTCCTACTCCACCTTCAGGAGGAGTTGAGGCAAAAAATCTTCCCCAGTGGTATAACTCTGGGAGGAGCACTTCTTCTATGTACTGCCATAGTACCTTGTACTTTCCCTGTTATTGCAATGTTATATAATCACACCAAGTTACAACTGGTCAATCCATTCCACTAGAATGTGAGCTACACAAAGGTAAGGACTGTGTTAATGTTTCAACAGTTTTCATTTCTGACACAACAGGGACTTAGCATACAGTAATAATATTTTCAGAGGAACATCAGAAACCACGGAAGGAACTGATGATTGTTCCCAATATTTGTTCTCCCTTCTTCTTCTAAGAACAGAATTTTCTCACTGGTATTTTAGGTCACATGACTACCAAACCAGAGACAGCATTGCCCAGCCCACCTTGGAGCTAGATGTAGACAGTGATTAAGTTGTCACCAGTGGAATCAAAGTGTGGCAGGCCTGGTTTTATGAACGCAGGCCTCCACAACAACTGTTCCAGCACTGACTGAGTGCTTAAGTTAAATATTAAAAGCTGATAGAGCCAGTGCCCTTATACAAAGGCTGGAATGTAATAAAAGCCCACCAAGAGTTTTGCCCAGGCCTTTCCTGGGCCTTAACAAGATAACTAAGATAACAAGATAACGAAGGAATTCTTAACAGGATTCGTTTAGAATTAAACAAGTTTTACTGGGGTTTTGAAAAAACTCCTCAGACTTCCACAAACAAGTTTACTGGGGGTCTGAAGGAACTCCTCAAACCTCCATAATTTAGCAGAAGACAAGATAAGGGTAATCACCCCACCACTTGGACACATTTAGATTAAGTAAATTTACTAAGGATCGAGAGGGAGGTCTTCAGGACTCAGATCTTAGTTATAGATCAAAAGAAGTTAATCACTATGTCTTTAGATAAATGCATACTTGCACATAGACATATAGCTTAGAAGGTATATAAGCTATAGAAAACTTTATAATTTTTGAGATGTTCTGGCGATGTTTTCCAGGCCTTCTCCCTGTACCCAGTTACAGAAATAAACTCTCTTCTTTCCTAGTTCATCTGCATCTCATTATTGGGTCACAAGAATAGGCAGCCCGACCCTCATTTTGGTCCGGGAACAAAAGCACAAGTGATAGGTACAACTTTCTTAAAAAGAAATGCTTACAAACGACTTTCTCGTCTTCCCTTCTTTCTTTGGGCTAGAAGGTAGTTGTGGTGCTGATAAGCCAAATGGGAGCAGGTGAGGGCAGAAAATATCCCCAAGGGATGGTGAAGCAGCCAGGTAGAAGGAAACAAAGTTCTTGGATGATCGTGTAGGGCAGGGTAGTACTGTCCGACCTACCATGACTGGCTGCCTAACTTTGGATTGTTAAATGAGAAATATATAAACCTATAACTTCTTCCAACTCCTATGCTTTGAGGTCTTCGTTACAGTCTCTTAGGCCATTCCTTAACTAAAATAAAAACAAAGCGTAAGTATTCCAAACAATCACCGACCATTCAGAGCCTTTGAAATTCTAAATACTAGAATTACTTAAGCTCTATTGCTTGCAAAGAATAGCTACATCCACTCAGGTTAGCACTAGTACTAGAAGAAATTTAATAAGGCTATCTCTGGACATAAGAATAGCAGTAATCTTGACCATATGACCAGATGCCACTGGGACTGGAAAAAGTTTGTAGTCTGCAGAATTCTGGTGACCTGGCAGATAGGCTAACAACTGAACCCGTAGAAGCAGGCATCCATTCAAGGCAACCCTGTATCCCCCAGCCATCAGCATGACTCAGCTACTCTCCCCATGGCTGATTCTCCCTGGTCTTTCCACTTCCTTCTTCTTATGTAATTCTGATTCTCTCATAGAGATTTTGAGTTCAAAATCTCAAGGGCAAAAAAAAAAAAAAAAAAAACACCTGATTAACCCAATTTAATTAACATCTAATAGGCTACCGGCCAAACTATAGATGGGCAGCTTTTATTTGCGATGTCTTTCATGCATAAATTAGCTGCAGCTAAATTGGGATTAGGAGTCATATGGCACAGAACATGGCCATGTCTGTATTATAATCTGCTTGATAGTTTATCTTCAGCAGGAGTATACTATTGCTGTTATAACAAAATTGCTAAAAATTTAGTGGCTTAAAGCAACACAAATTTCGTTATCTTACACTTCTATAGAGCAGAAAGCCAACATGGATCTTACTGGGCAAAGGTCAACAAGTAAGCAGGGTGTATTCCCTTCTGGAAACTCTAGGGGAGAACGCATTTCCTTTCCTTTTTTAGCTTCTAGAGACCTCCCACATTCTTTTGCTCATGGCCTGCTCTATCTGCCTTCAAAGTCTGCAACATCAGGCCATGTCCTTCTCATACCGCTATCTGTCTGGTTCTCTTTTGCCTCCCTTTTCTGCTTTTAAAGACCCTTGATTTTACATTTGGCCCACTCAAACAATCCAGGATAATCTCCCTATTTTGAGGTAAGCCAACTAGCAAACTTTTTTTTTTTTTTTTTTTTTTTTGAGGCGGAGTCTCGCTCTGTCGCCCGGACTGGAGTGCAGTGGCCGGATCTCAGCTCACTGCAAGCTCCGCCTCCCGGGTTTACGCCATTCTCCTGCCTCAGCCTCCGGAGTAGCTGGGACTACAGGCGCCCGCCACCTCGCCCGGCTAGTTTTTGTATTTTTTTTTTTTTAGTAGAGACGGGGTTTCCCCGTGTTAGCCAGGATGGTCTCGATCTCCTGACCTCGTGATCCGCCCGTCTTGGCCTCCCAAAGTGCTGGGATTACAGGCTTGAGCCACCGCGCCCGGCCCGCCAACTAGCAAACTTAATTCCACCTTCTCCTTTAATTCCTTTCTTTCCATGTAATAATGTAGCATGCAGGTTGGAGGGATTAGCTATGAACATCTTCAGAGGGCCATTATTCTGCCTACACAAGGAGACTACAGATGAAAGTTTGCTAGCCTCCCATGATAACTTTCTCCTATATTTTCTCATAGGACAAACATTTTGTATTTTTTGTTTATTGTATGAAGAATTGCAGCTCCTTTTTACCCCTCTATGGATATCAAGTTGTTCTAGCACCGTTAAAACAGAAAAAAAGCAAAAGACTAAACTTATTCCATTCAATTATATTGAATTGTTAAAACAAAAATCAACTGACCATATACATGTGGGTCTATTTTTGGAATATTTACAGTGCTCTATTGTTCTATAAGTTTATATTTATACCAAGTTTATATAAATATACCAAATATATTTATATTTATACCAACCATACTATCTTGATAGTTTTATAATAAATCTTGAAGTCAGATAATGTTAGCCCAACATTTTCTTTTTCAGAATTGTTCTGACTATTCTTAGCGCTTTGTATTTTTACATAAATTGTAGAATCAACTTGTCAATTTCCTCAACAGCAGCCTGTTATGATTATAATTTGGACTGTATTAAATCCTTTCAAATATTTCTGGGTTAATTTTATAAATTGCTTAGTTCAAATCTGTTAATATTTTATCAAGGATTTTTACATTTATGTTTATGAGAAATATTGGTCTATAGTTTTTTTTCTTGTAATATTTTGGGGATAAGAATAATGATAGCCTCATGTCTTGAGAGAGGTTTTGATGTGCACCTCTAACTCCATAGATTTAGAATTAGTTTCAAGCAATAAACCCAGCCTGCTGTTCCTCAAAGTCCTTTTATCCCGGACAATGATCAGCTCGCCCTGTGAACCTGAGATTCATTGATAGAGACCTGAATGTGTGCAGAGGAGTATTACACAGAAGATATAGGTAGAGACCAAAAGCTGATTCCCAGCCCTAGTAAAATTTATAAAATAACTAAATGGAGAAGTCAATAGGGCCTAAATGAAGCTAAAAGTAACCTCTGCTGAAAAATTTTCTCATTTGTTATCATTTAGTCTGAGCTGAAATGTACTAGGGGAGATGGGTAATATTTGTATATGTCTGCACTCCCCTTGCTACCTTTCCACCTAAAGCTGTAGTGCAACCATAGGAATGGCTATGTCCATCACTGTAAATGATTAGCATCATAATTTCCAAACACAAGTATTAAATATGAATACTTGTAAAAAATTTCCTTTTTACAAGTATTCATATTTATGAGAAATAAAACCCTCTTCCTTTTAAAGTCACCAACTAGGGCCTCTTAGGGTACTCTTGCCTTGTTTTGATCAAACTAGCAGAGCGGCAACTGTTACTGTTTGGAAGGTATGACTTAGAAATAACCATACTGTCTCCTTAAAATTGTTTCCTGTGTGAAAGCTACAAGGCTGTAAGTAGGGAATGCACATACAAGTAGGGTATACATCTACACATTAAAACCACAAATGCACATGTGTATTGAAAAGTTCACTACTACTCAGCCATAAAATGGAATGAATTAATGGCATTCACAGCAACCTGAATGGGATTAGAGACCATAATTCTAACTGAAGTAACTCAGGAATGGAAACCAAACATTATATGTTCTCACTCATAAGTGGGAGCTAAGCTATGAAGATGCAAAGGCATAAGCATGATAAAATGGACTTTGGGGACTCAGAGAGAAAGAGTGGGAAGGGGGTGAGGGATAAAGGACAACAAATTAGGTTCAGTGTGTACTGCTCAGGTGATGAGTGCACCAAAATCTCACAAGTCACCACTAAAGAACTGACTCATGTAACCAAATACCACCTGTTCCCCAAAAACCTGTGGAAATAAATTTTTTTAAAAAAAGATCCTTTCAAATGGCAATAATTTATTGAGACCTTTCTAGATTCCCGGAACTGTGCTAAGTGCTATGAGGGATTCATAGATGTCAAATGAGGAAGGGACTATGAATGAAATAAGCTTACACATCAGATGAAAACATTAACATTCATATACATAATTCTAGGACATAAGAAAGAGTAATAAGGTTTAAAATGCTAGAAAGAGGCACATATATACAACCTGAGAGGGTGAAAGTGCCAACTAGTGCCTGCCACATTGTAAGTTCTCAATAAATATGTATTTAGTGGATACATGGATGATGAATAAATATCTCTGGTCATATCCCTTAAATACAATTACTGAATAAACTATTGTTGAGCAGGGGGAAAAGACTGGGGACTATAAGAATACTATTAGAATAATTTTGCCCTTCATCTATCTATGCTTACAGGCCTGTGTAATCCAGATATATTGAAAGAGATGTTTCTGAATGATTTTTCTAATATTCTTCCTGGAGGTTATTTTATAATGAAATGCTGTGTTGCTATGTCATTAGTTATCAATATTAGGCTCACTCTGACTCTTTACCCACAATACACAACCAGGAAGCATGATTCCCAGAAAGCTGCAGCATTACACAAAAGCAGATGGAGGATCAAATCTGGATACTAAAGTGTGTGCGAGTAAAAGAGAAGCCAAATGATGTCTGGTGCTGAGAAAAGCTAGAGAACAGTATTTTCCTCTAGGGCAGGCCATATGACTTCTAGAATTTCATTCCTCTCCCCTACCCCTAAATGTGCTTCCATGCAAGATGGAACAATAGGGTCTATGTTTAACTTCAACCAACCAAAAAAAAAAAAGTACCATCTATAGGAAACAATGGTTTATAAGACACTGCATATCTGGCAATGAAGAAGAGTAATCCTTGAGACACAGGAAACAAATAAAGTAAGTATTATGATTGCCCCAGAATAGTTTCTTGAGAAAGTTTGCAGGCCATGGTTTAAGGGCTGGGAGAAGGGGACCCACATGGAGCCCAGGGAACTCCTTGAGCTGAGAAGGAGAGAAGAAGAGGTTGTGGGAGATCATGAATGTTCATACTGGCAGAATAGAGTACCAGAAAGGAAACGGCTTCAAAGAGAACTCTGGAGATCTGTAGAGATTTCCCCTTGAGTATTGAACTGAATACTGATCAGCCCATGCATATGAAAAAACTAACCATAGCTGGGAAGAAACCCATTTCAAATGATAACAGGTAACAATGTCTGGTGATAAGACAATGCAAGAAACTGGAATGAAAAACTAGATTAATGGGGTATTGGGTATACTTCCCAAAAGGTATTTAACTCATAATGGGGAATAATTAGCCCTAGGAAAACATTTCTAATTCTGCCTTACAAATCTTAACAGCAAAACTTTAAAGGATTAAATTATTTCCACGTAACATAAAAACAAACCAGAACAGAGTTCAAGAATATTAACTGAAATACATAAATATACAGTGCCCCACAAAGTAAAATGTACAGTGTCCAACATCTAATCAAAAATTTTCAGGAGGCAAAGAAGCACAGAAAATACAACTCATGAGATAAATTAGTAAATTGAAGCTGACTTGGAACTGACATAGATGTTAGAATTGGCAGACAAGGACACTGAAACAATTATTATGGCTGTGTTATGTATGTTCAAAACATTAAGAAGAGACACCGAAGACATTAAAATTACCCAAATTGAGCTACTGGAGATGAAAATTACAAGTGTGAGATGAAAAATAAACAGAGTAAGATTAGTAGCAGATTACATTTTGCAGAAAAGATTCGTGATTTTTAAATATACATAGTAAATAGAAAACATGCAAAAAACAAAGTTAAAAAATATGAATGGAGCATCAGTGATCTATCGGTCAACTTTATGCAGCCCAACTAAAGTGCAGCTTGAATTTTTTAAGGTCGGGAGACAGAAAAAATATTTTTAACATAATGGTTGAAAAATTTCCAAAGTTGATAAAAACTATAAACCCATCCAGGAAGCTAAATGAACCACAAACACAAGAAAATGAACCACACAAACACAAGAAACGGAAGTAAATATACACCAAGGCATAGCATATAATTGCTCAAAGTCAGTGATATAAGAAAATCTCAAAAGCATCTAGAGAAAAAAAGACATAATACATACAGAGTGTGGTGTGCAGAACAATTTCTTCCTAAAGATATCTATGTCCTAACCCTTGAAACCTATAAATGTTAGGTTTAGGTTTCATGGCAAAAAAGAATCAAGGGAGAAGAGAGAGTTAAGTTTGCTAATCAACTAACTTGAAAATAGAGAGGTTATTTGGGTTGATTTGAGTGGGCCCAATGTAATCACAAGAGTTCTTAGAAGTGGAAGAGGGAGGCAAAAGAGAGGACCAGAGATGGCAGTGTGAGAAGGACATGGCCCAATGTTGCTGATTTTGAAAGCAGAAGAGGGAAACAGGAGCCAAAAATGTGAAAGATTTCTACAATCTGGGAAAGGCTAAATAAATAAATAAATAAACAAACAAACAAACAATAAATAAATATTTTCCTTTAGGGCTTCCAGAAAAGAATGTAGCTCATGAGTCCATTTCAGGTTTCTGACCTCCAGAACTGAAAGGACGTAAATTTGTACTGTTTTAAGCCGCTAGGTTTCTTGTAATTTGTTACTGCAGCAAATAAAAAGTCAATAGACAAAGTAAGGAATAAAAAAATGCCAGATGATTTCTTATTGGAAGCACTGAAAGAGAGAAGACGGCTTAACATCTTTAAAGTACTAAATGTTTTAAAATGTGAAATCTTTTTTAAATGAAGGTTAAGTAAAGTTTCTTTCAGATGTACGAAAGCTGAAAGACACAGCAGATAAATGTTTAAGGAGGTCCTTCACGCAAAAGGAAGATGACCCCAGATAGAAATACGAATTTACACACAAAAAAATGAAAAGCACTGGAAATAACTACATGTGTAAATATGAAGTATTTTTATTATTTAAATATTTGTTAAAGATAAAGTTTTAAATCAAAGATATAATGTATTTTGTGGTTTACAACATCTGTAAAAGTAAAATTTATGACAACAAGAGACTTACAGTAGTACACTTTTCATTTCTCCCCTCCTGAAATGAGGGGAGAAATGAAAGTATAGTGTTATAAGTGCCTTATATCCTGTTAGAAGTGGTTTATCACTGGAAAATAGACAAATAGTAAGTTAAAGACATACATGACAAACCCTAAGGCAACCACTACAATGACAAAGCAAAGAGTTATAGTGAATAAACCAATAAAAAACTAAATGGAATTGTAAAAATACTAAATTAATCTAAAGGAAGGTAGAAAAAAGAAGAAAATGAAAAACAGATGGACAAACAGAAAACACTAGCAACATGATACATTAAAACTAGACATCTCAAGAATTATATTAAAGTAAATGGTCTAAATATACCAATTAAAAGGAGAGACTGTCAGATTGAAATAAAATTTAAGGCTCAACTTTATGCTGCTTATAAGAAACACATTTCAAATATAAAGACAGAAGTAGATTTAAAATAAAAGGAGGAAAAATACACAATGCTGACAATAGTTTTTAAAAAGTTGAAGTTGTAATACTAATATTAAAGAATATAGATTGCAAAGTAAAGATTACTGGGAATGAAAAAAGTTAATTTATAATGCTAAAGGGTCATTTCATCCAGTAGAAATAATCACAGAGGTTTATGCACCATGTGACAAAATTTCAAAACACATAAAACAAAAATGGATAGAACTGCAAGAAGAAATAAGCATATTCACAATTATTGTTGGATATTTCTATACTCCTCTCACATTTGTTGATAAAACAGACAGGAAATCAGTAAGGATATTGCAGACTTGAATACCTCCCTCATTATTTGACCTAGTTGAAGACCATAGAAGATTAAACAATAAATAGAAGACATATTTTCAGGTGAACAAGCAATATTTATCAAAATAAACCATACTGTGGGCCATTAAAAAGCCTCAAGAAATTAAAAAGTATTCAGCTAACACAAAGTATGTTCTTTCATTACAATGAGATGGAACTAAAAGCCAGTAACAAAATGATTTATGGAAAATCACTCAAATAATTGGAAACTAAATAATATGCTTCTAAAAAACACAAGTCAAAGAAGAAATCAAAAGGGAAATTAAAATGTATTTTGAGCTTAACAAAAATGAAAAGACTACATATAATTTGTGAGATGCCATAATTTCATAGCATTAATGCCAACATTAGAAGAGGGGAAAAGCTTCAAATCAATGACTTCATCTTCCATCTTAGGTAACTAGAGAAAAAAGAACAAATTAAATCTGAAGGAAGTAGAAGAAATAAAATAAATTTCAAATAAGAAACAAATGAAATAGAAAATAGGAAAAAAATCAATAAAATGAAAAGCTAGTTCCTTGAGATCAAGTGATAAATCTCAAGCTTGATTCATTAGGAAAAGAAAGAGAAAAGATACAAACAAGTAGTATCAATAATTAGATAGAAGACATTACTACATAGTCTAGTAATATTAGAAACCTAATAATGGAATATTATGAATAAATTTATCTCAATACATTTGACAACTTAGATTAAATTTGTAGTTAAAAACCTTCCCATAAAGAAAACCCCAAGCTCACATGGCTTCACTGGTTAAGTAATACCAGTTCTATACAAACTGTTCCAGAAAATTGAAAAGGATGGACTACTTCCCAAGTCATTCTATGAGGTTATTAGGTTATTACTAAATTGATGTTAAAATCAGGTAAAAACATTACAAAAAGTGAACTACCAATTACTATCCTCATAAATATTAATGCAAACGTTATAAATAAAATTTTAGCAAATCAAATCCATCAGTATGTAAAAATAATAATACATCATGACCAAGTGAAATTTTTTCAGGAATGTGAGATTAGTTTATCACGCAAAAATCAATTAATGTAGAATTATGGGAAGATGCAGAGTAGGAATCACCAGAAATCTGTCTCCCCACCTAGACAACAATTGCACTGGTAGAATCAGTCTGATGTAACAATTTTGAAACTCTGAAGTCTATTGAAGGCATGTAACTTCCAAAGGAAGGTTTAGACAATAAATTACAATTAATTTCAGTTAGTTTCAGCTCTTAGCAAAGTAGTGGCTACTCCTAATTCTCCACTCCTCATTCCTGTAGGAGACAGCTGTGCATGTATTCCTGGAGTAGCTTGCACAAAGTTTGTGGGAGCCAAGGTGGGCAAAAGTACCATGTCCTTCCAACAGTGAAGATCTGTGTTCTCATCTTAGAGATATAGACAAAGAGATGACAGCCAATGTTGTTACATCTCCCCTCTACATTGTTTCAAGACCCTCCTCCTCTGGCTGAAATGACTTTCATAGTATTTAATGATCTAGTGCTTTACATTGCCACCTCCTTTATTTGCAGTGCCCCCTTCTCTACTTTTTCTTTTCTCTGATAGGGACCCAGATGTTGAAAACCAGATCATTCAAAAGCAACCATACATGTGAGGCATAGGTAGAAAGTCACCATGCATCCCAAAGACAGATACCTCAAAGGATTAGCAAAAAAACTTAAGTTTATACCTGAGGCTGAACTATGGCCAGAGACTGCCTACAACAACTAAAAACAAAAACAGCAAACAGTATCAAAACATTGTTAAATTCAAATGCTCAGTGTTCAACAGCAGAAAATCACAAGGCATACAAAGAAACAGGAAAGTATAGCCTTTCCAAAGGAAAAGAATATCAACAGAAACTGTCCCTGAAAAAAGACCTGATGATGGATTTTGTAGGCAAAAACAGCTAGCTTAAAGATGCTCAAAGAACTAAAGGAAGATGTGAGAAAGTGGTGAAAGTCAATAAAATTATTTAAGAACAAAATGGAAATATTAGAGATAGAAAGTGTAATAAGAAACCAAAAGGAAATTCTGGATCTAAAAAGTACAATAACTGAAATGAAAACTTTACTAGAAGAGGTCCAGAGGCAGATATGAACAGGCAGAGAAAAGGATCAGCAAACCTAAAGATGGAACAATAGAAATTACTTCGTCTGAGCAACAGGAAAGCAAAAAAAGACCAAAGGAAAGTAAACAGAGGGTAAGGGACCTGTAAGACACCATCAAGCAGACTAATTTACTACTACTAAGTTCCAGGAAAAGGAGAGAGAAAGAGCCAAAGGGGCATACAGAATAGTTGAAGTAGGAGGTGAAACTTCAAGCTTGATGAAAGATATAAACACCCAAGAAACTCAATCAACTCTAAGTACGATGAACATAAAAAGCCCTATGTTGAGACACATGATAATCAAACTGTTGAAAGACAAAGAACCATGAAAGCAGCAAGACAGAAGTGACTCATCACATACAACAGATCTTCAATATACGATTAGACTTCTCATCAGAAATTTTGGAGGATAGAAGGCAGTGGACTGATATATTCAGAGTGCTAAAAGGAAAAAAAAAAAAACTGTCAACCAAGAATTCTATATCCAGCAGAACTGTACTTCAAAAGTGAAGGAGAAATTAAAACATTCCCAGATGAACCAAAGCTGAGAGAGTTCATTATCACAAGACTTGCCTTGGGATAAATGCCTAAGGGAATCCTGCAGGCTGAAATGAAAGAACACAACACAATAACTTGAAGTGATGAAAAGAAATAACTATCACAGCAAAGGTAAATCATGGGCAATTATAAAAGCTAGCATTATTAAAGCAATGGTTGTAACTCTACTCTTTGTTTTCTACATGATTTAAGAGACTAATATATATTTTTAAATAATCTAAAAGCTAACATTATTACTTCGGTTTATAACTTTATATTTTATTATCTAACTTATGAAACTAATGCATTTAAAATTTGACTAATTTATGTTTCTGAACACACAATGTATAAAGATATAATTGCATAACATCAACAACTGAGGGGGTGAGAACAGAGTTGTTAAAGAAGAAAAGTTTTTATATGCTATTAAACTGGTATATATTAAAATTAAAGTATTACAACCTTAGGATTTTAAGTGTAATCCTCATGGCAATCAAAGAAAATGGTTAAACAACATACAAAAAAGGAAAATAAGAAATAATTTAAATGTTTCACTACAAAAATTCAACTGAACACAAAAGAAGATAGCAATGCAGGAAACTAGGGACAAGAATGCTATAAGCCATAAAGAAAAAGTAGCAAAATGACAGAAGTTCCTCATATTAGTAATTACTTTAAATGTAAATAAACTCTACAATCAAACAGAGAATGTCAAAATAAAAAAAAAAAAATGACCCAACCATATGCTATCCACATGTGAATATCCATATCGCTGAAAGTGATAACATAGAAAAGAATATTGCATCCAAATAGGAACCAAAAGAAAGCAAGGATGGCTATACTAATATCAGGCAAAACAAACTTTAAATCAAAAAAGGACACAAGGGATAAGGAAAGATATTATATATAGTATTTAACCCAGCAAGAAAATATAACATATATTTCATAATAGATATAACATTATATCTATTATAAACATTTATGTACCTAATAACTGACCATCAAATATGTGAAGCAAAAATTGACATTATGGAGATTAAACAACACACACTTAGAAAACTAAAACCAATAAATCAAAGAAGAAATCATGAGGGAAATTAGAAAATACTTAGTGATGAATGCAAATAAGACCACAACATTCCAAAACTTATGGGAGGCAGCAAAAGCAGTGCTAAGGGAAAAATTTATAGCTGTAGATGCTTGCATAAAAAGCCAGGAATATCTCAAATCAATAATCTATCTTTACAATGTAAGCACCTAGGGAAAGGACAACAAACTAAACCCAAAGCTAGCAGAAGAAAGTAAATAATTAAGATTAGAGCAGAGATAGAGTGGAAAATAAAAAGAGAGAGAGAACAGAAAAAAAGAGGAAAACTATCAACAAAACCAAAAGTGAGTTCTTCAAAATGATTAGCAAAATTGACGACCCTTTAACTAGATGAACTAAGAACAAAGAGAGAGAAGATTCAAATTAGTAAAATTGGAAATGAAAGTGATGACATTAATGTTAATTCTACACAAACAAAAATAATCAGAAGTAGTACTATGAGCCACAAAGTTGGAAAACTTACATAAAATAGACAAATTTGAGGAAACATAAAACCTACCAAGATGAAACTTCAAAGAAATAGAAAATCTGGATACACCTATAACTAGTAAGGAGTTAAATAAGTAACTAAGAAATCTCCCAACAAAGATAGCACTGGTCCTGATGACTTTACCAGTAAATTCTACCAAACATTTAAAGAGCTAATATCAATCCTTCTCAACCTTTCAAAAAGTTGAGGTGGAGGGAACACTTTCTAAATCATCTGATGAGGTCAGCGTAACTCTGAAACCAAAGCTAGACAAAGATACTACAGGAAGATAACAGACCAACATCTTTTATGAATTTTTATTTTTAAGAGAGAGTCTTGCTCTGTTGCCCAGGCTGGAGTGCAGTGCTGTGAACATGGCTCACTGCAGCCTCAGCCTTCTGGGCTCAAGTGATCCTCTCACCTCAGCCTCCCAAGTAGCTGGAACTACAGGCATGCACCACCAACCATTTTTTTTTTTAATTTGGTAGAGACACGATCTCAACATGTTGCCCAGGCTGGTCTTGAACTCCTGGGCTCAAGTGATCCTCCCTCCTTGGTTTCCCAAAGTGCTGGGATTACAGGTGTAAGCCACCATGCTTGGCCAACTTTTATGAATATTGGTGCAAAAATCCCCAACAAAATACTAGTTAACTAAGTTCAACATCAAATTAAAAGACTTATACACCATGACTAAGATCGTTTTAACTGCAAAGATGGTTGAATATATAAAAATTGATCAACTTTATACCACATTAACAGAATAAAGAAAACCACATGATCATCTCAGTTGATGTAGAAAAAGTATTTCACAAAATTTGACACTTTCATGCTGAAAAATTCATAAAAATAGGAATAGAAGGAAACGAACTCATCATTATAAAAGTCATATATGAAAACCCACAGTGAACATCATATTCAATGGTGAAAAATTGGAATATTTGCCTCTGACATCAAGAACAATGCAAAGATGACCACTTTTACCACGTCTATTCAACATAGTACTAAACATGTTAACCAAAGCCTTTAGGCAAGAAAAGAAATAAAAGGCACTCAAAATCAGAAAGGAAGGAGAAAAATTATCTCTATTCAGAGATGACATAATCTTTTAGGTAAAAAACCTAAAGCTTCTACAAAAAACTATTAGAACTGTGAACAAATTTAGCAAAATACCAGGAAATAAAGTCAACACACAAAAATCAGTTGTATTGTTATACATTAAAAATGGGCAATTTAAAAAGAAAGTTAAGAAAAGAATTACGTTTACAACAGCATCAAAATGAATAAAATACCTAGGAATTAACATAATTTAGGAGGCCAAAGACATATATAATAAAAGTTACATTCTTCTCAACAGCACAAGGAACATTTTCCAATATAAATTATATGTTAGGCCATAAAACAAGTCTTAAATATTTAAAAAAGTTAAAATTATATTAAGTATCTTTTTAAACCACAATGGAATAAAACTAGAATTCAGTAACAGGAGGAACTTTGTAAACTACAGATGCATGAAAATTAAAAAGCATGTTTCTGAACAACCAATGGGTCAATGAAGGAATCAAAAAAGGAAATATAAAATTTTCTTTAGAAAAATGAAAATGAAAACACCACACATCAAAACCCATGGAATATAGGAACAGCAAAGCTATAAACATTTTTATAGCAAAAAAAACCTAGATCAAAAAAGCACAAAGATCATAAGTAAATGTCTAATGTTGCATGTAGAGGAACTAGAAAAGTAAAAACTAAACTGAAGATTAATGGGAAAAAAAGAAATAAAAATCAGAGCAGAAGATATTTTTTAAAAAACAAAAGATTAATGAAATGATGAGTTGGCTTTTTGAAAAGATAAACAAAATGGATAAACCTTTAGCTAGACTAAAAAAGGGGGGACAGGACTCAAAGAAAATCAGAGATGAAAAAGGAACCACCACAACAAATACCACATAAACAGGATCATAACAGACTATTATGAACAAATATGCCAACAAATTGGAAAACCTAGAAGAAATGAATACATTTCTTAACACATAAAACCTACCAACATTGAATCAGAAAGAAATAGAAACATAATCGACCAATAGTTAAAGCAGTAATGAAAACCCTTTTCTCAAAGAATAGCCCAGGACCTGATGTCTTCCCTGCTGAATTCTACCTCACATTTAAAGAAGAATTAATACCAAATTTTCTAAAACTATTACAAAAAAATTAAGAGGAGGACATTCTTCCAATTTATTATTTGAGGCCAGCATTACCCTGATACAAAAAACAGACAAAGACACCTCAGCAACAACAAAATTATAGGACAACATGCCTGAGGAACGTAGATGCAGAAATCTTCCACAAGATACTAGCAATTCAAATTCAACAGCACATTAAAAAATTCATTCACCATAAACAGGTGGGATTCATTCCAGGAATGCAAAGGTGGTTCAACATACACAAATAAATGTGATACATCACATTAACAGAATGAAGGATAAAATAATATAATAATCTCAATAAAGGAAGAAAAGGCTTTGGTAGAATTTAACATCCTTTTATGATTAAAAAAAAAACTTTCAACAAATTAGGTATAGAAGAAATATATCTCAACATAATAAAGGCCAAATATGATGTACCCACAGTTAACATCATACTAAACTAAGAAAAGTTGAAAACTTTTCTTCTATGATTCAGAAAAAGATAAGGATGTTCACTTTCACCAGTTTTGTTCAACATAACATTGGAAGTCCTAGCCAGAGCAATTAGGCAACAGAAAGAAATAAAGAGATTAATAACCAAAATATGTCAAGAGATCAAACAACTATGAAAAAAATTAATAATCTGATTTTAAAATGGGCACAGGATCTGAATAGACATTTATCAGAAGAAGACATACAAAAAGGCAGGGAAGAAAAATGGCAGATAGGAGGCAAGACTAAATTGCAACTCCCACTTGGATGGACAGAGCAGTATGTGGAAACTCACATCATGAACTTTGTTCCAAGAACTACTGCAGGAACATAACAGAAAAGCTGAGAGAATCCACAGACCCTTTAAAGGAAGTAGATTGCTCCTGCAGGCCATGAGAGACAGCTGAAAAACTATGAGTGCCCACAGCATAAAAATGTGACAGGGGAATCATTCACCCCCGAACACATACCCTCACTGGGGAACCCGAAGGTCCACGTCACTGGAGAAGGATTTGACCTTACCTGGAGCTGAGACAAATTTAGAGAGCCAAGCAAAATACAGGAGTAGAAGACGCAACAGGAAGAGCCTTGTGGGCTCTCTTGGTCCCCAGGGAAACCATTTCTGATTTTGTTTCACAGAGGTCCTTGAGGAGGGCTGTCAAAAGATCTGTGAAAAGACCACAGGAAGAAGGAAACTTCCAGCTAAACTTGGTAACAAGTTCACCCAAACACAAAGTTTCCTGAACAGAACTCGGGGGAGGGGCTGCACTGGGAATGCAGACACAGCACAGAAGCCACTGTAGGCTGGGTGGTGTGAAACCTAAAAGCCCTGCTTGTTTTCTCAGCTAGGAGGCTGGTTGCCTGGGGCAAGTTCTCAGCCCTGTTCACCCACTGCCTGGAAATAAACTTAGTGCTGTTGCGGGGTGGGGGGTGGGTGGGAGTGAGACTGGCCTTTTGGGCTGTGTGGGAGCTGGATAAGGCCTGTAACTGCCGGCTTTCCCTCACTTCTCTGGTGATCTGCATGAGACAGCAGAGGCAGAACATAACTCCATTGGCCTGAGAATCATACCCCTTTCCCCACCAGTAGTTGCAGCAAGCCCCACCCAAGGAGAATCTAAGCTCAGACACACCTAACCCTGCCCCAACCTGATGGTCTTTCTCTACCTGCCCTGGTAGCTGAAGATAAAGGATATAATCTCTTGAGAACTCTAGGGCCCCACCCACTGCCTAATCTTCCCTATACTACAGCAGTGGATGCTCTCTTGAAAGCTTCACCTCCTGGCAGGAGGCCATCCAACACAAAACTAGTGCAATCAACAAAACTACAACTCAAGACTCTCAATCTATTTCACTCCCCTGCCACCTCTACCAGAGCAGGTGCTGGTATGCATAGCTAAGAGACCTGAAAATAGTTCACACCACAGGACACTGTGCAGACACCTCCCAGTACCAGTCCGAGGCCTGGTAGCTCTGCTGGGTGGCTAGATCCAGAAGAGAAATAACAATCACTGCAGTTAACTCTCAGAAAGACACATCCCTAAGGAAAGGGGGAGAGCACTACATCAATGGAGCACCCCTTGGGACAAAAGCATCTCAACAGCAGCCCCTAAACCCCAGATCTTCCCTCTGACATAGTACAACAAATTAGAAGGAACCAGAAAAACAGTTATGGTAATATGACAAAACAAGGTTTTTTAGCTCCCCCAAAAGATCACACTAGCTTATGATCAATGGATACAAACCAAGACGAAATCCCCGAATTGCCAGAAAAAGAATTCAGAAGGTTGATTATTAAGCTAATTATGGAGGCACCAAAGATGAAGTCCAACTTACTGAAATCAAAAAATGATACAAGATATGAAGGGGAAAATCTTCCGTGAAATAGATTGTGTAAATTTTAAAAATCACAACTTCTGCGAATGAAGGACACACTTAGAGAAATGCAAAATGCATTGGTATCTCTCAACAATAGAATTGAACAACAGAAGAAAGAAGTTCAAAGCTTGAAGAAGAGATTTTTGAATTAATCCAGTCCAACAAAGACAAAGAAAAAAGAATTTTAAAAAATGGGATTTTTTAAAGAAGTTTGGGATTATGTTGAATGATCAAACCTAGGAATAACTGGTTTCCTGAGGAAGAAAAGAAAGTAAGAGTTTGGAAAACATATTTGATGGAATAATTGAGGAAAACTTCCCTGGCCTTGCTAGATATATAGACATTCAATACAAGAAAATCAAAGAACACCTGGGAAATTTATTGCAAAAAGATCATTGCCTAGGCACATACTCATCAGGTTATCTAAAGTAGAGATGAAGGAAAGAACCTTAAGAGCTGGAGGCAAAAGCACCAGGTAACCTATAAAAGAAAACCTATTACATTAAGAGCAGATTTATCAGCAGAAACCCTGCAAGTTAGAAGGGATTGAGGCCCAATCTTCAGCCTCCTTAAACAAAACAATTATCAGCCAATAATTTTATATCCAGCAAAACTAAGCTTCATAAATGAAGGAAAAGTACAGTCTTTTCCAGACAAATGCTGAGAGAATTCACCACCACCAAGCCAGGAGGCACTACAGGAACTGCTAAAAGGAGCTCTGAATCTTGAAACAAATCTTTGAAATACACCAAAATAGAACCTCTTTGAAGCCTAAATCTCATGAGACCTATAAAACAAAAACACAAGAAAAACAACAACAACAACAAAAATAAGGTATTCAGGCAACACCTAGCATGATGAATAGAATGACACCTCAATACTAACATTGAATATAAAGGGCCTAAATGCTCCCTTTAAAAGATACAGAATGGATAAGAATTCACCAACCAGGTATCTGCTGTCCTCAAGACACAGATAAGGAGTCACATACACTTAAGGTAAAGGGGTAGAAAAAGATATTCCATGCAAATGGACAACAAAAGCAAGCAGGAGTTGTTATTCTATTATAAGACAAAACAAACTTTAAATCAACAGCAGTTAAAAGAGACAAAGAGGGACATTATATAATGATAAATGGTCTAGTCTGACAGGAAAATATCACAATCCTAAATATATATGTGCCTAAACTGGAGATGCCAAATTTATAAAACGATACCTACGAGACCTAAGAAATGACATAGATGGCAACACAGTAATAGTGGGGACTTCAATACTCCACTGATGACACTAGACAGTTATCAAAACAGAGAGTCAACAACGAAACAATGAATTTAAACTATACCTAGAACAAATAGAATTAACAGATATTTACAGAACATTTTATCCAGCAATTACAGAATATACATTCTATTCATCAGCACATGGAACATTCTCCAAGATAGACCACATGATATGCCAATAAACATATCTCAATAAATTGAAGACAATTCAAATTATATCAAGTATTCTCTCAGACCACAGTGGAATAAAATTGGAAATCATCTCCAAAAGGAACCCTAAAAACCATGCAAATACATGGAAATTAAATAACCAGCCCCTGAATGATGACTGGGTCAAAAATGAAATCAAGATGGAAATTTAAAAATTCTTTGAACTGAGAGATAATAGTGACACAACCTACCAAAACCTCTGGGATATGGCAAAGGTGGTGCTAAGAGAAAAGTTTACAGCCTTAAAGGCCTACATCGAAAAGTCTGAAAGAGCACAAGTAAATAATCTAAGGTCACACCTCAAGGAACTGGAGAAACAAGAACAAACCAAACCAAAACCCAGCAGAAGAAAAGAAATAACAAATGTCAGAGCAGAACTAAATGAATTGAAATAAAAAAGTACAAAACATAAATGAAACAAAAAGCTGGTTCTTTGAAAAGATAAATAAAATTGATAGACTATTAGTGAGATTAACCAAGAAAAGAAGAGCAAAGATCCAAATAACCTCAATTAGAAACAAAATGGGAGATATCACAACCGATACCACAGAAATACAACAGATCATTCAATGCTACTATGACTATCTTTACATGCATATACTGGAAAACCTAGAGGAGATGGATAAGTTCCTGGAAATATACAATCCTCCTAGATTAAAACAATAAAAAATAGAAACTCTTCACAAACCAATAATAAGCAATGAGATTGAAATGGTAATTTTAAGAATTGCCAACAAAAAAGGTCCAGGACCAGTTGGATTCACAGCTGAATTCTACCAGACATTCCAAAAAAAAAAAAAAAAAAAAAAAACTGGTACCAATCCTATTGACAATATTCCACAAGATAGAGAAAGAGGGAATCCTCGTAAATCATTCTATGAAGGCAGTATCACCTCAATACCAAACCAGGAAAGGACATAACAAAGAAAACTATAGACTACTATCCCTGATGAATGCAAATGCAAAAATCTTTAATACTGATGAACAAAATCCAACAGCATATCAAAAAGATAATCCACCATGATCAAGTGGATTTCATACCAGGGATGCAGGGATGGTTTAACATTTACAAGTCAATAAACATGATACACCACGATAATCTCAATAGATGCAGAAAAAGCATTTGACAAAATCCAGTATCCCTTTATGATTAAAACCTTCAGCAAAATCGGCATAGAAGGGAAAGACCTTAATGTAATTAAAGCCATCTATGACAAACCCACAGCCAACATTTTACTGAATGGGGATAAGTTGAAAGCACTCCCTCTGAGAACTGGAACAAGACAAGGATGCCCACTCTCACCACTTCTACTCAACATAGTCCTGAAAGTCCTAGCCAGAGCAATCAGACAAGAGAAATAAATAACATAAAAATCAGTAAAGGGGAAGTCAAACTGTCACTGTTTGCCAATTATATGATCATATACTTAGGAAACCCTAAAGACTCCTCCAAAAAGTTCCTAGGACTGATAAGTGAATTCAGCAAAGTTTCAGGATACAAAATTAATGTACACAAATCAGTAGCACTGCTACACACCAACAGCGACCAAGCTGAGAATCAAATCAAGAACTCAACCCCCTTTACAATAGCTGCAAATAAAATAAAATAAAATACTTGGGTATACACCTAATAAAGGAGGTAAAAGACCTCTACAAGAAAAACTACAAAACACTGCTGAACGAAATCATAGATGACACAAACAAATGGAAACACATCCCATGCTCATGGATGGGTAGAATCAACACTGTGAAAATGACCATACTGCCAAAAGCAATCTGCAAATCCAATGCAATTTCCATCAAAATACCACCATTATTCTTCACAGAACCAGAAAAACAAAATCCCAAAACTCATATGGAACCAAAAAAAGCCCACATAACCAAAAAGAATAAATCTGGAGGCATCACATTACCTGACTTCAAACTACACTATAAGGCCATAGTCAAAAAAATAGCACGATACTGATATAAAAATGGATGCATAGACCAATGAAAGAGAATAGAAAACCCAGAAATAAACCTAAATACTTACAGCCAACTGATCTTCGACAAACCAAACAAAAACATAAAACGGAGAAAGGACACCCTATTCAATAGATGGTGCTGGCATAATTGTCAAGCCACATGTAGAAGAATAAAACTGGATCCTCATCTCTCACATTATACAAAAATCAACACAATATGGATCAAGGACTTAAATCTAAGACCTGAAACTATAAAAATTCTGGAAGATAACATAAAAAAATCCTTCTAGACTTTGGCTTAGGCAAAGAATTCATGACCATGGACCCAAAACCAAATGCAACAAAAACAAAGATAAATAGATGGGATTTAATTAAACTAAAAGGCTTCTGCAGAGCAAAAGGAATAACCAGCTGAGTTAACAGACAACCCAAAGAGTTGGAAAAAAATCTTCACAATCTATACATCCGACAAATGACTAATATCCAGAGTCTACAAGGATCTCAAATCAGCAAGAAAATCCAGACAATCCTATCAAAAAGTGGGCTAAAAACACGAATAGACAGTTCTCAAAAGAAGACATGCAAATGGACAACAAACATATGAAAAAAATGCTCAACATCACTACTGATCATGGAAATGCAAATCAAAACCATAATGCAATACCACTTTACTCCTGCAAGAATGGCCATAATTTAAAAATCAGAAAATAAAAGAAGTTGGCATGGACGTGGTGAAAGGGGAACACTTTTATACTGCTGGTGGGAATGTAAAGTGGTACAGCCACTGTGGGAAACAGTATGGAGATTTCTTAAAGAACTAAAAGTAGAAATATCATTTGATCCAGCAATCCCACTACTAGGCATCGACCCAGAGGGAAAGAAGTCATTATACAAAAAAGATTCTTGCGCACCCATGTTTATCCAACATAATTTGCAATTGCAAAAATATGAAAGCAGTCCAAATCCTCATCAATCAATGAGTGGACAAAGAAACTGTGGTATACCTATGCCATGGACTACTACTCAGCCATAAAAAAGAATAAAATAATAGCATTTGCAGCAACATGGGTGGAAATGGAGACCATTATTCTAAGTGAAGTAACTCAGAAATGGGAAACCAAATATTGTATGTTCTCACTCATAAGTGGGAGCTAAATTATGAGGATGCAAAGGCATAAGAGTGATACAATGAACTGTGGGGACTCAGGGGAAAGAGTGGTAGAGGGGTGAGGGATAAAAGACTACACATTGGGTACAGTGTACACTGCTTAGATGATGTCTGTACCAAAACTTCAGGAATCACCACTAAAGAATTTATCCATATAATAAACCCTACCTGTTCCCCCCCCAAAACCTATTGAAATTTTAAAAATAAGACATACAAATGGCAAACAAGCATATGAAAAGGTGTTCAATATCACTGATCATCAGAGAAATGCAAATCAAAACTACCATGACATATTATCTAACCCCAGTTAGAATGGATTTCATCCAAAAGACAGGCAATGACAAATGCTGGCGAGCATGTGGAGAAAAGGGAACTTTTGTACACTGCTGTACAAAGTGTCGAATTAGTACAATCACTATGGAGAACAGTTTGGAGGTTCCTCAAAAAACTAAAAATAGAGCTTCCATATGATCCAGCAATCCCACTGCTAGGTATATACCCAAAAGAAAGGGAATTAGTACATCGAAGAGGTATCTACACTCCCATGTTTATTGCAATAATATTGGTAGTAGCCAAGATTTGGAAGCAAACTAAGTGTCCATCAACAGATAAATGGATAAAGAAAATGTGGAATATATATACACAATGGAGTACTACTCAGCCATAAAAAGAATAACATCCTGTCACTTGCAACAACATCGATGGAACTGGAAGGAAAATGTGGTATATATACACAATGGAGTATTACTCAGTCATAAAAAGAATAACATCCTGTCATTTGCAATAACATGGATGGAACTGGAGGTCGTTATGTGAAGCGAAATAAGCCAGGCACAGAAAGTCAAACTTCACATGTTCCCACTTATTCTGGTAGCTAAAATTTAAAGCAATTGAACATATGAAGATAGAGAATAGAATGATGCTTACTAGAGGCTGGAAAGGGTAATGTGGAGGGAGGGGAACAGTGATGGTTGATGGAAACAAACAAATAGAATGAATAAGATCTAGTATTTCATAACACAATAGGGTGAATATAATCAACAATAACTTATTGTACATTTTAAAACTACTAATAGAGTATAATTGGATGGTTTGTAACAGAAAGAAAGAATAAGCACTTGAGGTGATGCATACCCCATATACCCTGATGTGATTATTATGCATTGTATCCTGTATCAAAATATCTCTTGTACCTCATACATATATATACCTACTATGTATCCACAAAATTAAAAATTAAAATTTTATTTTAAAAAGAAATAAAGAGCAAATTAGAAAGGTCAAATTATTCTGTTTGCAGATGACATGATCTTACATACAGAAAACCATAAAGACTCCATCAAAAATTAGAGATAATAAATTTAGTAGAGTTGCAGGATACAAAATCAACATGCAAAAAGCAGTGACATTTCTATACACTAAAGTGAACTATCTGAAAAAGCAATCAAGAATTTAATCCCATTCACAATAGCAACTACAAAAAATACCTGGTAATAAACTTAACAAAGAAGTGAAAAATCTCTACAATGAAAACTAGCAAACATTGGTGAAAGAAATTGAAGATGGCACAAATAAATGGAAAAATATCCTGTGTTTTTAGATTGGAAGAATAAATATTGTTAAAACATCCATACTGCTCAAAGCTCTCTAGATCAAAATACTGATGAATGCAATCCCTATCAAAATATCAATGACACAGAAATAATAAAAAATTCTAAAATTTGTATGGAAACACAAAAGACCCCATATAGCCAAAGAAATTCTGAGCAAAGAGAACAAAGCTGGAGGCATCAGACTTTCTGACTTTAAAATATACTACAAAGCCATAGTAACTAAAATAGCATGGTATAGGCATAAAACAGACTCATAGACCAATAAAACATAATACAGAATGTAAAAATAAATCCATGCAAGAATCAGTGAACTGATTCTTGACAATGGTACCAAAGGCACACATTGGGGAAAGAATGGTCTTTTCAATAAATGGTGCTGAGAAAACTGGATATGCAGAAGAATAAAACTAGATTCCTATCTCTCACCATATACAAAATCAACTCCAAATTGATTAAAGATTTAAAAGTGAGACCCAAAACTATGAAACTACTAAAGAAAACCTAGGGGAAACACTTTATAACATTGGTCTAGGCAAGGATTTTTTGGATAAGACCTTTTAAAAGCACAGAAAACAGCAAAAATAAACAAATTGAATTATATCAAACTAAAGTTTCTACACAGCAAAGTTATCAACACAGTGAAGAGACAGCCAACTTATAGAAGGGGAGAATATATTTGCAAACTATGCATCTGACAAGGGGTTAATATCTAGAATATATAAGGAACTCAAGCAACTCAGCAGCAAAATTAATAAATTTTAAAAATCTGATTTTAAAATGGGTAAAAGACCTGAACAGACATTTTTGAAAAGAAGACATGGTCAAGTATGGTGATTCACACCTATAATCCCAGAAATATGGGAGGCCAAGGTGGTTGGATCACCTGAGGTCAGGAGTTCGAGATCAGCCTGGCCAACATGGTGAAACCCTGTCTCTACCAAAAATACAAAAAATTAGCCAGGCGTAGTGATGTGCACCTGTAATCCCAGCTAGTTGGGAGGTTGAGGCATGAGAACCACTTGAACCCAGGAGACAGAGGCTGCAGCAAGCCGAGATCATGCCACTGCACTCAAGCCTGGGCAACAGAGTGATACTTTGCCTCAATAATAATAATAATAAAAGATACACAAATGATATAAATGGCCAACAGGTACATGAAAAAATGCTCAACATCACTAATCATCAGAGAAACACAAATCAAAACCATAGTGAGATATCATCTCACTATGGTTAAAGAGATGAGCCATTATCAAACAGTCAAAAAATAAATGCCAGGATGTGGAGAATGCATGGATGTGGAGAAAGGGGAACTTTTATACACTGTTGGTGGGAACATAAGTCAGTATAGCCACTATATTCAACAGTATGGAAGTTCCTCAAAAAATTAAGTATAGAACTACCATGTAATTCAGAAATCCCACTGCTGGGTATACATCTACAGGAAATAAAATCAATATGTTAAAAAGGTATCTCTACTCCCATGTTTATTGCAGCAAAAATTCACAACATCTAAGATATGAAATCAAGTGTCTATCAACAGATGAATGGATTTTTAAAATGTGATATATGTATACAACATAATACTATTCAGCCATAAAAAAGAATGAAATCCTGTCATTTGCAAAAACATGAATAAACCTGAAAGACATTATGTTAAGGGAAATAAGCCAGGCACAAAAGACACATACCACATGATCTCATTCATACATTGAATCTAAAATATTTGACCTCTTAAGAGTAGAGATCGGAACAGTGGTTACCAGAGGATGGGAGAATGTAGGGAGAAGGTGGGAATGGGGAGAGACTGGTCAATAGCTAAGTTACAGTTAGAGAAGAAGAATAAGTTCTGGTGTTCTATTATACCATAAGGAGTATGCAGTGAACAATAATGTATTGTGTATTTCAAAATAGCAAGAAGAGAAAATTTTAAAGCTGGAGAACTCACATTTCCTGATGTCAAGTCTTACCACAAACCTACAGTAATCAAAAGTATGGTACTAGCATACAGATATATAGACCAATGGTGTAGAATAGAGAGTCCAGAAATAAACATTGAATACTGCCAAGACCATTCAATGGGAAAAGGAAAGTCTTTCCAACAAAGGTGCTGGATATCCATATGCAAAAGAGTGAAAGTAAACTCTTACCTAACACCAAACACAAAAATTAATGTGAAATGAATCAAAGACCTAAACATAAGAGCTAAACTATAAAACTCTTGGAAGAAAATGTAGGACAAAATATTAGTACTACTGGATTTGGCAATTATTCCTTATACATGACATCACGAAAACCAGCAATAAAAGAAAAACAAATTGGACTTCATAAAAAAATTTTAATGTGCATCAAAAAACACTATTGGAGTAAAAAGGAAACCCACAGAATGGAAGAAAAAATTTGCAAATAATATATCTGACAGAGAATTGATATGCAGAATATACAGAGAATTCCTACAACTCAAAAATCAAACAACCTGAATAAAAAATGGTCAAATTCTTGAACAGACAGTCCTCCAAAGAAGATATGCAAATGGCCAATAAGCACATGAGAGCTTGTTTGGAGTTTCTAGCAGGGGAGCGCAGTTACACCTATTCGTATACCCTTGACCTGTCTTCCTCTATCGGGGATGGTCATCCTCTATGATTGAGAACGCAGCTTCAGGAGGGATGTACATGGAGCAGTAAGAGAGAAAGGGCATACCTGCCTAGCCAGCCAGATCAGCCAAATCAACCCTGGCAATCAAAGGGGAGACAGATGTTGCAGCCAGATCACCCTCATATCCAAGCACATAAAAAGATGATCAAATTCACTAATAATCAGAGAAATGCAAATAAAAATTATATTTATATCTCACCTCTTACCCATTAGGATATCTACAGTCAAAAAAAAAAAAAAAAAAAAAAAAAAAAAAAAAAAAAAAAAAAAAAAAGCAAGCCAGAGAAATACAAGTGTTGATAAGGATGTGGAAGAATTAGAATCCTTGTGCACTGTTGGTGAGAATGTAGAATAGGAGAGCCTCTGTGGAAAAAAATTGGCGTTCCTGAAAATATTAAAAATAGAATCACTACATGAACCATCAATTTCACTTCTGGGCATATGCCCAAAAAAATTAAAAGCAGGGTCTAGAAGAGTTATTTTTATACTCATAGCAGCATTATTCACAATAGTTAAAATGTGGAACCAACCCCAAATGTCCACCAATAGATGAATAGTCAAAATGTGGTATATACATACAATGGAATATTATTCAACCTTAGAAAGGAAGAAAATCCTGACAACTACTACAACACGGATGAATCTTGGGGACAGTATTCTGAGTGAAATAAGCCAGTCAAAAAATATAAATATTTCATAATTCCACTTATATAAGGTAGAGTAGTCAAACTTATAGAAGCAGATAAGAGAATGGTGGTTGCCAGGGGCTAGGGATAAGAGGGAATGAGGAGTTATTGTTTAATGGTTATAGAGTTTCCATTTTACAAGATAAGAAGAGTACTGGAAATGGATGCTTGTGATGGTCACACAACAATATCAATATGGTCAATACTATTGAACTGTACACTTAAAAATGGTTAAGATGGTAAATTTATGTTACATGTATTTTACCAAAATAAAACGTTGGAATAATGCAATGTAATTAATCATATTAATAATCTATAAAAGAGAAATCATGTGATCAGCTCAGTTGATGCAGAAAAATCACATGACAAAATCTGACACCCATTCCTGACAAAATCTGTTAGCAAGAATATACGGACACTTTCTTAATCTTATAAATGGCATGTATGAAAAACCTATAGCTAACATCTTGTAGTGGTTACCTTACAAATTTCAACGTTCATATTTTACGTATTCAGCATCTATCTTAGATTAGTACTTTTGCAATCTTCCAAACAAAAGCTTAACTGTATTTAACTTCAATCTCTTGCCATTTGTACTATTGTGATATATAGTTGAGCTACATATGTAATAAAATTCATAGGACTTTATATCATCATTTTAAAAAGCATTATTTTAGTTACTATCTCCTGTTGTTTTCATTCTTTCAAATAATTCCATGATTCCAATAGGATTATTTTCATACAGTCTTAAGAACCTCCTCTAGTGTTTTTTTTTAGAGCTTATTTGCTTGCAGTGAATGCTGTTTTTAGTTGTCTAAAAATCTTTATTTACCATAATTTTCTTTTAACTTTTTATTTTGACAGAATTTGAGAGTTCAAAACGTCAAAGCAGTAATACAAGTTGAAATAACACAAACAATTTCTATATTCACCTAGATTTCTCAGATGATTACTTTTTTGCATTTATCGTACTATTCCCTCTCTTTCTTCTCCGCCAACCCTACTTCTTGTCTTTTTTTTTTGTTTTTGTTTTTTTTTGTCTTTTTTTTTGAGACAGAGTCTCGCTCTGTCACCAGGTTGGAGTGCAGTGGTGCCATCTCAGCTCACTGCAACCTCCGACTGCCTGGTTCAAGCCATTCTCCTGCCTCAGCCTCCGGAGTAGCTGGGATTACAGGCACGTGCCGCCACACCCAGCTATTTTTTTTTTTTTTTTTTAAAGTAGAGACGGGGTTTCACCATGTTGGCCAGGATGGTCTCAATCTCCTGATCTCATAATCTGCCCACCTCGGCCTCCCAAAAGTGCTGGGATTACAGGTGTGAGCCACTGTGCCCGGACTCCAACCCCACTTCTATGTATTTCTTCTGAACCCTTGAGAGTCAGCTGCAGATATGATAATCCTTTAACCTTCAGTACCTCAATAATGTGTATTTCCTGAGAAACACAGTCACATTCTTACATGGCCACTGTACATAATCAAAATCAGAAAATTAACAGTGATGTAACAGTAGTGTCTGATCTACATATCCAATTCACTTTTGGCAATTGTGCTAATATTACTTCAGGCAGTATTTCTTAACCTTTTTATGTCTATTGTATCTTCCCACCAAAAGCCTTTTAAGACATTTTTTCCTAACTACTCTCCATTAAATTAATTCTACAAATATACTTTGTGTATGTGGTTGGTGGTGTTTATTTACTGTGAACCTTTGAAGGGCCATCGTAATTTCTAAGACATTTTAGCTCTTCCCCTAATAACCAATTTTTTGGCCCCTTGGCAGGGTGTGTGTGAGGGTATCTTCCACACTGAAAATGCATGTTTTGTAGCAGAGAAAAATCTTTTTAAATAATTTCAACTTTTGACCGGGCGCGGTCGCTCACGCCTGTAATCCCAGCACTTTGGGAGACCAAGGCGGGCAGATCACGAGGTCAGGAGATCGAGACCATCCTGGCTAACACAGTGAAACCCCGTCTCTACTCAAAATACAAAAAATTAGCCGGGCGCAGTGGTGGGTACCTATAGTCCCAGCTACTCAGGAGGCTGAGGCAGGAGAATGGCGTGAACCTGGGAGATGGAGCTTGCAGTTAGCAGAGATCACGCCACTGCACTCTAGCCTGGACGACAGAGTGAGATTTCATCTCAAAAAAAAAATCAACTTTTAGTTTAGGTTTATTGTATCATGCTTTGCATTCAGCGGTCACATATTTTTAATTTACTTTAATATAGAATAGTTATCAGTCTTTGTGTTTCATGACATTGATGGTTTTGAAGTGTACAAACCAGTTATATTATAGAATATCCCTCAATTTGGATTTGTGCAATGTTTTCTCATGGTTAAATTCAGATTATATATTATATAAATTTGTTACATTATTATTAGTGATGCTAACGTTGATCCCTTTGTTTAGGTAGTATCTGCCAGGTTTCTTTACTCTAACATTACTATGTTTGCCTTCATAAGTAAGAAATATCTATGGGCCAATACTTTTAAAGTGTGTGGATATCACATTACTTTTTAAGCTTTCATCTACTTTTACTATCCATTGATGATTCTTGTCTAAGTGAATCATTGTGATGGTTGCCAAATGACAATTTTTTCAGATGGAGTTTCATTCTTGTTGCCCAGGCTGGAGTGCAATGGCACAATCTCAGCTTACTGCAACCTCCTAGGTTCAAGCAATTCTCCTGCCTCAGCCTCCCAAGTAGCTGGGATTACAGGCATGAGCCACCACGCCTGGCAAATTTTTTGTGTGTATTTAATAGAGATGGGGTTTCACCAAGTTGGTCAGGCTGGTCTCAAACTCCTAATCTCACATGATCCACCCACCTCAGCCTCCCAAAGTGCTGGGATTACAGGCGTGAAGCACCATAACCAGCAATAATTTCTTAATTATGTTATTCTTTCTAAATTCATTGGCTATCTAGCATCAGAAACAGCTTTTCCTTCTTAGTCATTTATTGATTGGTATCAATATGAATTTATGGGTTTTTTAATTTCACCTTTATTTTTTGAAGGATAGTCTCTCTGGATGCAGCTTTTTTAAAGATGTCATTTCATTGCCTCGGGCTTAAAGAGTTTTAATTGAAGAGTCAGCCATTAATCTTGTTGTTACATTGGAAGTGATGTCTGCAGCTCCCACTTTGCTCTGCCCCCAGCTATGTTTAAGGTTATCTCTCTCTGGTTTTCAGCAGGTTGAATATATGTACTGTAGTTGGTTTTCTTTGTACTTTGCTTTTTTGGGATGTGCTAAACACTTCGATCTTAGAATTGAAGACTTTCATTCACAGATGAATGAAAAATTCTCATCCATTACCTCTTGAGTTATTACTTTAGCCCCAACCTGTCTTTCTTCTTCTTCTGGGACCTATATGTAATCCTATAATTTTTCTTTCTTTTTTTTTTTTTTTTTTTTTTTTGAGACAGGGTCTCATTCTGTCACTCAGGCTGGAGTGTAGTGGTGTGATCATGGCTCACTGCAGCCTCTACTTCCCTAGGGTCAGGTGATCCTCCCACCTCAGTCTCCCAAGTAGCTAAGACTATAAGTGCATGTCACCATAGTCTATTTTTTGGTATTTTTCGTAGAGGTGAAATTACACCAGGTTGCCCAGGTTGATCTTGAACTCCTGGGCTCAAGCCCTCCACCTGTCTTGACCTCTCAAGATCCTGGGATTACAGGCATGACCCACCATTCCTGGCCTACCACAATTTTTTTTTTAAACTGAGTTCCACATATCTGTTACTCTCTAATTTAAAAAAAATTTTAATTTGTTGTGCTTCAATTTCAATTTGAGTATTATCTCTTGATCTTCAGTTTACTAATTCTGTATTCTGTGTCTAAGACTACCATTGAAACTAATGACATTTTAACATCAATGAATTTTTAATCTGTTCTTGTTAGTTCTAGAGCATCCACCTGACACTTTCAATGGTTTTCAGTTCTCTGATGAAACATTTCGTGTTTTATCCACTTGGTCCTCTTTATGTTGTTTAGCATAAATCATTGTTATTTTAAAGTCTTTGTCTGTTAACACCAATATCTGGATCATTTGTGGATCTTCTTTCCTTATTCTTCCTTCTCTTCCTCTTTCCCTCTTCTTGTTCTTCTTCTTTCCTTGTTTTAGCCTATTTTCTGACCTATTTGCATTTTTAGTAACTTTTAAGATATTGATTGTTTTATAAATAAACCATAAAGACAACAGATGATAAGTTCTATAGCAATTGTTCTCCCTTTTTGTCTGTTAGGTTTATCGAGTATAGGGTTAATAATCTCAATCTGGTCAGGCTTTCTACTGAATAGTGTCTGGTTTGAAGATTTAGTGTGACTCAGTTTACCTCTGGTGCATCCCTATGCCCCAGGATTAGCCCTCCAGGGCTTTTTGTAGTCTAGTGAGCATCTTTCTCCCACCTAAAAGATGGTATGTGCTTCTATTATTCCTTTCAGAGGTTTTAAGCTTAGCTTTTTAGTCTCCTGCTTTATCCCACTTCAAAATCTGGCAAAGGAAAGGACAGTCTGTTTGTGGTAGCCCCCTTTTCTCTAGAAGGAATTTGTCTCTTAAGTCCTGCAGTGTTTGGTTTTCTGTTCCTGTATTAGTTCACTTAGAATAATGACCTCCAGCTCTGTCCATGTTGCTGCAAAGAACATGATATTGTTCCTTTTTATGGCTGTGTAGTACCCCATGATATATATATACCACATTTTATTCAATCTACCATTGGTGGGCATTTAGGTTGATTCCATGTCATTGCTATTGTGAATAGTGCTGTAATGAATATACATATACATATGTCATTATAGTAAAACAATTTATATTTCTTTTGGTATATACCCAATAATGGGATTGCTGGGTTGAATGGTAGTTCTAAATTCTTCGAGAAATTGCCAAACTAGCTGGGCGCAATGGTTCATGTCTGTAATCTTAGCACTTTGGGAGGCAGAGGCGGGCAGATTGCCTGATCTCAGGAGTTCAAGACCAGCCTAGGCAACATGGCGAAATCCCGTCTCTACTAAAAATACAAAAAATTAGCTGGGTGTGGTGGCAAGTGCCTGTAATCCCAACTACTGGGGAGGCTGAGGTAGGAGAATTACTTGAAACCGGGAGGCAGAGGTTGCAGTGGGCCAAGATCGCATCACTTCACACCAGCCTGGGTGACACAGTGTGAGTGTGTCAAAACAAAAAACAAAAACATTCCCAAACTAATTTTTGCAACTTTTGAAAATTATATTTTAGTTGCTGCAGATATGGTTTCCAATTTTCTAATGAAAACTGGGTGTCAGTATATTAATAACTGCTACGTACCCTTATATTACTTTTTATTTAAATAAAATAGCAGCATCATTTTAGGAAACTGGGAAGCCTGAACATCCACTAATTCTAATGAAATCTTATTTGACAGTCTGTGAAAAATAAAGGAGGAGTTTTATAAGCTAATAAGTTTATAAAATCTCAAACTTTTTTAAAGAGATTCTTCAAAATATGTCATAGGAATATAGAGAGAAAAATGAGGTATCAATGTTGCATTTATACATTGTTTATATTCACAGTATAGTTATTATACATTTATAATGCAACAAGACTTCATTATGCAGCTTTTTTTTTTGGATCCCTGTGAGATATAGGTGACTAGCTCTCTATCCATAGTCTCTTCTGAAATCATTGAACTGAAACAATGTCGTGACCATAACCTTGGACAATGATGTGTTGCTAAATATCTAACAAAAGGCTCTTCAAGGAAGAAACAAACACACATGGACTTATAGCATTACCCATTACTCATGGTATAAATCCTCTTACTATGTTCAATTTCAAGCAACCAGCATGATTACTTAATGTGGGGTTTGGGAAGAGATATGAACAACTGGCTTGCATAAGCCAATGCCAACAAGCTCCAGTGTGCCACTGAGTCCTAGGAATGACTGAGTTGAGCATAGTGAGGAGTTCTTTAACAAGTCTATTCTGGCTTACTTGATGCTTTACAACTGCCTACGCTGGTGTGGTCAGAGCACACAATAGGTTGCCTTAAGTGATTATCTCTTTATTCCATGAGCCATTATTCATTTTACACAGGCAACTCACAAACAGCATCTTCTACTGAAACACTAAGACAATAATAACAGTAAAATGAAAAAAGGTTTCTAAAATCCAGGGGTGCTGTCCATGTGGGACATTTATTAAGATGGTGTATGCAGACTTCAAGTGACAGTCAGCTCTCAGAGGAAATGGAATCTCAGCAGAGGGCAGGGGGCCCAGGGGGGGGAAAAATTAAATCACAAACCTGGAGTTGCTGCTGGACATAGATTTACCTTCAGGAAGAGTGGCTGAGAAGCCTAAGGAGAACCATAAAGCTGCTAGAATCTCAGGGTTAGAAGAGCTCCTGGGATTTATCTGGACTTACCTCCCACCCAGGACCATGTTCTCCCCCAGAGAGGAATCTGAATGTCCCCTGGAGCACAGTGATTTCTTTCTCTTCAACTCAGTTTCTCTATCCTTTAATTAACCAATGTCTTAAGAAAATTATGACTCAGATCATCCTAAAATATACTGAGAATCTATGTCTTTACCAAATATGAGCAAAACTTAAAGAGAGATGTTTTATATTGACTGCAAACTACAGATGATTTCAGCCATGATCCATCAGTGCCACCTGCCATGGACACAGGAGAAGCAAGTGACTGTGCTAACACCACAAATCCGTCATCTTTAACTTAAAAGAATCTATTCCTCTCAGGTCTCCCCACATATGAAAACTGATCATCATAGCATTAGAGAAAATGAGAAGAAACCTCAAAGCAGAGGGAAGTTGTTTACTTCTTTCATGCCATGCTTTCTCTTTTATAATTCACAGGGATCATGAAGACAAAATAAGACACCATCTAGAATTTGGAAAGGAGGTAAAGCTGCCTTGCAAAATTATTATTATTATTATTGAGATGGAGTTTCGCTCTGTTGCCCAGGCAGGAGTGCAGTAGCGCTATCTTGGCTCACCATAACCTCTGCCTCCTGGGTTCAAGCAATTCTCCTGCCTCAGCCTCCTGAGTAGCTGGGACTACAGGCAGGTGCCACCACACCCAGCTAATATTTGTATTTTCAGTAGAGACAGGGTTTTACTATGTTGCCCGCCTTAGCCTCCCAAAGTGTTTGGATCACAGGTGTGAGCCACCATGCCCAGCCTACAGGACATAATAAGTTACAGCAGACATATGTAAAGTCATCTTAAAAGACAGCAAGATTTGACTATAACCTGAATGGACATCCGTTCAGATTATATATAGTCTTTCTTGGATGTCCAAGAAAGCATATGGCAATCAGGATAGGGATGACCAGCAAGAGAAACTTGCCAATGTTGTCAGAGTCTTTAAGCAGTGTCCAGGGCAGAAGGAAGTCTGACTACAAACTGGAGAGTATGTTCCCACTGGTAAACAACACTTCATAATGCACTGAAGAGTTTCAAGTCACCTTAGCTAAAGAGTGGGAACCCATCTAAAGAAATACATTGTTCTATTTGCCTAATCCTGGAACACTTAGCTGTCCAGAAAAACATGCCTATTTATAATGAATGTGGTCAACTGGAGAACGACAAAGATAGAGAGGTTGTCTGAGAATCATCCAGGAAACTTTCCAGAAGGTGCAGGTGTGTCATGATGAAGGCAAGTGGCCAGGTGTTTGCTGAAATCCTCTCCAGTGACCCTGACTTTCATGCCATCACCCATTTCTGAATATCACCAGCCTTCAGAAAAAGTACATCACACCTACATGAAATTAAAGCCCATGTGACAATTATATTTCTTTTCATAAGTTCATAAATAATTTAAGTAATACGTACATCAACTCCTGTGAGATTAATGTAATGCTACACCTGAAAGACTAACTCATGCCCAGAAAAGCAAAATAGGTTTCAGGTGTTCAAAACTGATGGCTAAAACCTGGACTTAGGTGAAGTCAGCTGGTTAACTGGCAATCAGCTAACCTTCCCTGATAGCTACCTTGCCTTGTGATGGAGACTCTTAATTTTGGGCAGCAAAAGATGGCATGACTAAGAGTGTTAGCTCTTTCTAGTTCCTACCTGCAAAATGAGGCTAACACCTTCTGCATAGAATTGATGTGAGAATAACAATGATAAAGTTCCTGGAACATCCTCAATGGTCAGAGACAGGCTAGATGCTCATCTATCCAACTTCATTTTGTGCACAAATAAATGCTACATTTCCCAACCTCCTCTGGAACTACATTGAGGCCATCAGATTCTGGCCAATGGGATGTATCTGGAAATGACACACATCACTTCCAGGCTTGGTCACAAAACTCCCTGTACTTTCATATGTGGTTAAGAAAAATTACATATAATAGGAGGCCTCTGAGAGGAAACAGGAGCCACTGAGAGTAATGAAAAAGAGAGTTATTTCCATAGTCAGGGCATAGCTAAGGAACCCCTATGACATCTGCCTAACAGGATTCCAGAATTGTTACAAACAAGTAACTGTACAGTGTCTCTACTTTTTCTCTTTCTGAAGGGTGTTTATTGTGGCTATCCTACCTCTGTTCCATCATTGTATACTGGGGGGAAGGGAATATAACTGTTTTATTTCATAAGTTGCCAGGCTTAAAAAAGCGACATTTAGATGTGATGGAAAGGATGGCTGTACAACTATCAGGATTCTTGAACTTTAAGCTAGATGCAGGGGCTTGAGGGAAGGAGTTTGGGTGATGCCCTTGGTGAGCATGTCCTATGTATAAAAGCAAGAATGAAAGAGACTTCTCTGATCAGACGGGCAGCGCATGAAGAGGTTTGCTAGTTGTCCACTACCAAACCTGTTTTTCTCGAGCACACAGAAGCCTGCATTTTCCAGTATACTTTGCAGTTATGTTGGAACAATAAGAATGGGTTCTGGCAAGTGGGATGTAGATAAAAGTGATCATCCATACTCACTCTTAGCAATAAATAATAAAGTGGCCACTAGCCACAGGTAACTATTTAAAAGCAAATTAACAAAAAGCAAAAATAGACAAATGGGACTGAAACTAAAATGCTTCTTCACAGCAAAAGAAATAATCAGAGTAAACAGACAACTTAGAGAATGAGAGAAAATATTTGCAAACCATGCATCTGATAAAGGAAAAATATCCAGAATCTATGAAGAACTCAAACAACTAAATAAGAAAAAAGAAAACCATTAAAAGTGGGCAAAGGACATCAACACTTTTTCAAAAGAAGATATACATGTGGCCAAAAAACATGAAAAAATGTTCAACATCACTAATCATCAGAAAAATACAACTTAAAACCACAATGAGATACCATATTACACCAGTCAGAATAGCTATTATTAAAAAGTCAAAAAACAACAGACGTTGGTAAGAATTCAGAGAAAAGGGAACACTTATACACTGTTGGTGGGAATGTAAATTAATGCAACTTCTATGGAAAACAGGATGGAGATTTCTCAAAGAACTAAAAATAGAACTATGATTTGATCTAGCAATCCCCCTGCTGAATATCTACCTCAAGGAAAATAAATCATTTTATGTGTGTATGTGTGCATATATATATATATGCATGTGTGTGTGCATGTCTATATATACACACATTTTATATATGTATAAAATCACTGTATATATATATACACACACATATATAAGACACCTGCACTTGTATGTTTATCACAACACTATTCACAATAGCAAAGTTATGAAATCAACCTAAGTGTCCATCAATAGATGATTAAAGAAAATGTGGTACATATACACCATGGAATACTACCCCGCCATAAAAAAGAATGAAATTATGTCTTTTGCAATAACATGGATGAAACTGGAGGCCATTACCCTAAGTGCAAGAACTCAAAAAATCAAATACCACATGTGGGAGCTAAAGAATGGGTATACATGGATATACAGAGTGGGATAACAGACATTGGAGACCCCAAAAGGTGGGAGGGGGGTGGTGGATGAAAAATTACCTACTGGTGAGTGGGGCCAAGATGGCTGACTAGAAGCAGTGGTGTTCTGAGGTTCCCATCGAAAAAAACCATAATAAGCATGTGAATCCTTCACCAGCAACCAAGGTATCCAGGTTCTGTCATCAAAATTGACTAGAGGGCTGGGATGACTCACAGAGAGAAGGAAGAGCAATGTGGTGCAGCGGCCCATGTCAGAGCCACATGGGGAAGGGGAACCCTCTCCCCCCAGCCAAGTGAGGCAGTCAGTGAGAGTGCTACTCAGCCAGGGAAACTGTGCTTTACTGTGCAACCCATGGATTGGAAGACCCCACTCATGAACCCACACCACTGGAGCCTAGCGTACCAACCCCGGAATGCACAGATTCTTACAGTCTCTCAGCTGGAATCTGCTTAAGCCTACCGAACTCCCAGGGGTAGGGGCAACTAGCACTGGCTGCGGCGCCAGCTAAGTCTTTGAGCTCCTTGGGGGAGGGGCAGCAGCCAGTACTGGGACTCACAACTGCTTAACATGCTAAGCTCCCTGGGTGGGTGAAGGGTGGCACCCATTTCTATAGCTGTGTTTTACCCCTGCTGGAACCAGGGAGGCTGGATGGCTTGGTCCCAAGACTTGTCTCCATAAACTAACACACTGGCTGTGACAGTCTGTGGCCAGAGTGCCTCTTTAGGTCTAACCCTGACCCATCCTTCCTCAGTGAGTGGGGCTTCCCTGCAGGATCTCCAGTAACGCCAGCCAGAGTCTCGGAGACAGAATTAAGATCTCCCTAGGTCTGAGCCCCTAGGGGAGGGGTGGCCACAGTCTCTGTGAACCAGCAGTCTTAGCCTCTCCTCCTGGTAGTTCCGAGGAATCTAGGAAGCCCAGATGAGTGGGTTTCCCTCTAGTGAAACACACCTCCTCCACCAAGGCACAAAGTGCTTTGTTAAATGGGTTCTGCTCCCGGTGCCACCAAACTGGGTGAGACCCTCCAACAGGGTTTGTCAGACACCCTACACAGAAGCAATCCTACTGACATCAGGTTGATGCTCCTTGAGGTCAGAGGTCCCAGAAGAAGGAGGAGGCACCCATCTTTGCTGCTCTCCAGCCTCCCTGAGTGACATCCCCAGGCACAGGAGCGAATCAGAAGAATAGGGCTGGAAGTGAATCCCCAGCAAATTGCAGCAGCCCTACAGAAGAGGGACCTGACCATTGACAGAAAAACACACAAAGTGACAATGACACCATCAACAAAAATAACAACAAAACAGGCCTCCATAAAAACCCCATCCAAGGGTCAGCAGCCTCAAAGATCAAAACTAGACAAATTCATGAAGATGAGAAAGAATGAATGAAAAAATGCAGAAAACCTAAAATGCCAGAGTGCCTCTTCGCCTCCAAATGATCACAACATCTCTATATCAAGGGTGCAGAACTGGATGGGGGATGAGATGGATGAATTGACAGAAGTAGGCTTCAGAAGATGGGTAATATAAACCTATGATGAGCTAAAGGAGCATGTTCTAACCCAACGTAAAGAAGTTAAGATCATTGATAAAAGATTAGAGAATTGCTAACTAGAATAACCAGTTTAGAGAGGAATATAAATGACCTAATGGAGCTGAAAAACACAGCATGAGAACTTCATGAAGCATACACAAGTATCAACAGCTAAATTCACCAAACAGAAGAAAGAATATCAGAGTTTGAAGACTACATTACTGAAATAAGACATGCAGACAAGAATAGGAAAAAAAAAGAATGAAAATGAATGAACAAAGCCTCCAAGAAATATGGGACTTCATAAAAGACCAAACCTACAATTGATTTGAGTACCAGAAGGAGACAGGGAGGATGGAAACAAGCTGGAAAACACACTTCAGGATATTATCCAGGGGAACTTCCCCAACCTAGCAAGACAGACCAACATGCAAATTAAGGAAATACAGAGAACACCACTAAGGTACTCCACAAGAAGATCAACCCCAAGACACATGATTATCAGATTCTCCAAGGTCTAAATGAAGGAAAAACTGTTAAGGGCAGCCAGAAAGAAAGGCCACGTCACCTACAAAGGAAAGCCCAACAGACTAAGAGCAAACCTCACAGCAGAAACTCTACAAGCCAGAAGAGATTGGAGGCCAATATTGAACATTCTTAAAGGAAAGAGTTTTCAACCCAGAATTTCACATCAAGCCAAACTAAGCTTCATAAGTGAAGGAGAAATAAAATCCTTTCCAGACAAGCAAATGCTAAGGGATTTTGTTACCACCAGGCCAGTCCTGCAAGAACTCCTGAAAGAAGCACTAACTATGGAAAGGAAAAGCCAGTACCAGCCATTGCAGAAACACACCAAAATATAAAGACCAATGACACTACAAAGAAACTGCATCAACTATTGTGTAAAATACCCAAATAGCCTCATAATAACAGGATCAAATTCACACATAACCATACTAACTTTAAATGTAAATGGGCTAAATGCCCCCAATTAAAAGACTCAGACTGGCAAATTGGATAAGGAGTCAAGACCCATTGGTGTGCTGTATTCAGGAGATACATTTTATGTGCAAAAACACACATAGGCTCAAAATAAGAGATGGAGGAAAATTTACCAAGCAGATGGAAACCAAAAAAAAAGAGAAAGAAATCAAGGGTTGCAGTCCTGGTCTCTGACAAAACAGACTTTAAACCAATAAAGATCAAAAAGATGAAAAAGCACATTACAAAATGGTAAAGGAAACAATTCAACCAGAAGAGTTAATTATTTTGAATATATATACACCCAATACAGGAGCACCCAGATTCATAAAATGAGTTCTTAGAGATTGACAAAGAGACTTAGATTCTCACACAAAAATAGGGGGAAGACTTTAAACCCCCACTGTATCAATGAGATACAAAATTAATAAGAATATTAGGACTTGAACTCAGCTCTGGATCAAGTGGTCCCAGTAGATGTCTACAGAACTCTCTACCCCAAATCAATAGAATATACATTCTTCTCAGTGCCACATGGCACTTACTCTAAAATTGACCACATAATTGGAAGTAAAACACTTCTCAACAAATGGGAAAGAACTGAAATCATAACAAACAGTCTCTCTGACCACAGAACAATCAAATTAAAACTCAGGATTAAGAAATTCACTCAGAACCACACAATTTCATGGAAATTGAACAACCTATTCCAAAATGACTCCTGGGTAAATAATAAAATTAAGGCAAAAATGAAGAAGTTCTTTGAAACCAATGAGAACAAGGAGACAACATATCAGAATCTCTGGGACATGGCTAAAGCAGGATTTAGAGGGAAATTTATAGCACTAAAGGCCCACATCAGAAAGCTAGAAAGATCTCAAATTCACACCCTAATATCATAATTAAAAGAGCTAGAGAGGCAAGAGAAAACGAATCCAAAAGCGAAAAGAGAGGTAATAACTAAGATCAGAGAAGAATTGAAGGAGATAAAGACATGAAAACCCCTTCAAAAAAATCAACGAATTCAGGAGGTGGTTTTTTCAAAAAATTAACAAAATAGGCCACTAGCTAGATTAACAAAGAAGAGGAGAGAGAAGAATCAAATAGACACAATAAAAAATGATACAAGGGATATCACCACTGACCCCAGAGAAGTAAGAACTACCATCAGAGAATAATATAAACATCTTTATGCAAATAAACTGGAAAATCTAGAAGAAATGGATAAATTCCTGGATGCACACACCCTACTAAGACTAAACTAGGAAGAAGTTGAACCCCTGAATAGACCAATAACAAGCTCTGAAATTGAGGCAGTAATTAATAGCCTACCAATAAAAAAAAGCCCAGGACCAGAGAGATTCACAGCTGACTTCTACCAAAGAGGAGCTGGTACCATTCCTTCTGAAACTATTCCAAACAACTGAAAAGGAGGGACTCCTCCCTACCACATTTCATGAAGCCAGCATCATCCTGATACCAAAACCTGGCAGAGACACAACAGAAAAAGAAAACTTCAGGCAAATATCCTTGATGAACATCGATGCGAAAATCCTCAATAAAATACTGGCAAACCGAACCCAGCAGCTCACAAAAAAAACTTATCCACCATGATCAAGTTGGCTTCATCCCTGGGATGCAAGACTGGTTCAAAATATGAAAATCAATAAATGTAATCCATCACATAAACAGAACCAATGACAAAAACCACATGATTATGTCAATAGATGCAGAAAAGGCCTTTAATAAAATTCAACACCGCTTCATGTTAAAAACTGTCAATAAACTAGGTAACAATGGAACGTATCTCAAAATAATAACAGCTATTTGTAACAAACCCACAGCCAATAAAATTGAAAGGGCAAGATCTGTAGGCATTCCCTTTGAAAACCTGTGCAAGACAAGGATGCCCTCTCTCACCACCCCTATTCAACATAGTATTCGAAGTTCTGGCCAGGGCAATTAGGCAAGGGAAAGAAATAAAGTGTATTTGAATAGGACGAGAGGAAGTCAAATTGTCTTTGTTTGCAGATGACATGATTCTTTATTTAGAAATCCCCACCATCTCAGCCCCAAAACTCCTTAAGCTTCAGCAAAGTCTCAGGACACAAAATGAATGTGCAAAAATCAAAAGCATTCCTTTACACCAACAATAGGCAAGCAGAGAGCCAAATCATGAATGAACTCCTATTCAGAATCACTACAGAAAATAAAATACCTAGAAATACAGGTAACAAGGGATGTGAAGGACCTCTTCAAGAAGAACTACAAAACACTGCTCAAGGAAATAAGAGAGGACACAAACGAATGGAAAAACATTTCATCATCACAGATAAAAAGAATCAATATCATGAAAATGGCCATACTGCTCAAAGTAATTTATAGGTTCAATGCAATTCCAATAAAACTACCATTGACATTCTTCATGGAATTAGAAAATACTATTTTAAATTTCATATGGAATCAAAAAAAGACCCTGTATAGCCAAGAGAAGTCTAAGCAAAAAGAACAAAGCTGGAGGCATCATGCTACCTGACTTCAAACTATACTACAAGGCTACAGTAACCAAAACACCATGGTACTAGTACCAAAGCAGACACATAGACAAATGCAGCAGAACAGAGACTTTAGAGATAACACCACACATCTACAACCATCTGATCTTTGACAAACCTGACAAAAACAAGCAATGGGAAAAGGATCTCCTATTCAATAAATAGTGCTGGGAAAACTGGCTAACTGTATGCAGACAACTGAAACTGGACCCCTTCTTTACACCTTATACAAAAATTAACTCAAGATGGATTAAATACTTCAGTGCAAAAACCAAAACAATAAAAACCCTAGAAGAAAACCTAGGCAATACCATTCAGGGAATAGGCATAGGCAAAGACTTCATGACTAAAACACCAAAAGCAATTGCAACAAAAGCCAAAATTAACAAATGGGATCTAATTAAACTAAAGAGCTTCTGCACAGCAAAGGAAACTATCATCAGAGTGAACAGGCAATCTAAAGAATGGGAGAAAATTTTTGCAATCTACCCATCTGACAAAGGTCTAATATCCAGAATTTACAAGGAACTTAAATATATTTACAAGAAAAAAACAACCCCATCAAAAATGGGCAAAATATATGAACAGACAATTCTCAAAAGAAGGTATTTACATGGCCAAAAAACATATGGAAAAAAAAGCTTAACATCACTGATCATTAGACAAATGCAAATCAAAACCACACCATCTTATGCCAGTCAGAATGATGATTATTGAAAACTCAGGAAACAATAGATGCTGGCAAGGCTGTGGAGAAATAGGAACACTTTCACACTATTGGTAGGAATGTAAATTCATTCAACCATTGTAGAAGATAGTATGGGGATTCCTCAAGGATCTAGAACTAGAAATACCATTTGACCCAGCAATCCCATTACTGGTTATATACCCAAAGGATTATAAATCATGCTCCTATAAAGACACCTGCATATGTATGTTTACTGCAGCACTATTCACAATAGCAAAGACTTGGAACCAACCCAAATGTCCATCAATGATATACTGGATAAAGAAAATGTGGCACATATATACCATGGAATACTATGCAGTCATAAAAAAGGATGAGTTCATATCCTTTGCAGGGACATGGATGAAGCTGGAAGCCATCATCCTTAGCAAACTAACACAGGAACAGAAAACCAAACACCTCATGTTCTCACTCATAAGTGGGATTTCAACATTGAGAACACATGGATACAGAGAGGGCAATAACACATACCAGGGCCTGTTGGGGGCTGGGGGGTGAGGGGAGGGAACTTAGAGGATGGGTCAATAGGTGAACCAAACCACCATGGCATGTGTATATCTATGGAACAAATCTGCATGTTCTGCACATGTATCACATTTTCTTAGAATAAAGAAAAAGAAAGAAAGAAAAGTCATCTCTTGGGTTCAATGTACAGCATTTCGTTGATGGTTACACTAAAAGTCTAGACTTCACCACTATGCAATATATCTATGTAACCAAATTGCACTTGTACCCCCAGTTCTATAAAAAATAAAAAATACTAAAAATTTAAAAGATACTTTTCCTAGGATAGTCATGATGATTACATCATACAAAATTGTTCTTCGTATTTGGAATGAAAGGTATGGTAATTAGTTCTGGTCAACCCAGTCAGAAAAGATTTCAGTGGAATGACATTTTCTGATATTGTTATGTGCTAGGTGCAAAAATTTGGCCAAGTACAAAGTTCTGGTAAGCAGACTGAGTGGAGATTCTGAGTATGGGCTCTTTGGTCCGGCTTTGGGTCCTCTGCTGACTCACAGATTTGTGCCCATAAGCAAATGAAACTTTGTTCTTAGTCACACTAGCTACATTCTGAGTGTTCAGCAGCCACATATCTAGTGACTTTCATACTGGATGGTGCAGATAATAAAGCATTTCCTTCATCACAGAAGGTTCTATTCAACAGTGCTGGTCTAGCCCTGCGGGAGTGAACTTGGCATCTCCTTAAATGAGATGAAGGCTTGGAAGGCCCAAATAGTGGGGAGACTGGTGACTATTAATTAGGAAAAATTTAAGACATATTCAAGTGTCAATTAGAAATAACAAATATCTCTAATTAAATATGTGACTGGTAGATGAAACAAGCATATTTATGCCTGTAGCAGACAGTTGGAGACAAGGGGACTAATAGTTGCTACTTTAATAGCAATGTTATCTTCCTCTACAGTGAAAAAAAAAAAATGTTTGTCATTTATTTAGCTCATCTAGGTACAAAGTGCTATGAAAATAAGGCAGTGGGCTATCCTGACTTCTGAACTGATGATCCCCTCAAAAATCATATTAACACACTTGAGTTATGCTCTCTATGAAGGAAGAGTTTGTAAACCAAAAATAAACCTGAGGGCCTGTTGAAACAAGTTTCTAATCAATGAAAAGTCCTGGGATGCCTGCAAAGATGCTTTCAGAAATATTGAATATTATCTAATCATGATCAGGGCCAATGGCTGCCTGTGTGGCTAAAAGTTTCCATATAGGACTCACAAAATGTTTCTACACCCCCAATCCAACAGAATTTGGTTTCTTAAACATTTCTCCAGAAGAATCCCACAGGTGACAAGCATCATTTGTGACATTAGCTTCCTCTCTGATGATTATGATGAGGTCAAATGTCCTATGTTAGTCTGGAGCCATAGGTATTGTCTATTCATTTATTTTTCATGTATGAATATGTGCCTAAATCTAAGTGTGATATCAACTTCCTTAAGATTTTTTTGCATATCTAAATCTACACATGTTCCTATACATAAAAACATGATCATACTATATCACATAGAGGAGAAAAACAGCATAATTTTACTACTATTCACGTGGACATAGGCATATCACTTAATTTTTCAGAACACCATTTAACTGTACTCTAAAATGCATGAGTGAACTAAACATCTACAATTCAATCTCATTAACTTACATTATTTTTAACTTCTATATAAAGAAAAAACAAATAGGAAAATATATTAATATTCTACTTAAGATTTTATTGTCCCATTTAAACATTTATTTAGTTTTAAACAAGCATATTTGACTTATTAGTGCCCATAAACATATGAAACTTTGTTCAAATTTCCCCCAAGTATTCCTGAATTGCTACAAGTATTCATGAATTCACAAGAACCCTTGGATATAAGGACAAACTATTACACCTTTGAATGACAGGGCTGATTGACTGATCCTGCTAGCTAGACAATCCAGGATGACATTTACTGTAATCCAGGATTTGACCAAACTAAATGTGTATCTTTGCACTATAAATTGGAAAATGGCTGTCTACACTGTAATCTAACTGAGGCCACATCCATCTAACTTTGAGTCATCTTAATCTTTCAAATATCTTTCCTTAGTCAAGTAAGTACCATAAGTAACCATATGATCCTCAGAGCAAATACTTAGTCCTTGTCAATTGTCCCTTAACATATCCATAAGAAAAGAATGTTCAGTTAGGAGGCAGGGCTGTAGTGAGGAAATAAAGTCATACTAGCAACAGAAAAACTAAATTTGAGCCCTGGTTTCCATTCAATCTAACAAACATTTATTGAGTCACCACTATGTGCAAAAATGTTGGGTTGGATTCTGGAGATACAATGGCAAATAAGACAAAAATAGCTTACTAATTCATTGGCAAAGATAAGCACTAAACATGTAATCGCAGATATGATAAGCATTTCCAAGAGGAATATGAAAGATACTACGGGGGCATAAATGAAGGGACTTTTACTTAGTCTGAGAGTTAAGTGGAGATGAGAAAATTAAGTGACAGTTATCCAGGGAAAGGTAAAGGAAAAGTAATCCAAACAGTAGGAAACGCATATGGCGAAGGCTTAGAGACAAAAAAGAGCATCACATATGAGGAATTAAAGGAAGTTCAGATGAGCTAGAGCATAGAGAATAGGAGGAAAATATCCTGAGACAAAGGAGAGGAGGTACACATGAGCAGAATATGGAAGACCCTGAAATAACATCAAATAGCTATAATCTCGGGAAGACCTTCTTGGGCCACTATAGTACAGGATATCGGAGTGGATGAACTGTAAGAACGCTTCCAGCTCTGACGTTGAAAGAGTGTATGACATTCAATTATTCCGTGTTCCAGAAGTCCACGATTTAAATTTGAGGGTTGAAATGTAGCTAGGGAATGTGGCACATATACACCATGGAATACCATGCAGCCATAAAAAAGGATGAGTTTGTGTCCTTTGTAGGGACATGGATGCAGCTGGAAACCATCATTCTTAGCAAACTACTGTAAGAACAGAAAACCAAACACCGCATGTTGTCACTCATAGGTGGGAATTGAACAATGAGATCACTTGGTCACAGGAAGGGGAACATCACACATCGGGGCCTATTGTGGGGAGGGGGGGGGGGGGGGGGATAGCATTAGGAGATATACCTAAAGTAAATGATGAGCTAATGGGGGCAGCACACCAATATGGCACATGTATACATATGCAACAAAACTGCACGCTGTGCACATGTACCCTAGAACTTAAAGTATAATAAAAAAAGAAAAGAAAAGAAAAGAAAAGAAAAGAAAAGAAAAGAAAAGAAAAGAAATGTAGCTAGGGATACACTATAGGGTAGATTTTAGGGTAAAGTATAGCATGATGTCTCAAGCAATTTTTCCCTATTTCATGGATTTTAGGGATGCCTCTGTATTTTGTCATGGAAACAAAGCACGAGGATTCCAAATTGTCATGCTGTGTGATATGGCCATTGAGTGGAGATTCTAAGTACGAGGTCTTTGGTCCTGCTTTGGGTCCTCTGCTGACTCACACCAAACCTGGGATGTTTATTACGGTCTAACCTATCACCTCCTTTCAAAACTCTCATGGACATACTGAAAACACTTTTCCTAGGATAGTCATGATGATTACATCATACAAAATGTTCTTAGTATTTGGAATGAAAGGTATGGTAATTAGTTCCAGTCAGCCCAGCCAGGAAAGTCACCCGAATTTCAGTGGAATGACATTTCCTGATATTGTTATATGCTAGGTGCAAAAATTTGGCCAACGACAAAGTTCTGGTAGGCAGATTCACAGCTGGTAAGCAACTGTTGCTAAGACTGCATGCCTTGTGAAACAGAAAATGTCTTTCTTGTTCTGCTATGTTTCAAACACCCTGACAGTGCTGGGGCCATAAAGATGCTCAAGAAATATTGATAGAATATGAAAATGAATCAAAGTGTCTATTGGTATGGTTTATGTTGACTCAACCCACCTAGATAGACACGCAGCAGCAGGAACCCATATAAATCATAAAGTATATGAACACACATTTCCAGAACTGGTCCAGCCTCCTTTCTATTTATGCATTCTGACTTGTTTTGTGTAACTCTGGACTTCCATGGTTTTTCTACCTTCGTTTGACTTTGTTATTGAATGTCACATTTCCTATAACACCCGCTCCCAACTTTTGATAATTTATTTTAGGCTCACTATTCCAACTAACTGGCATCTCACTTTGTACCAGTAAATGCTAATATTTAATCATTTAAATAACAGACATCATGACAGAAACCTTTAATTCTCCTAGTGATACAGAACAAGCCACTTGTGAATACAAGGGTCACATGTCACTAGAAAGCCCTTTATTGCATAATGGCAGAAGGTGTTTCCTTTAGCTTCAAGTCACTTAACCTAGTGTTTTGCCTTGGAAAAACACAGAATTAGTCTGTTCCTTTAACATGACAGTCATTTAAATAGTGAAGATTAGGGATTACTTTCTACCTCAAGCTCTTTCCTAGAAATTCTTTCAACTACTATGTAGGGTACAGTTTTGAAATAATCTACCTTCCTGATAAATTTAGTATATAAACCAAAAATGACATGACAAAAAACACCATAACTGAAGTCAAAAGAGAAGTGAAGAACCAAGAGAAAATATTTGCAATATATATATCAGAGATAAAAACTAATATCCCTAGTAAGTAAATGTCTCATAAAAATTAAGAGGAGGGACTAAAATCTTGATATAAAGATACGCAAGGCATGAATAGACAACTCACAGAAACATACAAAATCTGACACTCAAACATATGAAAAAATGTTCACTCATTAGATTTTATGCAAATTAATTTAATACTAATTAAATTACACTGACATACTACTTCTCATTTATCAGAAAGGTAAAAACTACAACTAAAGGCATTTTGTTGGTGATGCCATGTGGAAATGGCTCTCTCTTACATTGGTAGTGGGAATATAAATTAGTACAATTCTTTTGGAGGAGAATTTGGCAATACATAATTTAAAATATATATATGCAGTTACCCATTGGCCCAGCAAAATAGTCGAAGCAATTGCGAGTAGTTTTAAGAATTTACCCTAAAAATATAACCTCAGGAATATGAAAATACACATGTACAAGATTACTCATGGCAGCATTTTTTGTATTGCTCCGTATTTGAAATGACTTAAAGAATAAAATTTAGCAAAGTGAAGAATAAACTATGGTACATCTACACAGTGCAATACTAAACAGCTGTAAAAAGAATGAAGGAGTTATCTATGAACTGATAAAGAGTAATTGTTAGCATGGAATGTTAGGTGAATAGAAGAAACCTACACAAAAGTGCCAGTAGTAAGCTACTTTGAGTATAAGAAAGGAGGAATAAGAAAATACACATGAATTTGTTTACTGTGAAAAAATTAAACAGAAAAGGCAAACCAGAAACTAATAAGCGTGTTTACCTACAGACTGTGGGTAGAAACCAAGTGAAAAAGAAGGGAAATGGAGTATAAGGGAATGGGAGAGTGACATTTCTCTAGTTAAAAAAAAAAAAAAAAGATATATATATATACACACACACACACACACACATACACACACATATAGAGAGAGTTGTGACTTTTAGAACTATGGTAATTTCCTCACACACTTGGAGTAAATATAATAATTAACAAGGTGGGGAAGGAGACCTCAAATAGGATATAACAGAAAAGAATGAGCCACACTCCATTACAAATACAGTCATATGTCACATAACAATGGGGATATGTTCTGAGAAATGGTAATATTGTCTTTGCATGAACATCATAGAGTGTACTTACACACACCCAGACGGTATAGCCTACTGCACATATATAAACACAGGAAAGACACAGTAAGAATATGGTAGTATAACCTTATGGGATCACTGATGTGTATGTGGTTTATTGTTGACTGAAACATCATATTGTGGTGTGTGACTATAATATAACCACACTGAAGGAGTGACACCTGTAGCTAACTAACCAATTAACTTTAAAAAACATCAGTTTGACTCAAAATTTTTAAGGTCAAAGATGAAAGAAAAACTGTGCACAAATATTGTACTTTAGTTAGGTTTGTTTTCCACAGGCTTACGTATCCTGAAACTACTTTGCATATATTCTATGATTCAGCCTATGATATTAATAATAATAATAGGTTGGTTTTTGTTAGGGAAGGGCATTGTGAATAAGGAAAGTGCATTGTGAATAAGGAAAGGGGGAAGGTTAGAAAAAACCTTGTCTGGAGGTATCAATACAAGCTCAAGGTTTGAAAATGCATCTAGATAGAGAAATAGTTATAGGAATGTGTGTGTGTGTGTGTGTGTGTGTGTGTGTGTGTGTGTATGCATACATGTATTTCATAGTCCTGTCTTCTGAGGACTAGGAGCAATTATACCTACATATCAATGAATGAACCTGACACTTATTCTCTAGAAAAAAGGAATGCTTTCAATAAAATATCATTTGTCAATAAAAGAAGCCAGGACTCCTTGAAGAAAAGGCACACTCCAGGGCTAGGGCAGGGGAAGTATAAGATAAGCCTCCAGCCTCTTGTGGTGCCAGAGATCTCAAAGTGCTCAAAGAATGATAGGACCATATCAAAAGGACACTGGAGCTAATTGAATGAGCTCCTGGTGATCAGAAAAATTGGAGCAACAAAAATGAATAATGGTGCTGAATTATCACTCACAGTATAAAAAGAATTTGTGAGTCCATGCTTATATAAATAAATAATTGAATAGCTAAATGGTAAAGAAAGAAAAAAACTTGTTTTATGAGATGCCAATTAATAAATGTAGATAGAATGCTGAAAAGAGAAGTTCCCCATTCAGCAAATACCTCAGTAACAGCTATTTAGGCAAGATTTATCAATAGAAGCTATAATTAGTAGACAAAATATGATGAGAAAAAAAGGTATTTATATAGTCAAAGTATCTTCCCACAAGACACTCATTTAAAAGTGGAAAATACAGTGGAAGAGCTTGGCAGACACCATGTTGACCAACTGTCAAGGATAATGTCACCAGCAATGAGACAAGTCAACATTATGTGCCTCCTGATGTGATACAATGAGAAGGACATAATATCGCTTCTGTTGAATTCTTGAAAAAAAAATGCATATCCTGAATCCAATCATGAGGAAACATATTAATTGAGGAAGGTTGTATAATATTTTGAACAATATTCTTCAAAAATGTTAAAGTAAAAAGAGAAAGATCAAGCAACTGTTTCAGATTAAAGAAGACTAGAGACAAGACAACCACTAAATGCAAGGTGTGATCGCAGATTGGATACTGGATCAGGAAAATGAGATGGGACAATTGGCAACATTTAAACAAGGTCTGGTAAATACATAATAAAATTGTATCAATGTTAATTTCCTGATGCTTATAACTGTACCATATAGAATAGGCTGAATTTGCTTCTTCCTAAAATTCATATGTTTAAGTCCCCCAGTACCGTGGAATGTGACTATTTGGAGATAGAACCTTTAAAGAGGGAATTAAGGTAAAGTGAGATTCTACGGGTTTGCCCTAATGCCATATGAAGTAATGCCATATGACTGGTATGTTTATAGGAAGTGATTAGGGCACAGACAACACAGACTGAGGGGTGACCATGTGAGGACACAGTGAGAAAGTAGCCATTTTCAAGCCAAGGAGACAGGCCTCAAATGAAACCAAACCTGCCAACACCTTGATCCAGGACTTCCAGCCTCCAGAACTTTGAGAAAATAAATGTCTGTTTTTTTAAGCCACCCAGTCTGTGGTATTTTGTTATGGCAGCCCTAGCAGACTAATACAACATACAATGGAATATTGTTTAGTCTTAAAAACGAAGGAAATTCTGACAACATGCCAAAATATAAACTTTGAGGGCATTACATTAAGTAAAATAATCCACTTATGACAAGCAAATGACTCTAGTTACATGAGATACTTGAAGTAGTTAAACTCATAGAGCCAGAGAGTAGAATGGTGGTTTCTAGGGGCTGAGAGGAGAGAATGAGGAGTTACTGTTTAATGGGTATAAAGTCTCAGTTTGAGAAGATGAAAAAATGTTCTGGAAATAGATGGTGGTGGTTGTACAACAGTGTAAATATACTTAATGCCACTGAACTGTGCACTAAAAAATAGTTAAAATGGTAAATTTTATATTCAGTATTTTGTCCACAATTTAAAAATAAAATTTAAGAAAAAACAAGGAGGAAATTTGGATACAGAGATGAAAGACACAGAGAAGACACCACGTGACAACAGAGGCAGAGACTGGAATGATGCAGTCCAGGAATGCCAAGCAAGGACTGTGAACAGCCACCAGCAGCTGGGGAGAGGCAAGGAAGGATTCTCCTTTACAGCCCTATGGGAACACAGCCCCGCTGACAGCTTGATTTCAGACATCTAGCCTCCAGAACTGTGAGAATAAATCTTTGTTGTTTTAAGCCAAGAAAAGAAGAAGAAAAAAAGGAACACATGAGCCTTAGAGCCCCAACCTGAAGCTTCTGTGAAACATTACACACAGCCATATATCTGGCCAGGTTGGAATGGATTCAGGAGGGTGAAGTATCATTATTTCATGTGGATTAAGTGCTTGAAATGTGCAGGTCTGAAGTGTCTGTAAATGCACCTGCCCAAACAACAGCTAAGTCTCATTCCTTGCCTTGGGGGAAGGTACTTGTCTTTGTAAATCACTGCCTAAGCGGGGCATCACCAGGAGGAAAGGGTGAAGCAGATAAACTTTATCTCCTGTGATCCTAAGTCCAGTTTGCCCACTCTCACTTTCCACCAGAGCAGCAATGGTGGTGGGAAAATTGTGAAGGAGTTAAGAGACTTGTTTTTATTTTTCGTGTTTATTTATTCATTTATTTGTTCATAGTTGACAGACAATTATTGAGTACTTTTTGCATGATCCAAGGAATATGTAAATGTGTTTAGTTGACAAATATTTGAGTGCCTGCCATGTGTAAGATGCTGGTATATGCACTGGAGATATGGTAGTGAACAAGACAATGTCCCTGTGGCTACCATGAAAATGCACCTTTCAGATCTCCTATTTCAGGGAATGTAAGTGACACCCCCAGCTATTGTGTTCTGAAATCTGTCACAATATTCCTGTCAAGGCCACACTTCCCATAATCTGCTTCCAGCTATTAACTGAAAATGGCAGAGGTACTAAGATAGGCCAGATCCTGAAAGATGTAAGCTTCCTATAATGAATGACTTTGGTTTAGGGACTCCTTGGCCTTCCAGAAACTTTCTTAAAATTAGATGGCAATCCATGGTCTGTCTTTCTTACTCTCCCTCATTCACTAGAGTCAGAACTCCATTATGGTCTAACCTGCTTTCCAGGTCTCTCTGGTTTCTTCTCCATATTCCCTTGCTAGTGTTTCCCCCAGTAAATCTCTTGCGTCTTGTATTAGACCATTTTTGTGTTGATATAAAGAAATATCTGAGGCTGGGTAATTTATAAAGAGAAGAGTTTTAATTGTCCCAAGGTTTTGTAGGCTTTATAGGCATGGCTCTAGCATCTTTTCTTCAGTGAGGGCCTCAAGAAACTTACCATCATGGGAGAAGGTAAAAAGGGAGCAGGCATCTCACATGGTGAGAGCAGGAGCAAGAGAGAGAAGTGGGGAGGTGCCACACACTTTTAAACAACCAGATCTCATGAGAACTCACTCACTATCATGAGGACAGCACCAAGACATTCATGAGGGATCCACAGCCACACCCAAACATCTCCCACAGGGCCCTACCTCCAACATTGGGGATTACATTTCAACATGAGATTTGGAGGTGACAAACATCTAAACTATATCACTTCTCTAACCCCATCTTGATGTCTGCTTCTTAGAGGGCCCTGACTAGCAGTCCCCAACTCTGTGTGGGAGGTGGCATAGGGAGTGGTTAAGAGCACAGGCTCTGGAGTCAGACTGCCGGGGTTTGAAGCCCTGTCCTGCCATTTACTAACAAGTTCTCTAATGTCTCCCTGGCTCTATTTCATCAGCAACTTTGCCTCAGTTTTATCATCTGTAAATGAGGATAATAACAGTATATTAATTTCATAGCATTATAGTTAGGATTAAATATGTTGTTATATTTAAATACTATGAGATTTACAAAACACTACTGAAAGAAATCAGAGACAACACAAACAAATGGAAAAACATTCCATGCTTGTAGACAAGAAGAATCAATATTGTTAAGATGGTTATACTGCCCAAAGCAATTTACAGATTCAATGCTATTCCTATTAAACATAACAATGTCATTTTTCACAGAACTTAAAAACACTACTCTAACATTCATATGGAACCAAAAAAGAGCCCGAATAGCCAAAGCAATCCTAAACAAAAAGAACAAAGCTGGAGGCATCACACTACCTGACTTCAAACTATACTAAAAGTCTACAGTAACCAGAACAGCAGGGTTCTGGTACAAAAACAGATATGGAGAACAATGGAATAGGTCAGCAAACCCAGAAACAAAGCAAAACACCTAAAACCAACCATCTGATCTTCAACAAACTCAACAATAACAAGCAATAGGGAAAAGACTCCCTATTCAATAAATGGTGCTGGGATAACTGTCTAGCCATATGCAGAAGATTGAAACTGGACTCCTTCCTTTCACCATATAAAAAATCAACCCAAAACAGATTAAAGACTTAAATATAAGACCTAAAACTATAAAATACTAGAGGAAAACTTAGGAAATACCATTCTGGACATAGGCCTTGGCAAGGATTTCATGAAGTCTCCAAAAGCAATGGCAATAACAAAAAATAGACAAGTGAGTCATAATTAAATGAAAGAGCTGCATAGCAAAAGAAACTATCAACAGAATAAAGAGAAACTATAGAATGGGAGGAAATATTCACAAACTACACATCCAACAAAGGTCTAATATCTAGAATCTATAAATAACTTAAACCAACAAGCAAAACACAACCCCATTAAAAAAAAAGACAAGGAATATGAAAAAAACCTTCTCACAAGAAGATATACACATGGTTAATGAGCATGTGAAAAAATGCTCAACATCACTAATCACTAGATAAATTCAAATCAAAACCACAATGGGATACCATCTCACACCAGTCAGAATGGCTATATTAAAATTTCAAAAAATAATAGATGTTGATAAGGCTTCAGAGAAAAGGGAATGTTTATATACTGCTATTGGAAGTGTAAATTAGTTCAGCCACTGTGGAAAGCAGTTTGGAGATTTATCAAAGAATTTAAAAAATAACTCACATTTGACCCAGCAATCCCATTACTTGGTATATACCCAAAGGAATATAAAGCATTCTACCATAAAAGACATATGCACAAGTATGTTCATCATAACACTATCCACAATAGCAAAGATGTGGAATCAACCTAGATGCCCACCAACAATGGACCAGATAAAGAAAATGTGGTATGTATATACCATGGAATACTACACGGTCATAAAAAATAAAATCGTGTTATTTGCAGCAACATGTATGCAGCTGAAGGTCATTATCTTAAGCAAACTAACACAGGAACAAACCAAATACCACACGTTCTCACTTATAAGTGGGAGCTAAACCTTGGGTGCATACGGACACAAAAATGGGAACAACAGACCCTGAGGCCTGCTTCGAGTGAGGGGAGAGTAAAGATTAAAAAAAACCTACCTATTGGGTACTATGCTCACTACCTGGGTGATGAAATCATTTGTACACCAAACTCCAGCAACATGCAATTTACCCATGTAACAAACCTGCACATGTACCCCCCAAACCTAAAATAAAAGTTGAGGAAAAAATACTATGTAAAGTACGTACAATGGTGCAAGGTTACAAGGTCTATATAAACATCACTTATTATAGAGCTTGTGTTTTAGTAAAGGAGATAGAAAAATACATATAAAATACTAGGTGGTGAAAATACTAAGGTGAAAATCAGGAAAGTTTTGTGATATGGTGACTAATGAACCATTTTAGATTGGGAAGCCAGGAAAGGTCAATAAGAAAGAATAACTAGAAGTTATTCCATACATCGCTGAGTTCCGTATAGCTAAACCTGACTGTGTTCCAGCTGATCTGAGATCTGGGGAAGAACTGCTTAGCCAAAGGTAACAGCTTGTGTAAAGAACTGAAAGCAAGAATGAGTAGGTCATGACTCAGACAAAACAAGAGTAACAGGGAATCTAAAGGATGGTGAACAGTGGAGGAGACAGGTGAGGAGTCCAGGGATTCAGGTAGAAGCCAGATAGAAGAGTCTCATTCCTTTCTTCTTTCATTAATTCATTGTATACTTGGCAGCCACCCAACTAAGTACCAAGAACTCTGCTAATTCTAGCTCTAAACTTTCTAGTCACATATTAGAGGTAACTTGAAGTAGTCAAGTCCTAGGCAAAACTAACACAGGAGGCAAAACATTCCTCTAAAGACAGCCTCCTTCTTTGTGTTTTTGCATAACTTGATTCAAGTTTTCTGCCCTTTGCAAATTTCTACTTAAAGACATACTTATGATGAACATAGGCTTGTTTCTTAATTAAGCTTCACCTTATAGATACTTCAGTTTTTAAAAATTATATATGGTGCTTAATATGTATAAAATAACTAGATTCATTTTAGTTATCAAAGATCTGACAGCTTGAAAACAACAACAAACCAACCACTCTGACTAGTAGAATTAGAAATTATTCCATACATTGCTGAGTTCAGTATAGCTTAACTTGACTGTGCTCCAGTTGATCTGACCAGCAGTTAAGGAGTTCTTTTCATAAGGGGGCGGAGTTTGGTAACCCCTCTAGCAGTTTTATATAATAGTGTCTGAAACACCCACTTAGGGGTATTTTTTATTTTACCTTGTGTTGCAGTCTAATGTGAAGCCAGAGATTGTTTTGCAACTTCAAGGTCTTAAGCAAGCACTTAATTCTGCATAACATAGAGCTTTCTCTGAACAGACATAGCCATAGAATTCATCAGGGTCTCAGTGTCCTCATTTATAAAAAGAGGTCTAATATACATTTAATATATATAACATGGTATATTCATTTTAAATATTAGCCTGAATGAGTCACACCTTCTCCAGTGAAATCCCCTGAATCTGGAATGTGGGACAATGAGGAGATTATGCAGCTCTTTTGGGGTACCCTTTTTGCCCACAAATTCAGTCAAGGTGAAAAAAATCTCTAACTGGAATTTCAGATGGGGAAGTGACAGCTAAAGTGGTGAATTAGACAGAAAAACTACTGGGCTTTCATCTCAAATTAGAGCCTGAACATAAGAATAGCTTTTGCAGCAACACTCACCTGGGCAAAATTACAAAGGACAATAGTTTCCAGGTCTCAAGCTGCAGTTGGCTGTAGTGAGTCCTCCCTCAAGGGCTGCATACCTTCCTCTGATAAAATTCATGAACTCCCCAGGGAAGCCAGAGATTTCCTTGCTATATCTGCCTCTAACTGGGGTTCAGCCTCTGTCTTAGTCCATTTACTGTCAAGAAGGAATACCAGAGACTGGGTGATTTATAAAGAAAAGAGGTTTATTTGGATCATGGTTCTGCAGGCTGTACAAGGAGCATAGTATCAGTATCTGCTTCTCGTGTGGGCCTCAGGCTGCTTCCACTCATGGTGGAAGGCAAAGGGGAGCTGGCTTGTGCAGAGAGCACATGGTGAGAGAGGAGGCAAGAGAGATGGGAGGGGGGTGTCAGGCTCTTTATAACAACTATCTCTCATGAAAACTAATAGAGCAGTAACTCACTCATTACTGTGAGGGTGGCACCAAGACATTCATGAGGAATCTGCCCCTTTTATCCAAACACTTCCCATTGGGCTCACTTCTAATATTGAGTATTGAATTTCAACATGAGGTTTGGAGGGTCAAATATCAAAACTATAGCAGGACCTGTGCTATTTATTAACCCTGTGGCATCAGTTGTTCAGTCTGCAAAATACAGCAACATATAACTGACACCTATCTTCCTCAAAGAGTTATGGTGAGCTTTACCTGTAACTATATGTGAGGCAGAGAAGGAGTAACTTAGAGAACAAAGTGGGCAATGACAAGAAGCACTTCCTGGGATCTTAGCATTGAAGGGGAAGAATATAAGACTGATTATCATGTAGACTAGACAAAGGGCCATAGCAGCAGAAAGGAAATAGCTTCTAATATTGGATAATTGAGGAAGGAAAATAAAGCTTGCCTATATTGTGTTGCTTGTTTGATTATGGAAAGTGAAAATATCATTTTTACCGGAAGCAGTGGCTCTCAAGTTTGGTTGCTCCTCAGAGTCATTTCATTGAGCTCAATCCCACACTTACTGAGAATATCTGGGACCTCTGCTTCTGACTAAGATGGAATAACAGATCATGTTACTCTCCCATTTAAAATAGCCAAAAATGGACAAAGTATATAAAACAATGTTCTACAAAGCACTCGACATAGAAAAAAAAAAAGGAAGGACAATAATCTTTGAGACATGGGAAAAACATTAGGCAAGCATTGATTATCCCAAGCTTACTATCTGAGAAACCTGAGAAAGCTTCTAGGCTCTGTTGCAGAGTGGAGCCTAGCAGACTGCTTGAGCTGGAAGGAGAAAGCAGAGTCTGGTGAGACTAAGCTGGGAGAATTCTAAGGACAGAATACCAGAGAGAAAGAGCTACAAAGAGAGAGAATGAAAGTGTGAGTACTTTGGATATCTGCAAATGTACCCCTTGAGCATTCAATTGAACATTGAAAATGTATACATATAAGAAAACTACCTAAAACTGTCTAAAAGAACTAGAGGTGACAGCATCCAGCATCCACATAGGGCCAAAAATAGTGCCTATTAATAATACCCAGAATGGAAGACCTCAAGATTCAAAGGTCAATGGCTAGGTCAAACAGGTTGTTGCTCCAGTGGTATGGAGTAATTAGCCCTATACTGATAACTGCTCCAATCCTGCCTAACAAACCTTAAAATCAGACAGAAAAAAAATTAAACTGTTTCCAAGTAACTTAACTATATTCCAGAACTGAGCCCAGGAATATTTATAGAAATACAAAAATACTCAGCACTCAACAAGGTAAAATTCACAGTGTTTGCCATTCAACAATAAAAATAAATTACTGGCCATAAAAGGAAGCAAGAAAATATAACACATAATGAGGAGATAAGTCAAATAATTGAAAAGGACTCAGAATTGACACAGATGCTAGAGTTAGCAGACAAGGACATGGAACCACCAGTTATTTTGGCTGTATTCTATATAAGTCAAAAAGTAACTAGAGATATTGATATGAAAAAGGCTGAAAGAAAACTTCTAGAGAAGAAAATGACAATGTTTGACATAAAAACACACTGGTTAGAAATAGCAGATTAGAGATGGCAATAGAAAAGATTAGTAAACTATAAAGACAGAGCAACAAAAACTATTCAAAATGAAACGTACAGGAAAAAAAAGAATTAAAAATAATGCAGCAGTGTGCTATGGGATACCTTCAAGCAGCTTAATATTTTTAAAACTAGAATACCCAGAGAGAGAGATAGAGACAGAGACAGACAGACAGACAGACAGAGAGAGATAATGAGAATGAATGGTGAGAAAAAAAGTTATAATAAATACTTACAGAACAAAAGGACTGAAATGTTCCCAAATTTGATGAATACAATAAGACACAGATCCAAGGAACTCAAAACACCCAAGCACAAAAAAGTAAAGAAAATTATACCACATTAAATAATAAACCTGCTCAAAACCAATGATACAGAATCCTAAAGGCAACCAGAGGAATAAAAGACATTAATGGCTGAGGAACAAAGATAAAAAAGAAAACAGACATCCCATTGGAAACAATGCAAGTTGAGAAGATGGTGGTGTCACACTTCAAAATACTAAAAGAAAACAACTGTCAAACTAGAATTTTATAATCAGTGAAAATATCTTTCAAAAATTAAGGCTAAATACTTTTTCACAGTAAAAGAATGTTAAGACTTTTTTTTTACAGCAGATTTGCACTATAATAAATGTTAAAAGATGTCTTTCAGGCAGAAGGAAAGTAATACCAGATGGAAATATAGATCTGTAAAAAAGAATTAAGAACAATGGAAATTGTAACTACACGGGTAAATATATATATATATATTCTTATTATTTAAGTCACTGTTAACAGTAATTAACTGCTTAGACATGAATGATACATTGTGGTATTTAGTTTATTACAGTTTTAAACATCTGTAAAAGTAAAATAGATGACTAAAATAGCATAAAGTACAGGAGGGAAGTAATATACTATTGCAAATTTCTTCTATTATATATGAAGTGAAGGTGGACTCAAATAAGTTAAAGAAGTATACTATTTACCCTAAAACAAATACTAAAATAACAAAGAAATATAGCTAATAATCCAAAAACTTAGATAAAATGAAATCATAAAATCTATTCAAGTATTCCAAAAGGTGGCAAATATAGGGGGAAAAGTTGGGGGAAGGGGGATGCATAGGGAACAAATAGAAAACAAATAATATAATAGACCTAAACCTAACCATCTTAATAATCACATTAAATATAAGTGGTCAAAGTGCCCTAACTAGAAGGCAGAGATTATGACACTGGATAAAAAGTAAGACCCAACTGTATGCTGACTACAAGGAATATACTTCAAATATGAGGACACAAATAGCTTGAGAGTAAAATGATGGAAAAAAATTTACCACACTCACACTAATCTAAAGAAGGTCAGAGGGATTTGGCCTATCATCACGGTAGATAGGAGGTAGGACGAGATTGCAGCTCTGACTCAGACAGAGCAGCATGTGGAGGTTCACACTGTGAATTTTAGCTCCTGAACAACTGCAAGAACAAACCAGGACTCCTAAGAGGACCCACAGACCCTCTGAAGGAAGTAGATTGCTCCTAAATGACCTGGGAGACACCCCAAATACTGTGAGTGCCCAAACTGCAAAAGTGGGAAAGGGAGATCCTCCACTCTCGAGCACACACCCCGACTAGGGAAACCGAAGATCTAGTCTGTGGGAGAAGTTTCTGATCTTACCTGGAGCTGAGTCAACTTAGACAGCCGAGCAAAATACAGTGGCAGAGGCAGCAGTGGGAAAGGCCCTGGGAACTCTCGCAGGGTCCCCAAGCAGGCCATTCCTTCCTGGCACCACAGGAATCCTCTGGGAGGGGGCCAGAGGCATGGGAAAAATGCCACAGGGAGGAGGAAGTCTCCAGCTGAACTTTGTAACAATTTGAACCAGGCAAGAAACCTCCTGGCCAGAACTCCGGGGAGGGCATGAATCCAACAGGCAGACTCCATCAGTGGGGGAAGAATCAAAGCCCTTTTCTTTTGCAGCTGAGAAGTAGGCAGCCTGGGGCAAGTTCTCAAGCCCTACTTGCCCACTGCTAGAAACAGACTTGATGCTGTTGGGGAGCACCCAGTGGGAGTGGGACCAGCCCTTCGGATTACGTGGGAGCTGGGTGATGGCTGTGATTGCTGGCTTTCCCCCACTTTTCTGACAACCTGCATGACTCAGCAGAGGCAGTCACAATCCTCCTAGGTACACAACTCTATTGGCCTGGGAACCTCACCCCCACCCCCCACAGCAGCCACAGCAAGCACCACCCAAAGAGAGTTTGAGCTCAGACACACCTATCCCTGCCCTCACCTGATAGTCCTTCCCTACTCACCTGGTAGCTGAAGACAAAAGGCAATACTCTTGGGAGTTCTAGGGCCCCGCCCACCACCAGCTCCTCTCCATACTAGTACAGCTGATGCTCTCTGGAAAGTGTCACGTTTTGGTAGGAGGCCAACCAGCACAAAAATAGAACATTAAACCACCAAAGCTAAGAATGCTCACCAAGTCCATTTCACCTCCCTGCCACCTCCACTGGAACAGGTGCTGATATCTACAGCTGAGAGACCCATAGATAGTTCACATCACAGGATTTTGTGCAGATAACTCCCAGTACAAGCTCAGAGCCTGGTAGACTTGGTGGTTGGCTAGAGAGATAACAGAAGAGAGATAACAATCACTGCAGCTTGACTCTCAAGAAGCCACATCCATAGAAAAAGGGGGAGAGTACTGCATCAAGGAAACACCCATAGGACAAAAGAATCTGAACAGACTTCAGCCATAGACCTTCTCTCAGACAGAGACTATCCAAATGAGAAGGAACTAGAAAACAAACTCCGGTAATGTGACAAAACAAGGCTCTTTAACATCCCCCCCAACCCCAATCACACTAGCTCACCAGCAGTGGATCCAAATCAAAAGAAATCCCTGATTTACCTGAAAAAGAATTGAGGAGGTTATTAAGCTAATCAGGGAAATACCAGAGAAAAGCAAAACCCAATGCAAGGAAATCCAAAACATGATACAAGAAGTGAAGGGAGAAATAGTCAAGGAAATAGACAGCATAAAGAAAAAACAATCAAAACTTCAGGAAACATTGGACACACTTATAGAAATGCAAAATGCCCCCAAAAGTCTCAGCAATAGAATTGAACAAGTAGAAGAAAGAAATTCAGAGTTTGAAGACAAGGTCTTCAAATTGACCCAATCCAATGAAGACAAAGAAAAAAGAATAAGAAAATGTGGACAAAGCCTCCAAGTCTGGGATTATGTTAAACCACCAAACTTAAGAATAATCAGTATTCCTGAGGAAGAAGTAATATCTAAAAGCTTGGAAAATGTATTTGGGGCAATAATTGAGGAAAACTTCACCAGCCTTGCTAGAGATCTAGACACCCAAATACAAGAAACACAAAGATCACCTGAGAAATTCATCACAAAAGATCATCACCTAGGCACATTGCCATCAGGTTATCTAAAGTTAAGAGGAAGAAAAGAATCTTAAGAGCTGTGTAACAAAAGCACCAGGTAACCCATAAAGGAAAACCTATCAGATTAACAGCAGATTTCTCAGCAGAAACCCTACAAGCTAAAAGGGATTGGGGCCCTATCTTCAGCCTACTCAAACAAAAGAATTATCAGCCAAGAATTTTGTATCCAGCAAAACTAAGCATCATACATGAAGGAAAGATACAGTCTTTTCCAGACAAACAAATGCTGAGAGAATTCTTGTAGCCACCACTACAAAAATTGCTACAAGGAGCTCTAAATCATGAAACAAATCCTGGAAAGACATCAAAACAGAACATCTTTAAAGCATAAAGCACACAGGACCTATTAAACAAAAATACAATTTAAAAAGCAAAAACAAAAAACAAAAATATCAAGGTAGACAGGCAAAAATAGCATGATGATTGGAATGGAACCTCAGATCTCAATACTAACATTGAATGTAAATGGCCTAAATGCTCCACTTAAAAGATACAGAATGGCAGAATGGATAAGAACTCAACAACCAACTATCTGCTGTCTTCAGGAGACTTATCTGACACATAAGGACTCACATAAACTTAATGGGGTGGAAAAAGGCATTTCATGCAAATGGACACCAAAAGCAAGCAGGGGTAGCTATTCTTATATCACACAAACAAACTTTAATGCAACAGCAATTAAAAAAGACAAAGAGGGACATTATATAATGATAAAAGGCCTTGTTCAACAGGAAAATATCACAATCTTAAACATATATACACATAACACTGGAGCTCTCAAATTTATAAAACAATTACTAACAGACCTAAGAAATGAGACAGACAGTAACACAAGTAGGGGATATCCATACTCCACTGACAGCAGTAGACAGGTCATCAAGACAGAAAGTCAACAAAGAAACAATGGACTTAAACTACACTTGGAACAAATGAACTTAACAGGTATCTACAGAACATTTCATCCAGAAACCACAGAATGCACATTCTAATCAATAGCACATGGAACTTTCTCCAAGACAGACCATAGGATAGGCCATAAAACAAGTCTCAATAAATTTAAGAAAACTGAAATTATATCAAGCACGCTTAGATGACAGTGGAATAAAACTGGAAATCAACTCCAAAAGGAACCCTCAATACCATGCAAATACATGCAAATTAAATAATCTGCTCCTGAATGATCATTGGGCCAAAAATGAAATCAAGGTGGAAATTTAAAATTCTTCAAACTGAATGACAATAATGAGACAACGTATCAAAACCTCTGGGATACAGCAAAGATGGTGCTAAGAGGAAAGTTCATAGCCATAAACGCCTACATCAAAAAGGCTGAAAAAGCACAAACTAACATTCTAAGGTCACAGCTCAAGGAACTAGAGAAACAAGAATAAACCAAACCAAAACCCAGCAGAAGAAAGGAAATAACAAAGATCAGAGCAGAACTAAATAAAATTGAAAGAAAAAAATACAAAATATAAATGAAACAAAAAGCTTGTTATTTGAAAAGATAAAAAAAAATGATAGACCATTAGTGAGATTAGCCAAGAAAAGAAGAGAGAAGATCCAAATAAGCTCAATTAGAAACAAAATGGGAGATATCACAACTGATACCACAGAATTACAAAAGATCATTCAAGGCTACTATGAACACCTTTACATGCATAAACTAGAAAACCTAGAGAAGATGAATAAATTCCTGGAAATATACAACCCTCCTGGCTTAAATCAGGAAGAAATAGATACTCTGAGCAGACCAATAACAAGCAGTGAGATTGAAATGGTAATTTCAAAATTACCAACAAATAAAAGTCCAGGTCCAGATAGATTCACAGCAGAATTCTACCAGACATTCAAAGAATAATTGGTTCCAATCTTTTGACACTATTCCACAAGGTAGAGAAAAAAGGAACCCTCCCTAATCCATTCTATGAAGTCAGCATCACCCTAATATCCAAAACAGGAAAGAACATAACCAAAAAAGAAAACTGCAGACCTATATCCCTGATGAACATAGATGCAGAAATCCTTAACAAAATACTAGCTAACTGAATCCAACAGCATATCAAAAAGATAATCCACCATGATCAAGTGAGTTTCATACCAGGGATGCAGGAATGGTTTAACATATGTGAATCAATCAATGTGATATACCACATAAACAGAATTAAAAACAAACAAAAAAAAAACGCATGAGTATATCAATAGATGCAGAAAAAAGCATTCCACAAAATCCAGCATCCTTTTATGATTAAAACTCTCGGCAAAATCAGCATACAAGGGACATACCTCAATGAAATAAAAGCCATCTGTGACAAGCCGACAGCCAACATAATACTGAATGGGGAAAAGTTGAAAGCATTCCCTCTGAGAACCTAGAACTGATACATGAATTCAGCAAAGTTTCTGGATACAAGATTAATGTACACAAATCAGTAGCTCTTCTATCTGCCATCAGTGGCCAAGCAGAGAATCAAACTAAGAACTCAACCCCTTTCACAATAGTTTCAAAAATAATGAAATACCTAGGAATATACCTAACCAAGGAGGTGAAAGACCTCTACAAGGAAAACTACAAAACGCTGTTGAAGGAAATCATAGATGATGGAAATAAATGGAAATACATTCCATGCTCATGGATGGGTAGAATCAATATTGTGAAAATGACCAGGCCGGGTGCAGTGGCTCAAGCCTGTAATCCCAGCACTTTGGGAGGCTGAGACGGGCGGATCACGAGGTCAGGAGACCGAGACCATCCTGGCTAATACGGTGAAACCCCGTCTCTACTAAAAATACAAAAAACTAGCTGGGTGAGGTGGCGGTGCCTGTAGTCCCAGCTACTCGGGAGGCTGAGGCAGGAGAATGACATAAACCCGGGAGGCGGAGCTTGCAGTGAGCTGAGATCAGGCCACTGCACTCCAGCTCAGGCGACAGAGCAAGACTCCATCTCGGAAAAAAAAAAAAAAAAAGAAAGAAAAAGAAAATGACCATACTGCCAAAAGCAATCTACAAATTCACCCCAATCCCCATCAAAATACCACTATCATTCTTTACAGAATTGGAAAAAACAATTCTAAAATTCATATGGAACCAAAAAAGAGCTCACATCGCCAAAGCAAGACTAAGCAAAAAGAACAAATCTGAAGGCATCACACCACCTGATTTCAAACTATACTATAAGGCCATAGTCACCAAAACAGCATGGCCCTGGTATAAAAATAGGCATATAGACCAATGGAACAGAATAGAGAACCCAGAAATAAAGGCAAATACTTACAGCCAACTGATTTTTGACAAAGCAAACAAAAACATAAGGTGGGGAAAGGACACCCTTTTTAACAAATGGTGCTGGGATAACTAGCTAGCCACATGTAGGAGAATGAAGCTGAATCCTCATCTCTCACCTTATACAAAAATCAACTCAAGATGGATCAAGGACTTAAATCTAAGACCTGAAACTATAAAAATTCTAGAACTTAACATTGGAAAAACACTTCTAGGCATTGGCTTAGGCAAAGATTTCATGACCAAGAACCCAAAAGCAAATGCAATACAAACAAAGATAAATAGCTGGGACTTAATTAAACTAAAGAGCTTTTGCATGGCAAAAGGAACAGCCAGCAGAGTAAACAGACAACCCACAGAGTGGGAGAAAATCTTCACAATCTATACATCTGACAAAGGACTAATATCCAGAATCTATAACAAACTCAAATTAGTAACAAAAAATGAACAATCCCACTGAAAAGTGGACTAAGGACATGAATAGACAAGTCTCAAAAGAAGACATACAAATGGTCAACAAACATATGAAAAAATGCTCAACATCACTAATAATCAGGGAAATGCAAATCAAAACCACATTGCAATACCACCTTACTCCTGCAAGAATGGCCAAAATCAAAAAAATCAAAAAACGGTAGATGTTGGCATGAATGTGGTGATCAAGGAACACTTCCACACTGCTGGTATGAATGTAATCTAGTACAACTGCTACGGAAAACAGTGTGGAGATTCCTTAAAGAGTTAAAAGTAGAACTACCATTTGATCCAGATATCCCATACTACTGGGTATCTGTTCAGAGGAAAAGAAGTCATTATACAAAAAAGATACTTGCACATGCATGTTTATAGCAGCACAATTCACAACTGCAAAATTGTGGAACCAACCCAAATGCCCAAGCAATCAATGAGTGGATAAAGAAACTGTAGTATATAATATATATGATGGAATACTAAAATCTGCCATAAAAAGAAATGAATTAACAGCATTCACAGTGACTTGAATGAGACTGGAGATTATTATTCTAAGTGAAGTACCTTAGGAATGGAAAACCAAACATCATATCTTCTCACTGATATGTGGGAGCTAAGCTATGGGCACGCAAAGGCAGAAGAATGATACAATGGACTTTGGAGACTTGGGGGAAATAGTAGGAGGGTGTGAGGGATAAAAGACTACAAATAGGGTGCAGTGTATACTGCTTGGATGATGGATGCACCAAAATCTCACAAACCACCACTAAATAACTTATTCATGTAATCAAACACCACCTGTACCCCAGTAATCTATGGAAAAGAAACAAACAAATACAAGAAGCTTGGAGGGATTGTTTTAGTATCATAACAAGAATATTAACAGAGATAAAGAAGATCACTTTTTAAATTTAAATTTTAAGTTCAGGGGTACATGTGCAAGTTTCTTAGGTAAACTTGTGTCATGGGGGTTTGTTGTACATATTATTTCATCACCCAGGTATTAAGCCCAACACCCATTACGTATGTTTTCTGATCCTCTCCCTTCTTCCACACTCCACCCTCAGGTCCAGTGTCTGTTGTTCCACTCTATGTGTCCATGTGTTTGTTGTTCCATTCTATGTGTCTATGTGTTCTCATCATTTAGCTTCCACTTAAAGTGAAAACATGTGGTATTTGGTTTTCTGTTCCTGCATTAGTATGCTTAGAATAATGGCCTTCAGCTCCATCCATGTTGCTAAAAAGGACATGATCTTGTTCTTTCTGGCAGCCTAGTATTCCATGGTATATATGTACCATATTTTCTTTATCCCATCTACCATTGATGGGTATTTAGGTTGGTTCCATGTCTTTGCCATTGTCAATAGTGCTGTAATGAACATATACGTGCATGTGTCTTTATAACAGAATAATTTATATTCCTTTGGATATATAACCAGTAATGGGATTACTGGGTAGAATGGAATTTGTTTTTAAATATTTCAGGAATCACCACACTGTCTTCAGCAATGGTTGAATTAATTTACACTCCCACCAACAGGGTACACCATTCCTTCTTCTCTGCAACCTCACTGGCATCTGTTATTTTTTGACTTTTTAGTAATAGCCATTCTTACAATCATATGAAGTTTTTCTTCATATAATTGTTAGCTATTCCTATTAAACTACCATTGACATTCTTCACAGAACTAAAAAAAAAAAAAAAAAAAAAAAAACTATTTTAAAATGTACGTGGAACCACAAAAGAGCCCAAATAGCCAAGGAAATCCTAAGCAAAAAGAAAAAGCTAGAGGCATCATGTTACCTAACTTCTAACTATACTACAGTGCTACAGTAACCAAAACAGCATAGTACTGGTACAAAAACAGACCCATAGACCAGTGGAACAGAATGGAGAACCCAGAAATAAGGCTGCACACCTACAACTATCTGATCTTCAACAAACCTGACAAAAATAAGCAATGGGAAAAAAATTCCCTATTAAATAAATGGTGCTGGGATAACTGGCTAGCCTTATGTAGAAGACTGAAACTGGACCCCTTCCCTACACCATATACAAAAATTAATTCAAGATGCATTAAGACTTAAAAGTAAAACCCACAACTATAAATGCCCTCAAAGACAATGTAGGCAATACCTAGACATAACAATGGACAAAGATTTCATGACAAAGACACCAAAGCGATTGCAACCGAAGGAAAAATGGACATATGGGATCTAATTAAACTAAAGAGCTTCTGCACAGCATAGGAAACTAGCAACAGAGTGAACAAACAACCTACAGAATGGGAGAAAAAATGTTGTAAACTATGCATCTGACAAAGGTCGAATACCCACCACCTATAAGGAACTTAAATTTACAAGAAACAAACATTCAAAAGTGGGAAAAGCATGGGCGGGGGGGAATGGCAGATAGGAGACAGGACTAACTTGCAGCTCCCACTCAGATGGACAGAGCAGCATGGAAAGACTCACATTGTGAACTTTTACTCCAAAAACTACCACAGGAACATACTAGGAAAACCGAGGAAATCCACAGACCCTTTGAAGGAGGTGAACTGCTGTGGCAGGCTCCATAGGATAGCCAAGAAACTGTGAGTCTGCTTGGTTTCTCAGCTGGGAGGCTTGTAGCCTGGGGCAAGTTCTCAGCCCTGCTTATTGGCTGCCTGGAAATAAACTTGGTGTTGTTGCGGGTGCACAGTGGGAGTGAGATGGGCCTTTCACAGGGCAGGCTGCATGGGAGCTAGGTGAAGCCTGTGGCTGCTGGCTTTTCCCCACTTCTCTGGTGACCTGTGTGACACAGCAGACACAACCATAATTCCCCATAACATAACACCACTGGTCTGGGTACCACACCCCCATCCGCCATAGCAGCTGCAGCAAGCCCTGCCCAAGGAGAATCTGAGCTCAGTCATTATACAAAAAAGATACCTGCACATGCATGTTTATAGCAGCACAATTCACAATTGCACAAATATGCAACCAGTCCTAATGACCATCAAGCAATGAGTAGATAAAGTAAATGTGTGTGTATATATACATATATATCTGTGTGTGTGTGTGTATATGTGTGTGTATATATGCCTATATATACACACAAACATATTTACACACACACACACACGTATATTTATATATATACACACACATCATGGAATACTAGTCAGGCATAAAAAGAAACAAAACAATGGCGTACGCAGCAACCTGGGTGGAATTGGAGATCATTATTCTAAGTGAAGTAACTCAGGAATGGAAAACCAAAGATCACATGTTTCTCATTCATAAGTGGGAGCTAAGCTATGAGGACGCAAAGGCATAAGAATGATACAATGGACTTTAGGGACTTGGGAAAGGGTGGGATGGGGGTGAGGGATAAAAGACTACAAATTGGGTACAGTGTACACTGCTCAGGTGATGGGTGCACCCAAATCTCAGAAATCACCACTAAAGAACTTCTTCATATAAACAAACACCTCTTCCCCAGAAACCTATTGAAATTTTTAAAACGTGGGAAAACAACATGAAGAGACACTTTTAAAAGGAAGACATACATGCAGTCAACAATAAAAAGATCATTTAAACACAACAAAAGGGTCAGTTCAACATAACAATTTTAAATGTTTATGAATCTTATAACAAATTCAAATACATAAAACAAAAATTAACCAAACTTCAAGGAGAAAGACAAGTCCATAATTGTAGCAATAGCTACTAATACTTTCTCTCAAAAATTGATAGAATATGAATACATAGGCCAGGCGTGGTGGCTCATGCCTCTAATCCCAGCACTTTGGGAGGCCATGGTGGGTGGATCACTTGAGGTCAGGAACTCAAGGACAGCCTGGCCAACATGGTGAAATCCCGTCTCTACTAAAAATACAAACAAATGAGCCAGGCATGGTGGTGTGGGCTTGTAGTTCTAGCTGCCTGGGAGGCTGAGGCAGGAGAATCACCTGAACCCAGGAGACAGAGGTTGCAGTGACCCAAGATTCCACCACTGGACTCCAGCCTGAGTGACAGAGTGAGATTCTGTCTCAAAAGAAAAAAAAAAAAAAAAAACCACAAAACAACAACAACAACAAAAACATAAAAACCAGTAAGAATATAGAAGACTTGACTATCAACCAACTTGAACAAATTTGTATGTATAGAATACTCCCGCTGATAATATCAGAGTAAACATTCTCTTCAAGTACATGAGGAATATTTACCAAGATAGACTGCATCTGGGCTCACAGAGCAAGTCTCAGTACACTCGAAATGAAAAAATTCATACAAACCATGTTCTCATGTTCTCTGACCACACTGCATTTAAATACAAAATCAAGAACAGAAAGATACCTGGAAAATGCCCAAATATCAGGAAACAAAAATGAGTTTCTAAATAACCCATGGGACAAAGAATAAATCTAAAGGGAATTTAGAAATTATTTTGAACTGAATGAAAATAACATAACAGATCAAAATATTTAAGACCCCACTAAAGAAGTAAATAAGGGAAATTAAATGCATATATTAGAAAAGTCTCATGTCAATGACCTGATCTCACATCAATGACCTGAGATCTATCTCGCATCAATGACCTGAGATTCTATCTTAAGAAGCTAGAAAAAAAAACTAACTAAATCCAAAATAAGCATAAGATAAAAATAAATAATATTAGAGTGGCTATTAATAAAATAAAAAACAGGATTCTGTTCCAAGATGGCTGAATAGTAACAGCTCCAGTCTACAGCTCCTAGAGTGATTGATGCACAAGATGGGTGATTTCTGCATTTCCAACTGAGGTACCTGGTTCATCTCACTGGGACTGGTTGGACAGTGGATACAGCCCACAGAAGGCAAGTCAAAGCAGGGTGGGGCATTGCCTCATCTGGGAAGCATAAGGGGTCAGGGGATTTCCCTTTCCTAGCCAAGGGAAGCCGTGACAGATGGTACCTGGAAAAACAGGACACTCCCACCCAAATACCGTGCTTTTCATTTTTCCAACAGTCTTAGCAAACAGCACACCAGGAGACTATATCCCATGCCTGGCTTAGTGGGTCCCACCCCCACAAAGCCTTGTTCACTTCTAGAGCGGCAGTCTGAGATCAACCTGCGAGGCAGCAGCCTGGCAGGAGGAGGGGCGTCCACCATTGCTGAGGCTTGAGTAGGTAAACAAAGCAGCTGGGGAAGCTTGAACTGGGTGGAGCCCACCACAGCTCAGTGAGGCCTGCTGCCTCTGCAGACTCCACCTCTGGGGGCAGGGCATAGCTGAACAAAAGGCAGCAGAAACTTCGGTAGACTTAAACGTCCCTGTCTGACAGCTCTGAAGAGAGCACCGGTTTTCTCAGCATGGTGTTTGAGCTCAGAGAATGGACAGACTGCCTCCTCAAGTGGGTCCCTGACCCCCACGTAGACTAACTGGGAGATACCTCCCAATAGGGGCCGGTTGACACCTTATACAGATGGTGCCCCTCTGGGACAAAGCTTCCAGAGGAAGGATCAGGCAGCTATATTCGTTGTTCTGCAATATTTGCTGTTCCACAGCATATACTGGTGATACCCAGGCAAACAGGGTCTGGAGTGGACCTCCAGCAAAACCCAGCAGACCTGCAGCTGAGGGTCCTGAATGTTAGAAGGAAAACTAACAAACAGAAAGGAATAGCATCGACATTAAAAAAGAGGACATCTACACCAAAACCCCATTTGTAGGTCACCAACATCAAAGACCAAAGGTAGATAAAAACACAAAGATGGGGAGAAACCAGAGCAGAAAAGCTGAAAATTCTAAAAACCAGAGTGCCTCTTCTCCTCCAAAGGATCACAGCTCCTTGCTAGCAGTGGAACAAAGCTGGATGGAGAATGACTTTGATAAGCTGACAGAAGTAGGCTTCAGAAGGTCAGTAATAACAAACTGGAGGATGTTCAAACCCATCGCAAGGAAGCTAAAAGCCTTGAAAAAAAGATTAGATGAATGGCTAACCAGAATAAACATTGTAGAGAAGACCTTAAATGACTTGATGGAGCTGAAAACCATGGCACAAGAACTACGTGTTGCATGCACAAGCTTCAATAGCTGATTTGATCAAGTGGAAGAAAGGGTATCAGTGATTGAAGATCAAATTAATGAAATAAAGTAAGAAGAGAAATTTAGAGAAAAAAAGAGTAAAAAGAATGAAACTTCCAAGAAGTATGGGACTATGTGAAAACAACAAATCTATGTTTGATTGGTGTACCTGGAATTGACAGGGAGAATGGAACAAAGTTGGAAAATACTCTTCAGGATATTATCCAGGAGAACTTCCCCAACCTAGCAAGGCAGGCCAGCATCAAATTCAGGAAATACAGAGAACACCACAAAGATACACCTCAAGAACAGCGACCCCAAGACAGGTAATTGTCACATTCACCAAAGTTGAAATGAAGGAAAAAATGTTAAGGGCAGGCAGAGAGAAAGGTCAGGTTACCCACAAAGGGAAGCCCATCAGAATAACAGCAGATCTCTCGGCAGAAACTCCACAAGCCAGAAGAGAGTGGGGGCCAATATTCAACATTCTTACAGAAAAGAATTTTCAACCTTGAATTTCATATCCAGCCAAAGTAAGCTTCATAAGTGAAGGAGAAATAAAATCCTTTACAGACAAGCAAATGCTGAGAGATTTTGTCATCACCAGGCCTGCCTTACAAGAGCTCCTGAAGGAAGCATTAAACATGGAAAGAATCAACCGGTACCAGCCACTGGAAAAACATGCCGAATTGTAAAGACCATTGATGCTAGGAAGAAACTGCATCAACTAATGGGCAAAATAACCAGCTAACATCATAATGACAGGATCAAATTCACACGTAACAATATTGACTTTAAATGTAAATGAACTAAATGCCCCAATTAAAAGAGACAGACTGGCAAATTGGATCAAGAGTCAAGACCCGTCAACATGCTGTAATCAGGAGACCCATCTCATGTGCAAAGATGCATATGGGCTCAAAATGAAGGATGGAGGAAGATCTACCAAGCAAATGGAAAGCAAAAAAAGCAGGGGTTACAATCCTAGTCTCTGATGAAACAGACTTTAAACCAACAAAGGTCAAAAGAGACAAAGAAGGCCATCATATAATGGTAAAGGGATCAATTCAACAAGAAGAGCTAACTATCCTAAATATATATGAACCCAAAACAGGAGCACCCAGATTCATAAAGCAAGTCCTTAGAGACATACAAAGAGACTTAGACTCCCACACAGTAATAATGGGAGGTTTTAACACCCCACTGTCAACATTAGACAGATCAACGAGACAGAAGATTAACAAGGATATTCAGGACTTGAGCTTAGCTCTTGCAACAAGCAGACATAACAGACATCTACAGAACTCTCCACGCCAAATCAACAGAATATACATTCTTCTCAGCACCACATCACACTTATTCTAAAATTGACCACATAATTGGAAGTAAAGCACTCCTCAGCAAATGTAAAAGAATAGAAATTACAACAAACTGTCTCTTAGACCGCAGTGCAATCAAATTAGAACTCAGGATTAAGAAACTTATTCAAAACCACACAACTACATGGAAACTGAACAACCTGCTCCTGAATAACTACTGGGTAAATAACAAAATGAAGGTAGAAATAAAGATGTTCTTTGAAACCAAGGACAACAAAGATACAATGTACCAGAATCTCTGGGACACATTTAAAGCAGTGTGTAGAGGGAAATTTATAGTACTAAATGCCCACAAGAAAAGCAGGAAAGATCTAAAATTGACACTCTAACATCACAATCACAATTAAAAGAACTAGAGAAGCAAGAGCAAACACATTCAAAAGCTAGCAGAAGGCAAGAAGTAACTAAGATCAGTGCAGGTCTAAAGGATACAGAGATACAAAAAAACCCTTCAAAAAAATCAATGAATCAGTAGTTGGTTTTTTGAAAAGATCAACAAAACTGATAGAGTGCTAGCAAGACTAATAAAGAAGAAAGAGAGAAGAATCAAATAGATGCAATAAAAAATGATAGAGGGGATATCACCGCCCATCCCACAGAAATACAAACTACTATCACAGAATGCTACAAACAACTCTACACAAATAAACTAGAAAATCTAGAAGAAATGGACAAATTCCTGGACACATACACCCTTCCAAGACCAAACTAGGAAGAAGTTGAATCTCTGAATAGACCAATAACAGGTTCTGAAATTGAGGTAATTATTAATAGCCTATCAACCAAAAAAAGTCCAGGACCAGACGGATGCACAGCTAAATTCTACCAGAGGTACAAAGAGGAGCTGGTACCATTCCTTCTGACACTATTTCAATCAATAGAAAAAGAGGGAATCCTCCCAAACCCTTTAATAAGGACAGCATCATCCTGATACCAAAACCTGGCAGAGACATAACAAAAAAAGAGAATTATAGACCAATATCCCTGATGAATATTGTTGCAAAATCCTCCATAAAATACTGGCAAACCAAATCCAACAGCACAACAAAAAGCTTATCCACCATGATCAAACTGGCTTCATTCTTGGGATGTAAAGCTGGTTCAACATATGCAAATCAATAAATGTAATCCATCACATAAACAGAACCAATGACAAAAACCACGTGATTATCTCAATAAATGCAGAAATGGCCTTCGACAAAATTCAACAGTCCTTCATGCTAAAAACTCTCAATAAATTCAGTATTGATGGAATGCATCTCAAAATAATAAGAGCTATTTATGACAAACCTACAGCCAATATCATACTGAATAGGCAAAAACTGGAAGCATCCCTTTGAAGACAGGGATGCCCTCTCTCACCACTCCTATTCAACATAGTATTGGAAGTTCTGGCTAGGGCAATCAGGCAAGAGAAAGAAATAAAGGGTATTTGATTAGGAAAAGAGGAAGTCAAATTGCCCCTGTTTACAGATGACATGATTGTATATTTAGAAACCCCATCATCTCAGCCCAAAATCTCCTTAAGCTGATAAGCAACATAAGCAATGTCTCAGGATACAAGATAAGTGTGCAAAAATCACAAGCATTCCTATACACCAGTAACAGACAGAGAGCCAAATCACAAGTGAACTCCCATTCACAGTTGCCACAAACAGAATAAAATACCTAGGAATCCAACTTACAAGGGATGTGAAAGAGCTCTTCAAGCAGAACTACAAACCACTGCTCAACAAAATAAAAGAGGACACAAACAAATGGAAGAACATTCCATGCTCATGGATAGGAAGAATCAATGTCGTGAAAATGGCCATATTGCCCAAGGTAATTTATAGATTCAATGCCATCCCCATCAAACTACCAATGACTTTCTTTACAGAATTGGAAAAAACTACTTTAAAGTTCATATGGAACCAAAAAAGAGCCAGCATTGCCGAGACAATCCTAAACCAAAAGAACAAAGCTGGAGGCATCATGTTACCTGACTTCAAACTAAACTACAAGACTACAGTAACCAAAACAGCATGATACCAGTACCAAAACAGAGATATAGACCAATGGAGCATAACAGAGGCCTCAGAAATAATACCACACATCTACAACCATCTGATCTTTGACAAACCTGACAAAATCAACAAGTGGGGAAAGGATTCCCTATTTAATAAATGATGCTGGGAAAACTGACTAGTGATATGTAAAAAGCAGAAACTGGATCCCTTCCTTATACCTTATACAAAAATTAATTCAAGATGGATTAAAAACTTAAATGTTAGACATAAAACCATAAAAACCCTAGAGAAAAACCTAGGCAATACCATCCAGGGCATAGGCATGGGCAAGGACTTAATGACTAAAATACCAAAAGCAAAGGCAACAAAAGCCAGAATAGATAAATGGAATCTAATTAAACTAAAGAGCTTCTGCACAGCAGAAGAAACTATCATCAGAGGGAACAGGCAACCTACAGAATGGGAGAACATTTTTGCAATCTACCCATCTGACAAAGGGCTAATATTCAGAATCTACAAAGAACTTAAACAAATTTACAAGAAAAAACAACAAACAACCCCATCAAAAAGTGAGATATAAACAGACGCTTCTCAAAATAAGACATTTATGCAGCCAAAAGACACATGAAAAAAATGCTCATCACTGGTCATCAGAGAAATGCAAATCAAAGCCACAATGAGATACCATTTCACACCAGTTAGAATGGTGATCATTAAAAAGTCAGGGAAACAATAGATGCTGGAGAGGATGTGGAGAAATAAGAAGGGTTTTACACTGTTTGTGAGAGTGTAAACTAGTTCAACCACTGTGGAAGACAGTGTGGCGATTCCTCAAGGATCTAGAACTAGAAATACCATTTGACCCAGCAATCCCATTACTGGTTATATACCCAAAGGATTATAAATCATGCTCCTATAAAGACACCTGCACATGTATGTTTATTGCAGCACTATGCACAATAGCAAAGACTTGGAACCAACCCAAATGTCCATCAATGATATACTGGATAAAGAAAATGTGGCACATATATACCATGGAATACTATGCAATCATAAAAAAGGATGAGTTCATGTCCTTAGCAGGGACATGGATGCAGCTAGAAACCATCATTCTGAACAAACTATCACAAGGACAGAAAACCACACACTGCATGTTCTCACTCATAGGTGGGAACTGAACAACGAGAACACTTGGACACAGGGCAGGGAACATCACACTCCAGGATCTGTCATGGGATGGGGGGCTTGGGGAGGGATAGCTTTAGGAGAAATACCTAATGTAAATGATGAGTTAATGGGTGTAGCAAACAAACATGGCACACGTACACCTATGTAACAAACCTGCACGTTGTGCACATGTACCCTAGAACTTAAAGTATAATAAAAATAAATAAATAAAATCGAAAACGAAAAAAAGGAAAAATCAAAATCAAAAGCTGGTTCTTCGAGGATATTAATAAAATTGATAAGTTTTCAGCAAGACTGATGAGGAAAAAAGAAAGAGAAAACACTCAAATCACCAATATTAAAAATGAGAGAAAATACAGCACCACAGATCCTACAGACATTAAAAGGATAATAAAAAGATATTATGAGCAACATCATGTCAATAAATTCCATAACTTAGATGAAATAGACAAGCTCCTTGAAATACACAAACTAGCAAAAACTTACTCAGGAGGAGAATCGTTTGAACCCAGGAGGCTGAGGCTGCAGTGAGTCAAGATTGCACCACTGCATTCCAGTCTGGGAGACAGAGTGAGGCTCTGAGGAAAAAAAAGACTGGGGCCAAGATGGGCAAATAGAAACAGCTCCAGTCTGCAGGTCCTAGTGAGATCAACACTGAAGGCAGGAGATTTCTGCATTTCCAATGAGGGACCCAGTTCATCTCGTTGGGAATGGTTGGTGTAACCCATGGAGGGTGAGGAGCAGCAGAGTGGGGCATCACTTAACATAGGAAGTGCAAGGAGCCAGGGGGACCTCCCTCCCCCAACCAAGAGAAGTCATGAGGGACTGTGCTACCCTGCCTGGATACTATACTTTTCCCATGGTTTTTGTAATCTGTAGATCAGGAGATTTCCTCATGTGCCTACACCATCAGGGCCCCAAGTTTCAAGCACAAAACTGGGTCACTGTTTGGGCAGACACTGAGCTAGCTGCAGGAGGTTTTCTGTTTTTGTTTTTGTTTTGTTTTTGTTTTCCATACCACAGTGGTGCCTGGAACCCCAGCAACAGAACCGTTCACTCCCATGAAAAGGGGGCTGGAGCCAGGGAGCCAAGTGGTGCTCAGTGAGTCCCCCTCCCATGGAGCTCAGCAAGCTAAGAACCACTGGTTTGAAATTCTCACTTCCAGCACAGCAGTCTGAAGTTGACCTGGGACGAACCAACTTGGAGGCAAGAGGGGCATCCACCATTACTGAAACTTTAGTAGGCAGTTTTCCCCTGACAGTGCTAAGGAGGCTGGGAGGTGTGGACTGGGCAGAATTCACCATAGTGTGGTAAAGCAGCTGTGGCCAGACTGCTTTTCTAGATTTCTCCTCCCTGGGCAGGGCATCTCTAAAGGAAAGGTAACAGCCCCAGTCAAGGGCTTAACAGATAAACTTCCATCTCCCTGGGATGGAGCACGTTGGGGAAGGGGTGACTGTGGGCACATCATCAGCAGAATTAATCTCTCCTGCCTGCCTGTTCTGAAGAGAACAGCTGATCCTGACAAGAGGGATTCTCCCAGCACAGCACACCAGCTCTGCTAAGGGACAGACTGCTTCCTCAAGTCGGTCCCTTACCCCATGCCTCCAGACTGGGAGAGATCTCCAAATAGGGGTTGACAGACACCTCACACAGGAGAGTTCTGGCTGGAATCAGGCCAGTGCTCCAGAGGAAGCAGCAAGCAGTAATCTTTGTTGTTTTGCAGCCTCCACTGGTGATACCCAAGTGAACAGCATCTGGCATGACCTCCAGCAAACTGCAGCAGACCTGCAGAAGAGAGGCCTGATACAAGAAAAACTAAAAAACAGAATGCAACAACATCAAAATCAAAAAAAGAGACCCCAACAAAGAAACCCCATCCAAAGGTCATCAGATTCAAAGACCAAAGGTAGATGAATCCACGAAGATTAAAAAAAAAAAAAAAGAAAGAAAAAAGAAAACAGAAAAAAAGCGCAAAAATGCTGAAAATTCCAAAAACCAGAATGCCTCTTTTCCTCCAAATGATCACAACTTCTCTCCAGCAAGGGCACAAAACTGGACAGAGAGTGAGACTGATGAATTCGCAGAAGCAGGCTTCAGGAGGTGGGTAATAACAAACTCCTCCGAACTAAAGAAGCATGTTCTAACCCAATGGAAGGGAGCTAAGAACCTTGATATAAGGTTACAGGAACTGCTAACTATAATAACCAGTTTAGAGAGGAACATAAATGACCTGATGGAGCTGAAAAACACAGCATGAGAACTTCATGAAGCATAAACAAATATCAATAGCTGAATCGATCAAGTAGAAGAAAGAATATCAGAGATTGAAGATCAGTTCACTGAAATAAGGCATGAAGACAAGATTAGAGAAAAAAGAATGAAAAGGAACAAATAAAGCCTCCAAGAAATATGGGACTATGTGAAAAGACCAGACCTACATTTGATTGGTGTACCTGAAAGTGATGGGGAGAATGGAATCAAGTTGGAAAACACACTTCAGCATATTATGCAGGAAAGTTTCCCCATCCAAGCAAGACAGGCCAACATTCAAACTCAGAAAATACAGAGAACACCACTAAGATACTCCTCAAGAAGAACGACCCCAAGACACATACTTCTCAAATTCTCCAAGGTTGAAATGAAGAAAAAAATGTTAAGAGCAGCCAGAGAGAAAGGTCAGGTTAACTACAACGTGAAACCCATGAGACTAACAGCAGATCTCTCTGCAGAAACCCTAGAAGTCAGAAGAGAGTGGGGGCCAATATTAAACATTCTTACAGAAAAGAATTTTCAACACAGAATTTCATATCCAGCCAAACTAAGTTTCATCAGTGAAGGAGAAATAAAATCCTTTACAGACAAGCAAATGCTGAGAGATTTTGTCACCACCAGGCCTGCCTTACAAGAGCTCCTGAAGGAAGCACTAAATATGGAAAGAGAAAACCGGTACCAGTCATGGTGAAAACACACCAAAATATTAAGACCAAAGACCTATGAAGAAACTGCATCAACTAATGTGCAAAATAACCATCTAGCATCATGATGATAGGATCAAATTTACACATAACAATATAAACCTTAAATGTAAATTGGCTAAATACCCCAATTAAAAGACACAGACTGGCAAACTGGATAAAGAGTGAAGACCCATTGGTGTGCTGTATTCAGGAGACCCATCTCACATGCAAAGACACATATAGGCTCAAAATAAAGGGATGGAGGAATATTTGCCCAGCAAAGGGAAAGCAAAAAGAAGCAGGGGTTGCAATCCTATCTTATAAAACAGACTTTAAACCAACAAAGAACAAGAAAGAAAAGAGCATTGCGTAATGGTAAAGGGATCAATGCAACAAGAAGAGCTAACTATCCTAAATATATATGCACCTGATACAGGAGCATGCAAATTTATTAAAAAATTCTTAGAGAGCTATGAAGAGACATAGACTCCCTCACAATAATAGTGGGAGACTTTAACACTCTACTGTCTATACTAGACAGATCATTGAGACAGAAAATTAACAAGGGTATTCAGGACTTGAACTCAGCTCTGGATCAGGTGGGCCTAATAGAAATCTACAGAACTCTGTACCCCAAATCAGCAGAATATACATTCTTCTCAATACCACATAGCATTTATTCTAAAATCAACCACATAATTGGAAGTAAAACACTCCTCCACAAATGCAAAAGCATGGAAATGATAACAAATAGTCTTTCAGACCACAGTGAAATCAAATTAGAACTCAGGACCACACAACTCAAAACCACACAACTACATGGAAATTGAGCAACCTACTCCTGACTGACAAAACAGCATGGTACTGGTACCAAAATAGATATATAGACCAATGGAACAAAACAGAGACCTCAGAAATAACACCACACATTTACAACCATCTGATCTTCGACAAACCTGATGAAAACAAGAAATAGGGAAAGGATTCCCTATTTAATAAATGGTGCTGGGAAAACTGGCTAGCCATATGCAGAAAACTGAAACTGGACCCCTTCCTTACATCTTATACAAAAATTAACTCAAGATGAAGTAAAGACTTAAGTGTAAAACCTAAAATCATAAAAACCCTAGAAGAAAACCTAGGCAATACCATTCAGGACATAGGCATGAGCAAAGACTTCATAACTAAAACACCAAAAACAATGACAACAAAAGCCAAAATTGACAAATAGGGTCTAATTAAACTAAAGAACTTCTGTACAGCAAAAGAAACTATCATCAGAGTGAACAGGAAACCTACAGAATGGGAGAAAATTTTTGCAATCTACCAATCTGACAAAGGGCTAATATCCAGAATCTATAAGGAACTTTAATTTAGAAGAAAAACAAAAACAAAAACAAATAACCCCATCAAAAAGTGGGCAAAGGATATGAACAGACACTTCTCAAAAGAAGACATTTACGTGGCCAACTAACATATGAAAAAAAGCTCATCATCCCTGGTCATTAGAAAAATTCAAATCAAAACCACAATGAGATACCATCTAATGCCAGTTAGAATGGCTATCATTAAAAAGTCAGGAAACAACAGATGCTGGAGAGGATAGAAACGCTTTTACACTGTAGGTGGGAGTATAAATTAGTTCAATCATTGTGGAAGACAATGTGGCAATTCCTCAAGGATCTAGAACCAGAAATACCATTTGACCCAGTAATCCCATTACTAAGTATATACCCAAAAGATTATAAGTCATTCTATTATAAAGACATATGCACACATAATGTTTATTACAGCACTATTTGCAATAGCAAAAACTTGGAACCAACGCAAATGCCCATCAATGATAGACTGGATAAAGAAAATGTAATACATATATACCATAAAAAAGGATGAGTTTATGTCCTCTGCAGGGACATGGATGAAGCTGGAAACCATCATTCCCAGCAAACTAACACAGGAAGAGAAAACCAAACACCACATGTTCTCATTCATAAGTGGGAGTTGAACAATGAGAACACATGGACACATGGAGGGGAACATCACACACCGGGGCCTGTCGAGGGGGTTGGGGGCTAGAGTAGGGATAGCATTAGGAGAAATACCTAATGTAGATGATGGGTTGATGGGTGCAGCAAACCACCATGGCACGTGTATACCTATGTAACAAACCTGCAGGTTCTGTACTTGTCTCCCAGAACTTAAAGTGTGTGTGTGTGTGTGTGTGTGTGTGTGCGCGTATACATGTGTGTATATATACACATATATATACACATATATGTACATATATACACACATATGTACATGTATGTATGCACATATATATATGAATAGCTCAAATTAAAAAGACTGACCATATTAAGTACTGGGAAAGATGGGGAGGAACTGTGATTCTTATACATTGCTGCTGGGTATGTAAAATGGTACAACCACTTTGGAAAACAGTTTCACAGTTTCTTAAAAAGTTAAAAAAATACACCTACTGTGATTTGTCTATTCCACTCCTACATATTTATCCAAGATAAATTAAAGCATATGCCCATATAACTTATATATGAATTTTCATATAAACTTAATTTGGAATAGTCTTAAACTTGAAGCAACCCAAATCTCCATCAAGAGATGAGTGGTTAAAGTGATACATCCATACAATGAAATACCACTTATTTAAAGTGAGGATGGGTTAGGAGAGGAGAAAGAATGACTCCTCTAAAGAGTTTAACTGAGATCACTTTGACAACATCACATGGAGGCCTTGAGGTGTCTTATCTCCAGTGCAGCTCTGGTGCTCAATTGCAGTCCCTTGCCAGGAGCCACTGGCAATGCTGTTTGACCTTGTGATAATTTTTTAGCATGTTTCTGTGTTCTTTATAATCCCACTTGCAGCTCCCCAATTTAAGTCAGTCACAGAAGAGTTGCTTAGATACAAATCTGGCTATCATCTATCCTCTAAACATACCTACTGCAACAGACTAGAATACATTTAGAATTGTGAAACTGCAAAATGTTTGTTTTTTTGTGGGAAATATTTTATGAAACCATAAGACAGGCATACATATGTTATCTCCCTTTAAACTTCATTTACAATTTTCAGGGATGGAAAATGGTTTATGGAAACCAGAAAAATACAAAGCTTTCCAGCTCGAGGTAGATATTTAGTCTTTCTTTTCTCTGAAAATACTAAGACAAATATTTGCCCTCCAAAAAGTTCTCCATGAACAATATTGTAGGAGGAAATGTGCTGTCTTCCAGAAGTGTGTTCAGGTGTGATAAGGATCTTGTAGAGACCTATCAAACTCTAAAAGCCTCCCGTTCCTGTGATTCATAACTGCAGGGATGATTTCACCAGAAAAAACCTAGGGATACATATTCAGGGTTTGTGGCGGCCTTGGGCAAAAAGCTGAAGGCCTGAGGAACCTGTGGTTAGGGCTTTGGATAAGGTAAGGTCTGAGAAGCTGCTGACTAGCCCTTGTTGTAACGATTGCAATCTGGACTTTCTGATCTGAGTCTCCAGCTGTGAGTGGACTCTCAGCACCTCCCAGTTGTTCTTCTGTAGGTTTCTTCTATACTTCCCCATCTTCACAAGGTTGTTTCAAACCTTCTCCACCTCTTTTCAATTTCTGGTCCTTCAAAATATCTACACTTCTCTCCTCCATCAGATGGAACCTCACTCAAATTCTGGCCCCTAGATCCATAAGTGAACCTGCATCCTTAGTAATTCTTTGCTACTTTTCTCCTTCTAGAGAGGGAAAGGTCTCCGGATTCTATGCCACCTGTTTCTCAGAAGTTTTCATCTATAGGTTACCCTTTTCTCCTCCTGTATCTTAAACCTCTTCCCTACTGGTTTCTTGCCATTTATTTTTAAATGGTGTTAATTTTCTTCCATCGTAACATAGAAACAACATATAAAGCCATAACACCTTCTCCCTTTTTCCCTTCTTTCCATCCAGATATTACCCTCTCACCTTTCTTTTACAATTAAACTTCTTAAAACACACACATAACACAACTATCTCCAACTCACTCTTCTACTCAAATACGTCCTTCCACATCATGCCATTAAAGTTCCTATTACCAAAGTTGAAACGAACTCTCTTGCTAAATCTAATGAACCCTTCTCATGTCCTACCTTCTCAACCTCTGTGGTGTGTGACAATTACACCCTTTTCTCTTCTTATCCCTGAACCTCTTATCCTGTCCCTTTTATTCACTTCCCATCAATGTACTGATTATTTTCGAATCTCTAATCCTAGCTTGGGTTCACCCTTCAAATTAGCATTAACGTTAGCATTTCTGATTTTATATATATATATATATATATAGCATAGTGTATGTGTGCATATATATGTGTATACATATTCTTTGACTTATGTGTAACATCTTACTAGTTTCCTCATTTATGATATAAATATTTAATACATGTTCACTTTACATTTTACATTTGTATGAGAATCATGATTTTACCCTTTTAAAAATTTATCTTTTAATAACCATGTAATAGATTTATTATCATTATCCCCATTTTACATTTGATGAAACTGAGCCCTAATTGATAATAGAATTGGGTCAGAGAAAGCGGAAATAATTTACTAGTAAGTGACAGAGAAGAGCTTTAAACCCAGTCCATACTCTTAAGTACTACTCTACCTTCTGTGAAAAGTTGGGGTCCCTGTTGGTTTTGTCCACCACAGTATCCCAGTACCTAGAACAGTGCCTGGCACAAGGTAGATATTCAGTAAATATTTAATAACTCATGGGCTGAATTAGTTGACTAAAACTCAAGTATCTGACAAATTTCAAACTTATTTTCTGACAATTCCATCCCCCACAAAGTAGAAAAATCAACCACAGATACTGCTACCCCAGGAGATCAGGAAAATACACGAGAGTTATTACATTTAGATTTTGTATTAGTCAGGATTCTCCAGAGGTATGAAACTAATAGAATATACATATATATGAAAGGGAGTTTATTACAGAGAACCAACTCACACAATCACAAAGTGTCGTCCTACCATAGGCCATCTGCAAGTTGAGGAGCAAGGAAGCCAGTAGTGGCTCAGTCTGAGTACCAAGACCTCAAAACTAGGAAAGCCAACAGTGTAGCCTTCAGTCTGTGGCTGAAGACCCCAGAGCCTCTGGCAAACTACTGGTGTAAGTCTAAGAGTCCAAAATCTGAAGAACGTGGAGTCTAATGTTCAGGGACAGGAAGCATCCAGTAGGGGAGAAAGGTGAAGGCTGGAAGACTCAGCAAGTCAGCTCATTCCACCTTCTGCTTGCTTTTTCTAACCATCCTGGCAACCAATTGGATGGTACCACTCAGATTGAGGGTGGGTCTGTCTCTCCAAGTCCATTGACTCAAATGTTAATCTCCTCTGGCAACACCCTCACAGACACACCCAGAAACAACACTTTGCATCCTTCAATCCAGTCAAGGTGACAATATTACCATCACAGATTGCAATATAGCATTTGACAAGGTCTCTCATGTTACCCTTTTGGGGAAGAAAACAAAATGCAAACTTGATATGATTTATTAAGATGGTCAAAATTAGCTGAAACAGAAGGATGCTGGATTTCCCAACTACAGGAAGACAGTACTCTGCCTTATCTCAGTCTTGTTGAAATATTTTAATCTGCCTTACACAGAACAAGTCTGCTTTATTACCTGCTTTAGCTCCAGGACCTAGAAGAATGCCTAGCATGTAGATATAAATTTGTTTGAATGAATATTGTGACACACTAGCTAAAGTTTGCATAATAGAATTGTAAAGAAAAAAATACACTGGACCTCTAAGCAGCATTTGAAACAATTGACAATTCCATCCTTGAGAACTCTTTGCTGGTTTTCTATCTATAAGTCGGGATACTCCCTTTCTTCTTCCTTTGTGGAATCCTCTTTCTCTTCCAAGACCTATGTGGTGAAGTTTCTTACACCCTTTTCTCTTCTTACCCCTGGACCTCTCATCCTGTCCCTTTTATTCACTTCCCATCAGTCTAACGATAATTTCCAAATCTCTAATCCTAGCTTGGGTCTGCCCTTCAAATTAGCATTAACATATTCAACTCTATATTTGACATTTCCATTGTTGCCAATCCAAGCTTATTATGTGCAAAATAGAACTTATAACTCACCCAAGAAACCGAGAAAACACCTGCTTTTCTTCCTATGTTTTCTCTTTCAGCAAATGTACTCATAAAAATTGTTTACCTGAATGAACAATACAGAGGCCACACCTAAGAATACCCATTTAAGTCCCAGAGTTAGCTCTTTGTTCCAAAAAAAGCATCTGTATCATCAAGGGTGGAGGAGAAGGAGCTTAGCAACAGCACATGTGACAGAGACTTTGGGAATTGTATGACAAGAGGCTGAGGATGAATCAGTACTTTGAGCTGTGCAGCCAAAGAACTGATTCAACTTTGATAGCATTGACATGAACTATGACACTTGAATAAAGAAAGTGGTGACTTTTCTATACTCCATATTGGTTATAACACACCTGGAATACTGTGGTAGAAGAAATTGACTAGAAAGATGCTACAACTTAAAACCATTAGAAGGGAATCAGAATACACTACCCCAAAATATGCCACTTTGCCATATTGATTACTTTGAGCTGAAGACAATGAGAAACAGTGGATAAAGGGCTCTCAGCTCTCCCCATTTCTACCTAAAAGGCAGGGCATAAATTTCCTTTGGGAAAGGTGCCCTTCATGTGCCAGGAAGAAAACATTCCTATCACTAGAAACAGGGAGTTGACACAGAGATGAGTCTGTACAAATAAACCTCACTAAAATAACACTTATCTTCCATTAGTTTCCCTACATGTTTTCCTAGTTGCTTTCCTACAACTTACTGCCTCCACCCCAAATCCCTTTTTCCTTTTTCTTGTCATGGCTCCAAAATCTATTACTCTTTGTTAAAATGATATATAGGCCCACAGGTCTAACTTCTTCTTTGGGTTTTAAAGAGCATTTCTATGGATCTCCAATGCCACATAAAAATATTAACATCAAATAAAATTTGTATGCTTTTTCTCCTAATGTGTCTTATGTCTGTTCAATTCAAAGACCCAGGGACAGAAACTAATGTGAAAGGAAAATAAATCTTGGCACCCCCAAATCACTAAGCCAAGGGAAAAGTCAAGCTGGGAACTGTCAGGCAAACCTGCCTCCCATTTTATTCCTAAATAACTACAAAGATAAGAGGCTACATACCTCCCTCACAATTTGCCCACAAAGGAATTCCTCATGGATAAAGGACAGACAGAACTCAGTCATCCCTCTGCTCACGTGAGACAAATGCATATCTGATTGTACCTTTGCTCTATTGTATTACTAAGCCAGACTAAAACACAGGTGACTATTCCTATAAATCATGTATTCAGAAAAAGGCTAATCAGAAACTAAAAAGAATGCAACTGTTTGTCTTTTATCTGCCTAAGACCTGGAAGCCCCCGCTTTGAGTTGTCCTGCCTTTCTGGACCAAACCAATGTATATCTTACATATATTGATTGATATCTCATGTCTCCCTAAAATGGATAAAACCAAGCTGTGCCCAACCACCTTGGGCACATGTTGTCAGGACCTCCTGAGGCTGTGTCATGGGTGTGTCCTTAACTTTGGCAAAATAAACTTTCTAAGTTGATTGAGACTTGTGTCATATATTCTTGGTTTACACCAAGAGGGTAGAGGAAAAGTCTTTCTTTCCCTACACATGTGAAGTGAGGAGCTATTAAAGACTCAGTATAGACATAAATGCTGCATCTCTATAGTTGTGCTACTTTTGTCTTTTAATCTAAGATACAGGGTTCCTAAAAGAGTGATGGAAAGCAACAGGTCTCAAATATATTTGCTGATTGACCCAGAACTTTAGCAATTGACTTAGTCTGCTTTCTTAAAAGGCTGAATGGCTTTCTTAGTCCTAAAAATTGCACATAATTTGGATATAATATTTATTTTACAGATTTTCTCAATTCCTTGGAATCTTACGGTGGAGCAGTCCAGATTCTCCAAGCCGAGCAATTTGGCTTCTCCACTTTTTTTTGGAAAGTAGATTAGGTGCAAAGGTGTTTAATTACCTTCCAGGCTCTCTAAATAGGTATGAGATTCCAAGCTTTATGATCCTTGATAGCTGTAACCGGCTTATGTAAAGATGCTCAAAGTAGCTCCTATGGCCTATTTATTTTTTCTTTTCTTCCTGGAGTTTCCCAAATACCTCTAAGATGCAACATTTGCATGCCCAATGGGTATATTCAATCCTATTACTGTGCTGAGTGTTAAACAGTCCACCCACAGAATGGTCTCTGCCTTCAGGGTAAATTAAATGAGATACCAGATGTGGTAGAATACTGCATTGAGTAGGTGCTTGATAATAGTTGGACATGAATACAAAAGAACTATCTTGCCTCTACACTAATTCATTAGTGTAGAGACTAATGAATTAGGGAAATGGCTCTAAATATTGGCTCGTTTTCAATAAGTATAGACATTGCTAATGAAACCAATACAGTGAAAAAAGTGTTCTTATTATTTAATCTGGCTATTTCATCTCTCAGCAGATACTTTTCAGATCTTGGGTATTCTCTGGAGATAAGGAGTGGGTGTAGTGACAGTGGTAGTAAAGATCATGGATCTCATTAATGAGACATTTTGAGACAAGAAATCTGTCATGTCTAACGCAAAAGTTTTCTGTGAAAACTTAGAGATAGATGCACTCACTCAACATTATTTACAAAAAAGTGGATAATACATTTTCTCCCTGTGAAAATTTATTCATGAAATAAGAACACAGAAGCCAAATTGGAGAGTATGACTCAGTGGACCTCTGGTTGATTGACAGACCGATTAATCTGAAAAGAGCCTTTCTTATAGAGTTTAAGGTGTTCCTCTTATAATAGAATAAAATTAAGGACACTTGAATACAAAGCATTGGCATTGAAACTACTAGAATGTGACACATTTTTTAAATGTTAATAGTGGGAAAATTTCCAAAATTTGTAATCATGTGCAAAGTTCATATCATAGTTTCCCGATACAGTTATACTGTAGCGTGATTATATGTTTCTGACATTCCAGCAACCATAACAACAGTTCACACTTATTGAGTACTTACTATGTGGATGACAGGATGCTAAGACCTTATATAGATTAATTTAACAACCATGTGGGGTTGGCGGGGTGGGGTGGGCTGAGGTGGGAAGATCTCTTGAGCCCAGCGAGGAGGTTGAGGCTACAGTGAGCTGAGATGGCACTACTGCACTCCAGTCTAGGTGACAGAGTGAGACCCTGTTTCTTAAAAATCAATGACAATAAAACAGAAAACCACCAGCAGCACTACTACCACCACCAAGATAGCCAAGTAATTAAAAGGGGCTCCTGGAGAACCTCTGGCCAGCTGGCACACTAGGAGGATGGGGTGAGGCCTTGGGAAGTTCGTGCCATTTGTAGTGGGGAGGAGCCTGGCCTCTCCTGTTCCTGGATGGTAACCTGGAATTCAATCTGTGAGATGTGGGCCTGTTAACAGGAACCTCTCTGGCTTTGCTGAGAGTCTTTTTCCTTTTTGCCCAATAAATTCTATAACCCCTCAGCCTTCAAAGTGTCTGTGTGCCTAATCTTTCCGGGTCATGTGACAAGAACCCAGTTTTTTCTACAATACCACCATGTGGGGCATAAAAATTTTCCCCATTTTGCAAGTAATGAAAATATCTGATATTTACTGAACATAGGTACTATTTCAATGGCTTTATGAGCATTATTACATTAAATCCTTTAAGCAAAATTACCAATAACTTGGAAATAAGGTAAAAAGGCTACATCATGACCTTTTGAAGACTTACAGAGCCATGTCCAACAAACTTGCATAAGGGTTACATGATTCTCTAGAGGAGGTAACTTTGACTTCCCACTTAATACTAATCAGACCCCAGGCTCCGTAAAGTTATTTTCTAACTTTTGGAAAATCAAATGTTATAAATGATTTTTGCAAATTATTTTTGTCTGATAGGAAAGATAATCCTAACGATCATAGTGCTTTTACTTAGAGGACATTAATCAGTTTTCTGTCAAAATGTTCCAATCTTATTCTGGTGCTTCTTTCTATTTTCCAAGTTTCTTATATCTTCCTTTACACCAGTTTTGTCATCCTCCTGGTTCCATCATTAATGAATCAAATTAATCCTTGATACATTTTGTACCTTATACTTGAATAATTATGTATTTCACTTATTGAAAATTATATAGTTAGGTATTATAATACTTGCAATGATCCTCTGAGACAGTTGTTATAGTCATCATTCCTGTACGAAAGTTGGGGAAACAGACCCAGAGGAGTTCTTTACTTGCGCAAGAACATACGAATGGTAAGTAATAGAGTCAGAATGTAGAGCCAGGCTATTTGATATCAAATCTTACATGTTTAAATTCTGAGTTGTCTTCTAAGAAGGCTGAGACAAAGAGTTAACTAACCTTATCAATAAGACTGCATTCTAGTAGGTGTGAGAGCTTGGTTATTCTGGCTCTGATCCCACAGGCTTAATGTCTATGTTTTGCTGTATATGACATGTAGACATTGCACACAGTCTAAGGAAGTAATTCATGGAAGAGAGAAAGGGAATTTTAAAAAATCTTAATCCTTATCCATTTTGCTAACTTCATTATGGATACATCACAAGAAACTAAAGCCAAATTAAGAAAACAAAAGAACAGTCCAGAAACCTAAAAAAGTTTCAGAGTAATTTCCTACACCAGCTTTTTTTTTGTTTTTTTTTGTTTTTGTTTTTGTTTTTGTTTTGCTGAGTCAACAAATGAATTTTCTAATTGCCAGGGTTCCAAACTCTTGGTTTTGCATTTATTCTAATTTGCATTTCAATACCATTAGGGAAGATTTCTGGAAAGAAATTTAGGCGATGAGTCTAGTGCTGGTGCATATGCCAGAGAGAAAGCCAAGTTTACTATTTACCAAGTGAAACGGGATGAGAAGTAACTTATGACACTTACCAAATACAGATTTCCAGGTAGTCAGGAAAACATATGCCTTTTGTTAGCACTTCTGATAGGTCCCTCATTTGGGGGTTCCTTGGGAAACCCTGCCCACCTACATGTGCTCTTCCCATGCTCAATATGACCTAGAGTTCTAATGTAAATGCACACAGGGAGGTAAGTACAGTGTGAGGATCAGGGGAGGACTGTGGCCTCGCTCTGACCAAAGGCAGCCGTCATTCCTTCACTCAGCTGATTGCTGTCACATGCTCCATGCTGACAGGCTTAGTGTGACATCATCCCACTTACAAAAAATAAGAAGCCCCACAAACTCAGAGTTTCATGTAAAAACTCCTGCTTTTGAATGTTGACAATTATTTCAGTATTTAAACACTGTACTGAATAAACAAAACATATCTGAAATCCAAATTTAGCCCACAGGCTACTGGTCTGTACTTTCTGATTTAAATAGACCTATTATGGGAAAATCTAAATTTATTCACAAGTTAAAATAGGGCATAATTATTGTTTAAAAAGATTTATCATAGGTTCCTTTAGGAAGCAAGTTCTTTTCCGTGTTTAAAATATCACTAGGTTCAGGGAAACTTAATTTTAGACTCATTTTGAGTAATACATCAATTATGTAGAATGCTTTATTTGCAGAGACTACCGAATCTTGCTTGGTCCTATCCTAGCTCTTTGAATTCAGAACAATTCTAATTAAACTTAACACTTTGCTCATTCAATGTATAAAGTAACCACCACCTAAGAAATCTGCAAGGTGTAGAAAATACCAAGGTATGTAAGACTTGGTCTGGAAGAGTTCTTTTCACAGCAGTATAGTATATATAGTGGGAAGAATGTGAGTGACTTTGGAACTGACAGACTGAGTCCTGAATCTGATTTTTTCTTGTTGTTGTTTGAGACAGGGTCTTGCTTTGTTGCCCAGGCTGCAGTGCAGGGGCATAAACACTCACTGCAGCTGCAACCTCCTGGGCTCAAGCGATCCTACCTTCTGCCTCAGCCCCCTAAGTAGCTGGGACTGCAGGCGCACACTACCACACCCAGCTAATTTCTGTGTTGTCTATAGAGATGAGATTTCATCATGTTGCCCAGGCTGGTCTTGAACTCCTGAGCTCAAGTGATCTGCCTGCCTTGGCTCCCAAAGTGCTGGGATTACAGGCGTGAGCCACCACACCAGGTCTCTGATTGTGATTAGTTCTATTTTCTATTACTTGCTGTATATTTCTTAGTTTTAGTTTCCTTATCTGGAAAATATGAGAAATAACATCACCATTCTAAGATTTTGTTAGATATACATGAAAGCACTAGGCAAATAGTAAGTGCTCAATAGTTAACTGAATTGAATCTTTGCAAAAATTTTTCCCACTCTGTTTTTATTAAAAATTTTTGTTGCAAGTGACATAAGCCCAATTCAAACTGGTTAGGCAAAGAGGTGAGTTTTTTTGGAAGAACACAAAAATAATCTATGTAAGCCAAAGAAGAGTTGAATAATCAAAAGACAGGAGGGGCAGGGATGCCTCAGGCGGGAAACAGAACCTGGACTGCCATCAACATCTCTCTTTCTGTTTCCTCTCTGTATTCTCTTTTATTGCAGTTCAGCTTTCTCCACATAGCAGTGCAGATGGCATGGACAGTGCCCAGTCCTCACACTTCATAGCTTTTACCTCCAGAAAATCACCACCACTATTATTTTAGTGCCAGTTTGAAGAGTGACAGGGAAGGACCCTGATAGGGTTGGCTTGGGCCAGCACTCACTTCTAAAAGAAATCACTAGGGACCATGAAGCTAGGTTATGGGAACATATGAAAATTTAATATTTCCTATAACCACATGAGTGCCTGGAGAAGAAAGTTTCAAGGAGAAGAGGGTAGGCTGGTACTATGAGAAGGGAAGGCTGTTGGACAGACGCAATAGACTTTAACCACATAGTCTTCACCCTCCTGCTTCTCTTTGTATGCGTCTAAAACATCTGAAATGAGAGTAATTATCAAACACATTCCCACAACTACCTAATTATTTTATGCTTATAGCACCTTCACAAGGGGCAGGATAAGTATTTCCATCCCTTTTTATACATCATGAAATAATTTCAATCAGCATATGGAATTGAACCAAGAGCTAAGTCTACCAAGTAATATATTTTTAGGTTGAATCATTATAAGCTGAGGCTGATTTGCTTTTTCCACTTGATTCATAACTCCTGTTGGGGAGGAAAAACTTCTCCTCTACCCTGTTAGGTTCAATGACTAGTGACTAGGGACCTTCAAATTAGACAGATTAACAGGAGAAAAAGTACATACTTTTCATTAATGTTTACATGCACAGGAGTTCACAGAAAAAAGTAAGAACCAAAGAAGTGGTTAGAATCAGGGATTAAAGACATTTAACAAAGGAAAGCGAGTTTGGACTTTGAGGGACAATAAATCATGGGGAAGCGACTTAGCAAATAAATTAGGGAATGAATGTAAGGCTTATTTTAGTAAAGCCATTTATGCAAACTCGTCTTGGTGTCAACTCTCTGTCTCTGGTGATAAGGGTCCCCCTCTTCTTTTTCTGGTACAGGGGAAAACCTTCACAAAATAAAATTTATGCCTTGCTTTTAAGCAGATAAGGGCAGAAATCTTTCTGCATTTGTAGCTTCTCAGTTGCCTTCATCTCAAAACTATCCCTTTTCCAAAGTAGCATATGTGGGGGTGGCATGGCCTGATCCCTTTCATCCCTTTAAAGACTAGAAGCTCCTTGGCTCTAAACCATGTTCCCATGAGAACTGGGCACAGAACTAGGTTGCATGTGTGACAGAGTGACCGAAGTTGTCAACAGATAATTCCATGGATGTTTTCTTTACCTCAAAACAATCTGCAGGCTCAGAATGCTCTGGAGATTCACCATGTGATGTCCTATTAATCCAGAACCCCCAGGAGCTCCCATGGCAGGAATATTATGCTATTACTGTTGCTAACTATGCACAAGAAAAGTATCCCATGGGATGCCGCTTCCAGTTTTATTAAGGTATAATTAACATACTGAAAACTGTGTATATGTAGAATGTACAATTTTATAAATTTTGCCATTTTAAATACTTGTGAAGCCATCACTCCTATCAAGATAATGAACATATGTGTCACCTCCTAAAGTTTCCTCATCCCTCTTTGCGATCCCTTCCCTTGTGCCTTTCTCCCCATCTTTATCTCCAAGCATGCACAGATCTGCTTCTGTTACTATGCATTAGTTTGCATTTTCTAGAATTTTATACAAATGAAATCGTACAGTACGTACTCTTTTTTTGCCTGGCTACTATCACTCAGTATAGTTATTTTGAGATCCATCCCTGTGGTTGTGTGTATTAATGACTTCTTCCTTTTTACTGCTTGTTAGGGTGGTGTTCCATTGTATGGATATGTCACCATTTGTTCATTTATTCACCTGTTGGTAGACATTTGGGTTGTTTCCAGTTTAGAGCTAGTGCAAATTCAGCTGTTATGAATAGTGAGCAAGTTGTTGTATGGACATGTGCTTTTGTTTGGGGTAATACCTAGGAGTGGAATAGCTGGATCACATGGTAGGCATGTGTTCAACTTTTTAAGAAACTAAGTTTTCCACAGCCATTATATTATTTTACATTCCTACCAGCAATGCATTAGCGTTTCAGTTCCTTCATATTTTTGCCAACACTTGGGGTATTCTTTTGAAGTTTAGCCATTCTAAAAGGTGTGTAGTAATATTTTATTGTGGTTTTAATTTGCATTTCCCTCATGACTAATGATACTGAACATCTTTTCATGTGCTTAAGAGCCATTTGTATATCTTTTTTGAAGTGTCTGTGCAAATCTTTTGCACATTTAAAAACCTGGTTACTTCTTGAGTTTTGAGATTTATATATTCTAAATGTAAGTTATTTATGAGATACATGCTTTGCAAATGTATTTTCCCAATGTGTGGCTTTTTATTACCTTTCAAACTGTCTTTCAAAGAGCAAAATTCTGCTGCAAGTAATCACTGAGAAGCCCATCTCAATATGCTGGGATGTGTGATAGTAGTTTCTAGGAGGGGTAGAACAAGAGCTGTTACTGGTGCCCTTGTATAATCCAGGAAGTTAGGTGGTATTAACACATGTGGCACCACACTTACTATGTAGCCAGGACATGGGAGTTATGTTCTGTGCCACGTCACAGGATCATTAGGTAGTATTTTCATCTAACTCCTGACACCACCACTAGGCAGCAGGCCCCCCTTTAGTGTGCACCCAGACGCTTGGCAGGCTGGCAGGTACAGTGACTGCCTCACTGTGTTACAATCAATCACTCCCAGTGTCCTCTGGAGCCCTGAGGCAAACTTGAAAGCTAGGTGCACATTCAGCATCTGCGGTACCTTGCAGTTCATTGCAGTTTCCTATGTGGTGTACAGCTGCAAATTAGCAGCATCATCTTCAGCATGCCAACAAGCCTGCATCAAATGGCAAGTAGAATGCATGGAAGAAAATGCTCTCCAGCTGTGTTCTTCCTGCAGGACTGCTAAGTCCTGAGATTCCTCCAAAGGTCTTAATGTGGCAGGAGTAGTATTGTATGATAGTCCATAAAGGGAGTATGGATCCCATTCCAGAGCCATCTACAATATACTTGATTGTCTGGAAATACCCAGGGGCATGGTTAGGTTGATTTTTCCCCAGACCGCCATCCATCACATGGGCGCATCATCCTTCCTGGAAGAGAGCTAATATCTGACTAAGCAACATTGCCCACAGTCACAGTCTGCCTCCATTACAAGTGGCCATGTCAAATATATGATGGAAATTATTTGAGAAAAAGGGGGTAGGAAGAGAAAAAATAACGTTCATATTTCTGACAGGTTAAAATAGCTACAGTGAAACAGGGTGCTCCTTAGTGCAAGTAAATAATTCTTTTTCTGTCCAGAAATAGTCTTGGAGTCCAAAAAAGTGCTAGCAAGGTCATATTGTATCTGGTGAACATCTTCCTAATTGCTGAGGTTTACACCAAAATATTTAACCGAATTTGAGGAGGAGGAGCATCAATTTTTTAGAAGAAATAATATAGGCTCTGAAATAATCTTTGACAAGAATCCATGATAAGACATGAAGTCTCAGATAATAATTTGGGGAATGTGTGGCTAAGGGGTCTAAGAAAATTGCCTTGAGGTGGAGGAAGGCAAGTCTTCACACACTTGGAGGACTATGGGCGAGGTGCCCAGCCAGGTTTCCAGTCTTGGGGATACAGACCTCCCAGGTACTCTAGAAGACAGACTTGGAGACCCTGATGGCAAAGTCACCTTTGAAAAAGAACCCTGGGGGAAAGGAAGGAAATAACCACTGATTGAAGGGATACCTGTGTCAGACAATGAGCACCAGGATACACCTAAGCTATAATTATCTTGTACACAATTAGACAGTGTCTCACTGCATCTAGACAATAATACTGTGAAGTATTATTTCTCTCACTTTTAGATTGATGCTCAGAGTGGCTTCTCTAATTCCTTCACTTATCCTAGCATTTACTATACAGCTTTTACTGTGCAGTGTGTCAGCACTCTGACAGTCACTGGGGCCCCTGACTTTGAGGAGCTCATGATCAAATCAGCCTAATTCATGGGACAGATATGTCAACAGAAAAATGACTGTACAGTGCTCTGTAATATGTTGTCTTATTTCAACTGTGCCATTCAAGCTGAGAGGCAGGGCAATATTAGAGCAGAAGTAAGACTAGAAGGACAGCAAATTTGGTCTGAGCCAGTTATGGAATGCTTCGCTTAGGAGCCAACCTGAATCACGTTCTCAAGGGCAAAGGAATTAGCTGGACAAAGAGGGGAGGAAATGGGCTTTCCGGAGTCCTGAGCTACCATATCTCAGAATGGATTTTGAGCCTGGCTCTTGCCCATTTTCAAAATGGACTCAGCCTTGAAGATTTCTGAGCTCCCAGAACCTGGCTAACTCTGAGGGAGGTGGAGTGGCCCTAGTCAGGTCCCAGGGGGTGAGATGATCTTCAACGATCTTACTTTGACAATACTCCTAAAGTAGCAGATCTTGATTTAACCTGTAGCTTCTGAGACCTGTGGGGCATACCCTAAGCATCACTAAAATTGAGACAAATAACTGAATACTTCTACCTTTCATGTGAGGTCCAAGAACAGTTTACCCTTCACAAAATCAAGTGAGTGACTTCTTAACATCTTAGCACCTTGTGGTTTTCTTAGTGGTTAATGAGAGCTAATATTTATTGAATGCTTAGTAAGTACTAAGAACTAAGCATTGTTCTTAATATTTGCATATATAAATGCATTTGATATTCAATATAATAAGTAGATAATTAAATATATTTTCCATTTAATAGATGAGGAAAATGAGGAACTGAGAAGCCAGATTGATCTAGTGTGAATCAGAACCTGAGGAATGGCAGCCCACATTTTCAGACTCAGCACCAGATTTATTAAGTTACGAGAAGTTCTAGAAACCAACTCTCAGCAGGGGGGAGAAGGGGGGGAGAACCTATTAGTACATCATTTGAATCAGAGCTATGTACCAAGCTGGGACAAAGACTCATATTTTTCAAATTTTTGTGTGTGTGGGACTCCTACAATCCCAAGTGCTAAGTAGCTAGAAACAGCAACACAGAGAGACACTGGGCAAAGAAGAGGGAAGCATTTCATTTCCACATGACTCAGATGCTAATGTATTATGTCTTGTTATTAATAGCACTTACTACGCTCTTACCTGCTCTTGGCCCTCAAGAGAAACTGAGAAGACCCCTAGTAGTCTAATCTGTCTTTCCACATGTACCTTGCCAGCTGCATGTTAGTCCTTTGGGACAGTTTCCCCCTTTTTTGTACCTCCAAAGTTCCCCTTGATAGTCATTGAACTCAGATTTCACAAAGAGCAATTTGCTCCAGGTTCCAAAATTGCCCCAAGGAGGGCTTTGCTATGGAGGTTGTTTTGTACTAATTGGATGACCTATCTTTGGCACACTCCTTTAGCATATGGTATGGTTTGGCTCTGTGTCCCTACCCAAGTCTCAAGTCAAACTGTAATCCCCACATGTTGAAGGAGGGGCCTGGTGGGAAGTAACTGAATCATGGGGGCAGATTTCCCCCTTGCACTTCTCATAATGAATGAGTTCTCATGAGACTTGGTTGTTCAAAAGCATGTAGAACTTCCTCCTCCTCTCTTTCCTGCCACCATGTGAAGACATACTTGCTTCCCCTTCACCTGTCCACCTTGACTGTATGTTTCCCGAGACCTCCCCAGCCACGCCTCCTGTACAGCCTGTGGAACTGTGAGTCTTTTAAACCCATTTTCTTTATAAATTACCCAGTCTCAGGTAGTTCTTTATAGCAGTGTGAGAATGGATGAATACAGTATAATTCAGGCACATTTATCAATGGTTCCTTGATGCATGCGGTTATACCACTGACTTACTGACTTCTACCTGGAAAGAGGCAACAAAGATTTCTGCCAGAGAGGGCAGTTTTCTGCTAGGTAAACATCCATAGACCAAGTTCTCACTGTTAGGATCCTTTTTAGGGTTTAAAACTCATGGATCTCCAAGGCAATTCTCAACACAAACCCTCCACCCCAAACCCCCCACCCATAGAGCAAGAGTGTCATTTCCTTCCTAGTTGCTTTTGGCTTGACTCCTGGTTTTTTCTTTCTTCAGACTCGGGAAAGTGTTTTAAGAAAGAAGTTATTATAATTATAATTATTATTCTGGTATTGCAAGGCCAGTAGATTGGGAGACAACCACCACTGAAAAGAGAACTTGTTATACTAACATACTGCAAAGGAGGGGCCACACAAGAAAGTACTAGGGTCAGTAGAGAGGCAGAGAGAATGGGAGGAAAACATGGGAAAAGCTTTTATTGTAATTTCTCTGGGAAGAAATGGGCAAAGTAGGGTACGCATGCTTAGAATGGGCTAGTTTGAATAATTTTAGTGGTTTCTAGGGATGTTCCTAGTTTTCTGGTTTCTGGTCCTGGGGTGAGTAGGGCAGGGGAATGGTGGCCCTGCATGTGAGAACTGTACAGAGGAGATAGTTGGGGATGTGGGCTCTGGATTGGATGGTTTGCATGTAAAACACATGCTTGCAGGCCAGTCCTTTACCATCTTTAGGAATTGGCTAACCCTGAGAGAGGCAGTCCCTACAGGATGAGGAAAGCCCTAGATTTCAAAGCATCAGATCAAGAACTAGAAAATGTAATTATTTGTAATTATTATAGAAGAGAGCTGCTAGATTCTTCTCTGCTGAGGAGGTATGTCTTTCTCCAAGGTCCTGCCTTAAGCATTTTTTTTTTTTTTCAGAGTGAGGTGCTCTGATTCATCCTGGGAATGCTCCATTTTCTCTGATTTGCATCTAAAAATTAAAATATCCAAATTCAGCAGTGGATCTGGAATTCACACATCTTTTATGTGAGGCTAGTTTCCCTGGATTGAACATGAATTCCTCTTTCGAAGAAGTCTGTTTAAGTCTCTGCTGAAGGTGAGGTTATGGATCCCTAGGTCATGTGTGAATAGCCAATTGTTTCTTATGGGTCAACTGCTGAGAAATTGATCAACCAACAGCAGCCAGATCAAGCCAGTTATCTTTTTTTTTTTTTTTTTTTTTTTTTGAGGCGGAGTCTCGCTCTGTCGCCCGGACTGGAGTGCAGTGACCGGATCTCAGCTCACTGCAAGCTCCGCCTCCTGGGTTTACGCCATTCTCCTGCCTCAGCCTCCCGAGTAGCTGGGACTACAGGCGCCCGCCACCTCGCCCGGCTAGTTTTTGTATTTTTAGTAGAGACGGGGTTTCACCGTGTTAGCCAGGATGGTCTCGATCTCCTGACCTCGTGATCCGCCCGTCTCGGCCTCCCAAAGTGCTGGGATTACAGGCTTGAGCCACCGCGCCCGGCCGCCAGTTATCTTAACAGTTACGACAATTAGGCTGGGATTAGGTATTCTCTATACTAGTACCTCTCAGGCCCAGCTGCAAAACAGCATCACCAGGGGAGCTTTAAAAACATATCAGTTACTGGGGCTGGCAGCAGACCAATTAAAGCAGAATCTTTGGAGGTATGATCTGGGTAACAATATTTTTCAGAAGTTCTCCATTAAATTCTAAAGTTCAGCCAGGGATAAGAGCTACTGTTCCATACTAACTGAATTATTAAACAATTTCACAATGGATCATTAGAATAGCTGGTTAATAGCCAATAGATAATGTAAAATTAAAACTTTGGGTTATTTTGGAACCATCTTGATTTTTAGAACAGAGAGTTCTTGCCATAGAAGAGCTGGGTCTGAGGTACTCAGTGTCTGCTGATTCCTGCTTCAGACTTCAAAACTACCTGCCTTTCCCCTTACACTGCCTATATGGGTAACTCTACTGGACTTAGAATATCCTCTATTCCCTTACTCTGTGAAAATAAAAGATTGTCTGAGGCTATGATAGATTCCAAGAGGTATGTTTTCACTTCCAGTTGCCATTCTGGTGACAAATTGGATATTCTTCAGCCATGAGACATGGCTCAGCTTCTGACAGAATTTAGTGGAATGCCAGGAGGGAATTGAGGTATCTGACTTTGGACCAGGATGCCTGTTCTCTGAAAGCCTTCCAGATCCCTAGTCAAGCTTCTTGAACTCTAATTATTGAGATAAGCAGCGGCAGACTATTCACTCAAATCAGCCGAGACCTGTTGCTGTTCCTATTTTCATAGACACCAGGAAGAGAAGCTGATGTTCCTAAAGAATCCTCAAGCTTTCCATAAAGTCCTGGGGAGGGGAGAATAATCCCCAGAGAATGCGACACCCAACTACAGAGGTGCCTTGGTAAACCTTCTTCCAGAATCTTCTGTTTCAGAAATCCCATTAAAGAGTTTGAAACTCTACTTTGGCTGTACTTTTGGAGGCTGATTATGGAAAATCTCTCCTATCTACCTCAGCCTTCTTCTGCCTTTATTAAGCATGTGAAATGATCATATTATTGGGGCAACAGAAGTATCCAGGAACAAATTGAATGAGCTTTGTCAAGATCACTGAGAGGACATCTTCAGATGCTCTTATTTAAGATGTCATATGTATCAGTAAGTCATCTTAATGATCATGCACCCAAAAAATATACAGGTTCTGAGAATCTGTAAAATAATGATGGTAGTAGCAGTAGAATCCCTCAGCACATTATAATTTATAAAGCATTTTTCATAGCATTGTTAACAATAGCTAAAATTTAATGAGCACTTCTCATGTGCCAGATTTTGAGTGATTTGGATGTATTTTCACCTTTAATTTTCACAAATTCCTGTGGAAGTAGGGGCTATTATCCAAATTTGAAAGAAACAAAAAAGGAAGGAAGGAAGGAAAGAAAGAAAAAAAAGAAGGAGAAAAATTGAAGAGAGGTTAACTGGCCAACATTTTCACATTGTTAAAAGATGGAGCTGGATCTCTAAGTTGAGTGTGTCTGACTCCTGGGCTGGTGTGGTTAACCACCCAAATGCCTACAGGGGCTAGGCAGGTGAGAAAAACGGGGAGGCCAGGTTTAAAATAACACTCTTGCGCTGAATTTTCCTGTTCTTCCAGATCTCTAAATGTAGAAGACAGCTTCTGGTCTTTGGGTCTCTTCTCTACCCACCTTTACTCCCTGAATGACATCATCCACTATCAAGGACTCACAAATTTTCACCTCAGAACCCAGCCTCTTCCACACATCCAGACCCATATATCCAATGCTTATGGTTATTTTCACACTTGAATGTCTAATAGACATCTCAAAGCTAACACGTGTAAAAACCAAACTCCAGTTATATCCCTGGAGACCAATCTTCTCTACCTCAATGTTTCCTGGCTCAAGAAATAGCCCTGTGATTCACACATGTGCTTATGCCAAAACTCTTGGAGTCATCCTTGTTGCCCCTTATTCTTACACCTTATAACTAATCCTCTTTTCATTTTATTCATTCATTTTACCCACAAAGAATATCCCAACTATTCTCTCTCTCTATCCTGCCTTCACTGTTATAATTTAAGCCACCATTTCTCTGACCTGGCCCTTGCCTTTTAATGGTTCTCCCTGTCTCCTTGCCTGTAGTCTCTCCTTTGTCCCCATAACAATTAATGATGAGGACAAACATCAGCTGGGTAAAAAAGAAACTATCAGTATGTGGAAGGACTGATAACTTAAGTATTGTCAGGTCTCCCTAGCCTCCATCTGGTACAGCTTAGAAACTGCACAAACCCCCTCACCTCATGACATTGCTCCCACAATGACCACAGCCACTGGGCTTTTGTACTGGGTTCCAAATCACTCATCTGACAACCATGACCTAGAATCAATGCTCACCACAGGGCTGCTTGGTTATTCCTCTGTACCATTTCCCCAAGATTCCCCCTTCTAATAATGGGGTTCTTGAGGTCTACTCTATCTCTGTCCTTGTCCTCTATGCAGTATGCTTCACTTGGATGACTGAGTTTATGCTTCAGCCCCGACCCCAACCTTCCTGTTCCAGCAAGCTGTCTCTCCCCAACCCTCCTATGAGCATCAGGTCCTGTCTTGCCCTCGCAAGCCCCTCCTTGGGATTCAAGACCTGCATCAACACCAGCACTATGCTGACAGTGGTTGCTTTGCAAATGGCACTCTCAAGCCTGACCCTCAAGGCCAAGCCCAAGGTGGTGCTGAGGCAAGCTTCTTCTTGGTAGCAACACAATAACTGTGCCCATTTATAGAGGGCCTGTCTGCTGAGTCTGGGATGCTGTATATAATAATGAAAACTCAGTCATCCTGGGGGATGGAGGTAACCAGGTCCCTTACCATCCCAGGCCAAAGTGCTCAGAGGGGCCCAGCTGAGCAGCCAGGAGAACAAAGTTATAGACTAAATAAATTTAACCTAGGCCCAAGAGCCAGAAATTGACGATGAAAGAAACACCCTCCAGAAGTAACCAAAAGGATCAGAGCCTGAGACCTTTGTCATCAGGGTACCTGTGGCTTGAGCTCTCAAAACACTTTGAAGAGAGGGAGCTATTTCTCAAGGAAGCACTAAAGACCTAGCTGAGCATGTTTCTCCTGTGAGTCCAGTGTATTCTGCAGAGGAAAGGCCACCTGGGACCTAGAACAGGCTCCCTTCAGATCCAGAGAAAACAGAGCTGCTCTGCTAGATGGGGCTGGGCTCAGAGCTCAGCTCCTCCACCCCCAGCTCTGTGGCCCAGCACCTCCATGTACGCCACCTCCTTTGATCTTCTCAAGACGCTGTGGGCCCAGTAAGGCTGTGTATTCATTTCCTGTGACTGCCATAAGTCACCACAGACTAGGTGGCTTAACACAGAAATTCATTCTCTCATAGTTCCGGAGGCCAGAAATCTGAAACAAAGCTGCCAGCAGGGTGCCCTCCTTCTGGAGACTATGAGGGAGCATTTCTTTCATCCCTTTTTCCTAGCTTCTGGTGGCTGCTGGGAATCCCAGGATTTTTTGACCTCTACGTACATCACTGCTACTTATCCTTTCTTCATAAAGTCTTTCTCTCTGTGTTTCTCCTCTGTACCTGTGTCTCTTATTTTTACCTTTAATAGGAAACCTATCATTGGATTTAGGGACCATCCTAATCCATCATGATCTTGAGATCCTTATCTTAGTGACATCTAGAAAGGCCCTTACCAAATAAGGTCACATTCTGAGGTCTTAGGTAGACATATATTTTAAGGGGTGATATGGTTTGGCTGTGTCCCTACCCAAATCTCATCTTGAATTATAGCTCCCACAATTCCTATGTGTCATGGGAGGGACCCAGTGGGAGGTAACTGAATCATGGGGGCGGGTCTTTCCTGTGCTATTCTCATGATAGTGAATAAGTCTCACGAGATCTGTTGGTTTTATAAAGGAGTTTCCCCTGCACAAGTTCTCTCTTTCCTGCCACCATGTAAGACATGTCTGTCAGGCCTCTGAGCCCAAGCCTGCATGTATACATCCAGATGTCCTGAAGCAAGTGAAGAATCACAAAAGAAGTGAAAATGGCCAGTTCCTGCCTTAACTGATGACATTCCACCATTGTGATTTGTTCCTGCCCCACTTAACTGAGTGATTAACCTTGTGAAATTCCTTCTCCTGGCTCAGAAACTCCCCCACTGAGCACCTTGTGACCCCCACCCCTGCCTGCAAGAGAAAAAAACCCCTTTGACTGTAATTTTCCACTACCCACCCAAATCCTATAAAACGGCCCCACCCCTTGTTGCTCACACAAAGCCTGTTTAGTGGTCTCTTTACACAGAGGCATGTGACAATGTCTTTCACCTTCTGCCATGATTGTGAGGCCTCCCCAGCCACATGTCACTGTGGGTTCATTAAACCTCGTTTTCTTTATAAATTACTCAGTCTTGAGTATGTCTTTATTAGCAGTGTGAAAACGGACAAATACAGGGGACATTATCGAACTCACCACAGGTTGACAATTTTATGACATAAGGGAAACCAAGACTGTGAGAGGTTAAATCACCCAAATCACAAAGCTATTAATGAAAGTGCCAGATTTGGAACAGAGAGCACATGGCATATCATATCTCTGGGGATGTTCTGAAGCAATAGAATACCCAATGCCTTGTTCTAGCAATAAATGGGTGTCTCAAGTTATGTGCTGTTAATCATAGATGAAGGAAAAAGCTTAAAATAAAAACTAAGGGGTAATGCCAAGACCAAGTCATCTCAATATACTTTTAGTTGCCCAGTTGCTTTCCACAGAATTTCCATGTAATTTGTAGAGGATTTTCTTTAAAGCTAAAGTATCTGATAACACACTCCTTTTCCGATTATTTAATTACATTTATGTGACAGTCTTTTACCAAGTGTCTATTTTGTGTCAGACATTGTTCTGGGCAGCACAGGTATAAAGATGTATAAGACAGAGCCTCTGTCGACAGAATGCTCACTATCTGGGAATAAACTTGTGTCTAACGGACCATTGCTGTCCAGAACAGACAGATGAGGGTAATAGAGAATGTTTGCAGTACCAAGAAAAGACCAAAGATGGAGCCAGGAATTATGCCTAAAGACCAGAGGGCAGGGTTCAGGAAGTGAGCTTTAATGAAGTCTTGAAAGAAAAGTGGTGATTCCTCAGGGGGATAAGTAGGGACAGCATTATAGATAAAGAGAACAGCATGTGCAAAGTTATTTACAAATAAGTGGGGATGTTTTGTGTACTGGGGTAAGGGTTAATATCTATTAAAAGTTTGAGAAAGTAAGCACAGACCATATTATTACCAGCCTTGTGTGCTAGAACAGGCATTTAGGTTTTATCCTAAGCCACTGATGAACTTTAAGTAGGGTGAGGAATGTCACAGGTGAGTTTGCACTTTTAAAAGACCCAGCAGCAGTGTGGAGAATATATAGGCAGAGGGCCAGTGTGGAGACAAGAAGACCATTAAGAGGCATTTGCAATAGTCCAGTTGTCAAAAGCTTAGAGTGATGGCACACATGGCATTGTAGATGGAGGGGTGGGATGAACTAGAAAACCATTTGTTGGCACCCGTTCTGAATCCCTGCCAGGCTGAGTTCATGACTCCCTTCGTGTTCCCACAGCATTCCTGCTGTGATGTATTGCTCACCTATCACATCACACCATGTTTTTGGTTTACAAATCTGCCTCCATCATTAATCACGGACTCCTTGAGATTGTGCCTTATTCATCTTTGTTTCCCAGAACCTAACAGAGATGTCCAATAAGTACATCTTAATAGAATTTTTAATGAGACAGAACCAACAACAATTGGTGATCAATTCAATGTAGGCAGTAAGAAGGAAAGGGAGGGTATTGAAAGAGGAAAAGGAGACTCCTAAGGCCTCACTTGTGTGGCCAGGGAGAAGGTGGTGCCTATTACCAAGAAGTTTTTGACTTCTCTGGGCTTGGAGTTCTTTGAGGAAAGAGACCTCATCAGACCCAGCTTGGTACTGAGTGTTGTAAATACTTCATCAATTGTGTTAGGTTGAATTGCCTGCTGGAGCAAAACTCACCATCTAATTTCTAAATATCCCTGGAGTGGGATTCAGGAGAATAGAGTTCTATCACTAGTCCTGCTCTGCCACCCACAAACTCTGCTCTCAGAGATGAGGTCCAGCCTCTCTGACTGGAGAGTCATGCTTGCAAGCCCAACTGCTTCAAACACTACCTCCCACTACAAGCTTTCCCTTGGAACCTCCCAGTAATTTTTTCCAGCTTTACTGAGGTATGATTGACAAATAAAAATTGTACACATTTAGGGTATACAATGTAATGTTTTGATATGTGTATATACTATGAAATAATTAATACAACCAAGCAAGTTAACATATCCATTGCCTCAAGCAATTACCATGTTTTTTGTGATGAGAATACTTGAGATCTACTTTCTTAGCAAACTTCAGGTATATGCATTAATAACTATAGTCACTGTGTTGTATATTGTTGGTCTCCAGTTCTCATTCATCCTTTAACTGAAGGTCTGTATTCTTTGTGCAGCCTAATCTGATATAATCTCTCCTCTTTCTCATCAGTCATAACCACACCCCCTCCCACACACAACCCCTGTATCTCTTATGATATTTGCACCACTCTACCTTGTATTATAGTTTAGGATGAGCACATTCTGACTCCCTTCATAGATTAAAACTACCAGAAGCAGGATTCATGACAGAGTCATTTGACAACAGTACGTAGCATACCGCTACATATTCAATAATTTGGCTAGATGAGTAAATGAATAAAACTCATTGAAAGGTGGGAAAAAATCCATCAGGAAAAATCCATCTGGAAGATTCCTCTTGGTTTTTATGTTACTTTGACAATTATTGCCTGATCTGCAGGGTGAGCTTGGCAGGAGGACTGGATGGGGTGTGGGAGGGCAGATTTGTGGGGAGAAAGGACTCAGCTCTTCTTATAAGCCTGGGGATCCCATGAGAAAATGGCAGTCACTTACCTGATGCCCCCTACTCCCCATCTTAGAGAATAACTGGATAAGAATAAGGCTCACTGAGTCTAGAAAAATATCAAAAAAGGAATTCAGGATGGGCAGGTTGCTGGTTTCCTTACAGCCTGGGTGAAGTTTCTCTTCAGCTCTGAGAATCCTCTCAGTTTTATAGCCTACACAAATTTCTGGTTTCACTTGGTTGCATATCTCAGCACCCAATGATCCAAAAGACTGATAAGGATTCCCTCAGTTGCTGGGGTCACATCCCCTGCCCACACCCAGTCCTGGCTGCAAATCTGCTGGGTCTCTGGAAAGCTGCATGCAGCACTGATCCAGGAGCAGGGATCAGCACCTATAGGGGGTGGCTGACACTGTCTCAGGCTCCTTCTTGCTGTGAGGTCTCCCATTTGTAATCCACTAAAATACTCAGGGCCTTGGTGACTCATGCCTGCCTGACATTTACCTAATTAATTCTGCCTCTTAAATTCCCAGCTCTCTGGTCCATGAAGGGGTGGCTGGGAGCCGCGGGGGAGTGGGATTTGCTGAAACTGCAGGGGCAGAGCCAGTGGGAAAATGGAAAAGAGCACAGCCAGGGAAGGGACTTTCCGGGAGCAAGGCGAGTGGCTGGACCCCCTCAGCTATTCAGGGAACGTGTGAGGCCATCTTACATTCCTGCAGCCATGCTGGGAAGGCCTAGACAAGGCAAAGGACCAGAGGGGCCCATGGGCAGGATGCCAGGGGGAGGGGAAAGGGGGAATCCCCTCTTGGTATTGATCAGATATTGACACACAGCACTCTTGGCAGAGAGCGGTGGTGTTTCTGGGGCATTCGGTCAAGCTTAGGGACTGACATAACTACACTGCAGGGATAGAGAGGAGAGGAGGCTTTCCTCTGGAGCTGCTGGCCAGAAGCATCATCTACTGCCAGCTGCTGTTCATTGGTGGGTGTTGCAAAAGGGGTACTGATGTATCAGGATGATGGGGAGGGATTTTAGGACTCAGAAAGCAGCAATATTTAAATTGTTATGTATACTAGAATGGTATAGGACGCTTGTAAAATGCAAACTCCTAGGCTCTGTCCCTCGGAGATTCACTGCTCATGTTACAAACTCCAGGGTGATTATGATGCCAACAGTCCTCAGATAAGGCCAGACACTCCTAGAGGGTGGGTTGGACCAAATGATCATCCCACGACAAGAGGCTGCGCTTCCAGAAGCACAGGTAACTTACTTTAAAAGTGTCAATTGGGGGCTGGGTCCAGTGGCTCACGTCTGTAATCCCAGCACTTTAGGAGGCCGAGGTGGGCTGATCAACAGGTCAGGAGATCGAGATCATCCTGCATCCTGGCTAACACGGTGAAACCCCACCTCTACTAAAAATATAAAAAATTAGCCGAGCATGGTGGCGGGCACCTGTAGTCGCAGCTACTCAGGAGGCTGAGGCAGGAGAACCGCTTGAACCCAGGAGGCGAAGCTTGCAGTGAGCCAAGATCATGCCACTGGACTCCAGCCTAGGTGAAAGAGCGAGACTCTGTCTCAAAAAAAAAAAATAAAAAATAAAAATAAATAAAAAATAAAACAAAGTGTCAATTGGGAATTCCTGGGCAAGATGGCCAAATAGGAACAGCTCTGATCTGCAGCTCCCAGTGACACCAACGCAGAAGGCAGGTGATTTCTGCATTTCCAACTGAAGTACCTGGCTCATCTCATTGGCTGGTCAGACAGTGGGTGTAGCCCATGGAGGGTGAGCAGAAGCAGGGTGGGATGTTGCCTCATCCAGGAAGTGCAAGGGGTTGGGGAACTCCCTCCCCTAACCAAGGGAAGCTGTGAGGGACCCTGCCATGAAAGATGGTGCTATCTGGCCCACATTCTATGCGTTCCCATGGTCTTCGCAACCCACAGACGAGGAGATTCCCTTGGATGCCTACACCACCAGAGCCCTGGGTTTCAAACACAAAACTGGGCACCATTTGGGTGGACACCGAGCTAGCTGCAGGAGTTTTTTCCATACCCAAGTGGCACCTGGAATGCCAATGAGACAGAACCGTTCACTCCCCTGGAAAGGGGGCTAAAACCAGGGTGCCGAGTGGTCTTGCTCAGCAGGAGCACGACCATGGAGCCCAACAAGCTAAGATTCACTGGCTTGAAATTCTCACTGCCAGCACAGCAGTCTGAAGTTGACCTGGAACACTCAAGCTTGATGGGAAGAGGGATGTCCATCATTACTGAGGCTTGAGTATGTGATTTTCCCCTCACAGTGTAAACAAAGCCTCTAGAAGTTCAGACTGAGCAGAGCCCACCACAGTGCCTCAAAACCATGGTAGCCAGACTGCCTCTATAAATTCCTCCTCTCTGAGCAGGGCATCCCTGAAAAAAAGGCAGAAGCCCCAGTCAGGGGCTTATAGATAAAACTCCCATCTCCTGGGACAGAGCACATGGGGGAAGGGGCCTCTATGGGTGCAGCTTTAGCAGACTTAAATACTCCTGCCTGCTGGCTCCACACAACTACACACACATACAACTGTACAACTACATGGAAACTGCACAACCTGCTCCTGAATGACTCCTGGGTAAATAACGCAATGAAGACAGAAATAAATAAGTTATTTTAAACCAATGAGAACAAAGACACAATGTACCAGAATTTGTGGGACACAGCAAAAGAGTGTGTAGAGGGAAATTTATAGCACTAAATGCTCACAGGAGAAAGCTGGAAAGATCTAAAATTGACACCTTAACATCACAATTAAAAGAACTAGAGAAGCAAGAGCAAACAAATTCAAAATTTAGCAAAAGACAAAAAATAACTAAGATCAGAGAAGAACTGAAGCAGATAGACACATGACAAACCCTTCAAAAAATCAGTGAATCCAGGGGCTGTTTTTTTGCAAAGATTAACAAAATAGATAGACTGCTAGCCAGACTAATAAAGGAGAAAAGAGAGAAGAATCAAGCAGACACAATAAAAAATGATGAAGTGGACATCACCACTGATCCCACAGAAATACAAACTACCATCAGAGAATACTATAAACACCTCTTTGTAAATAAACTAGAAAATCTAGAAGAAATTGATGAATTCCTGGACACATACACCCTCCCAAGATTAAACCAGGAAGCAGTCGAATCCCTGAATAGGCCAATAACAAGTTCTGAAATGGAGGTGGTAATTAATAGCCTACCAACCAACAAAAAGCCTAGAACCAGAGAGATTAACTGCCAAATTCTACTAGAGGTACAAAGAGGAGCTGGTACTATTCCTTCTGAAACTATTCCAAAAAATACAAAAGAAAGACTCCTCCCTAATTCATTTTATGAGGCCAACATCATCCTGATACCAAAATCTGGCAAAGACACAACAAAAAAAGAAAATTTTAGGCCAATATCCCCAATGAACGTCAATGCGAAAATCCTCAATAAAATATCGGCAAACCAAACCCAGCAGCACATTAAAAAGTTTATCCACCATGATCAAGTCGGCTTCATACCTGGGATGCAAGGCTGGTTCAACATATGCAAATCAGTAAATGTAATCCGTCACGTAAACAGAACCAACGACAAAAACCACGTGATTATCTCAATAGATGCAGAAAAGACCTTTGATAAAATTCAACAGCCCTTCCTGCTAAAAACATTCAATAAACTAGGTATTGAAGAAACATATCTCAAAATAATAAGAGCTATTTATGACAAACCCACAGCCAATATCATACTGAATGGGCAAAAGCTGGAAGGAAGCATTCCCTTTGAAAACCGGTACAAGACAAGGATGCCCTCCCTCTCTCACCACTCCTATTCAACATAGTATTAGAAGTTCTGGCCAGGGCAATCAGACAAGAGAAAGAAATAAAGCATATTCACATGGGAAGAGAGGAAGTCAAATTATCTCTGTTTGCAGATGACATGATTATATATTTAGAAAACCCCATCGCCTCAGCACAAAAACTCCTTAAGCTGATAAGCAACTTCAGCAAAGTTTCTGGACACAAAATCAAAGTGCAAAAATCACAAGCATTCCAACGCACCAAGAGTAGACAAACAGAGAGTCAAATTATGAGTGAACTCCCATTCACAATTGCTACAAAGAGAATCAAATACCCAGGAATACAACTTACAAGGGATGTGAAGGATCTCTTCAAGGAGAACTACAAACCACTGCTCAAGGAAATAAGAGAGGACACAAATGGAAAAACATTCCATGCTTATGGATATAAAGAATCAATATCATGAAAACGGCCATACTGCCCAAAGTAATTTATAGATTCAATGCTATCCCCATCAAGCTACCAATGACTTTCTTCACAGAATTAGAGAAAAAGTACTTTATATTTCCTATGGAACCAATAAAGAGCCTGTATAGCCAAGATAATCCTAAGCCAAAAGAACACAGCTGGAGGCATCACACTACTGGACTTTAAACTATACTACAAGGCTACAGTAACCAAAACAACATGGTACTGGTACTAAAACAGATACATAGACCAATGGAACAGAACAGAGACCTCAGAAATAACACCACGCATCTACAACCATCTGATCTTTGACAAATCTGACAAAAACAAGAAATAGAGAAACAATTCCTTATGTAATAGTTGGTGTTTGGAAAACTGGCTAGCCATATGAAGAAAGCTGAAACTGTACCCTTCCATACACCTTATACAAAAATTAATTCAAGATGGATTAAAGACTTAAATGTAAGACCTAAAACCATAAAAACCCTAGAAGAAAACATAGGCAATATCATTCAGGACATAGGCATGGGCAAAGACTTCATGACTAAAACACCAACAGCAATGGCAACAAAGCCAAAATTGACAAATAGGGTCTAATTAAATTAAGAGCTTCTGCACAGCAAAAGAAACTATCATCAGAGTAAACAGGCAACCCACAGAATGGGAGAAAATTTTTGCAATCTATCCATCTGACAAAGGGCTAATATCCAGAATCTACAAGGAACTTAAACAAATTTACAAGACAAAAACAAATAACCCCATCGAAAAGTGGGTGAAGGATATGAACAGACACTTTTCAATAGAAGACATTTATACAGCCAACAAACATATGAAACAAAGATCATCACTGGTCATTAGAGAAATACAAATGAAAACCACAATGAGATATCATCTCACACCAGTTAGAATGGGGATCATTTAAAAGTCAGGAAACAACAGATGCTGGAGAGGATGTGGAGAAACAGGAACACTTTTACACTATTGGTGGGCATGTAAATTAGTTCAACCATTGTGGAAGACAGTGTGGTGATTCCTCAAGGATCTAGAACCAGAAATACCATTTGACCCAGAAATCCCATTACTAGGTATATACCCAAAGGATTATAAATCATTCTACTATAAAGACACATGCACACTTATGTTTTCTGCAGCACTATTCACAATGGCAATGACTTGGAACCAACCCAAATGCCCATCAATGTTAGACTGGATAAAGAAAATGTGGCACATATACACCATGGAATACTAAGCAGCCATAAAAAAGGATGAGTTCATGTCCTTTGCAGGGACATGGATGAAGCTGGAAACCATCATTCTCAGCAAACACAGGAACAGCATATGTTCCAAACACCATATGTTCTCACTCACAAGTGACATTTAAACCATGAGAACATATTGGTACAGGGAGGGGAACATCACGCACCGGGGCCTGCTCGGTGGGGGTTGAGGAAAGGGGAAGGATAGCATTAGGAGAAATACCTAAGGTAGATGACAGGTTGATGGGTGCAGCAAACCACCATGGCACATGTATACCTATGTAACAAACCTGCACGTTCTGCATATGTTTCCCAGAACTTAAAGTATAAAAAAAAGAAAGTGTCAATTCTCTCTCCTTTCTTCTCCAAATGCATATAGCAAAACCCCAACACCAGATCTATCTAATTCTCCACCTTTTTAAACTTCTTGAGATACTGAGTTTTGTTAGAGAAACACGAATTCTTGGGCAAACTGGTGCCCAAGTTTGGCTCAACCAACTTGGCTCAACCACGACCCAATCATCACACTGTGGTCCTGCCACCTCACTAACGTATTTTTAAGTCCACGTTCTTCATAGTTTTGCCACTCTACCAGCTCTTCCTAGACCACCTACCTGCTTCATTCTTTGCAAATGACTTTAACCTCCATATCAAGTAAAATAAAGGTTCTTGGGTTGGAAATCCACTTCCTCCCAAACTTACCTAGCACTGTATCTTCATGAATATCTACCCTGTCTTCTGGTCTCACGGAAGAGATCACAGTCCCTGTCCTTTGTCAGTGTCTTAATTATCTCCCTTTCTCTCTCTCCATTATCTTTCCTTCATTGGCTATTTTTTTTTTTTTTTTTTTTTTTTTTTTTGGTGATACATTCTCATTCTGTCACCCAGGCTAGAGTACAGTGGGCATGATCTCAGCTCACTATATCCTCTACCTCATGGGCTCAAGTGATCCTCTCATCTAAGCTTCCTGAGTAGCTGGGACTACAAGTGCATGCCACCACACCTGGCTAATTTTTGTGTTTTTTGAGGAGACGGGGTTTTGCCATATTGTCCAGGCTGGTCTTGAACTCCTGGAGTCTGGTAATCCACCCACCTCGACCTCCTAAAGTGCTGGGATTACAGGTATGAGCCACTGGGCCTGGCCCTGTTTTTTTTTCCTTGACAACTATACATGTTCAAGTCTACCTTAAAATATTCTCCCTCATTCCTATGCCCTTCTTTCACCACTCTGTGACTTCTCTTCTGCTTTTTCAATGGGCAGTTTTACCACAACTTTCTCCACTTTTCACGTCCCATTGAATCCTCTGTTATACTCCAAGTCCCACCCCACCAACCTTCCCACTCTGAGGCCGCTCATCAAGATGGAAAATTACCTTCACTTGCCAAACACTATCTCATTTGACCTCTGAGCAGCCCTTGAACTTGTTTCCATATCCCTCCTCAAACCTGTCTTTTTCACTGGCAGCACTGCCTACTGGTTTTCTTCCTACCTCTCTGTTGCCTTTCACTTTGCTTCCCAGGGTCCTTTCCTTTACCTGCCTCAGAAGAGTGTTCCCTCCCTGGGTTTCTTTCTTAGCCCCTATTCTTCCACCATACACTCTCATGGCTTCAACCACCATCCATAGCCTGATATCTCCCAATCTAGATCCCACACCCAGATCTGTTCCATGAGCCTTGAACAGTTATATCCTATGATTTATTGACTATCTCTACTCAGATCTCTAACAGAGAGCTTTAACTCATGCCCAAAACAGAACTTACCACTCCTTTATCCCTGCCATTGATAAATTGCATTCTGTTACTATTTCTGTATTTTGTAACTCAGTGTTTCTCAAACTATTTCACTTACAGTTATGTCTCAGCTTGTCACCTTTTCAGAGAGGGTTCTCTAACTACCTTATCTAAAATAGCAACCCTATCCTCACCTTCCAACAATCTCCATCCCCTTGTGTTTTCTTCATGGAACGTATTGGAATCTAAACATTATTGTATATATTTGTTTTATTTTCTGTCTCTCCTACTGAAAGGCTCTAAAAGGCAGGGACTTTCCTTCACCACAGCATCTCCTGCACCTAGAATGATGCCTGAAACATAAGGAATGAAAGTATGGACTCAGATTTATGCAGTGGACTCCACTGGGGTGATTTCAAAATACAGATTCAGAGGCCCCACTCCACTTACTAAAATCAGCCTAGGGTGAAGTCCAGGAATTAACATTTTAAAAAAGCTCTCCAAGTTAGTTATTGTAGGGACTCTTTCCTAACAAGATGAATGTCACTGTCACCAATCTGCACATCCTAACTCATCAGTCCCTCTTACTTTGTAGATCCAGTTATTCACCATGCCCTATTTTTCTCCCTCCTTGTGCCATCTATTCTAATGTTTCTGACATTACTTAGATATGTACCCTCCCTATTTTCCAATGTCACTACCTTCTGTGAAAACAAAAATAAAACCCTAAGTTCCCTGACTGACTGAACTCCCCTCTTGGCCAAGAAGACTCCAGAAAAACTTTAAAAACTAAATTTCTGGGCCATCACAGGACAGGAGGTTGGTCATGCCTCTCAGTACACCCTCCTTCCTTGCTACCTGTTGCCAGATTTTTTTCCTAAGAGATAAATAGAAACCAGCCTTGGAAAACAAAGAGTGGAAAACTCACTCCTCTGCTGACTTCAGCCAACCACTTGATATTATGGCCAATTCCCCTCCCTTTTTGCAGTTTCACAAAGCATTCTTTCCTGATAAATGACCACCAACCACAAATTAGGTCTGGCTGGTTTATGAAGCCTGTACCCACAAAGCACCTGTGTCCTAAATTTCACCTTTTGATGAAGAAACTAATTTTACTTCATTTTAATGCTACGTCTCCACCCCAAAGTGAACATGGGATGTAAGTAACATGTATGTTTCCTTGCCATGACAGCATGACCTCCCTTTATGAATATTCATAGCTCCTCCTAAAACCTGTTGAATATGTATATTTCCTGTTTGGTATAAAAGTCCTGTTCTACCTTTCCTCCCCTCTAAGTGCCTGCTTTTGGTCTCAGCAGGAGGCTTCACTTCCCAGCCTGCAGGTTGCAACCCCTTGAAAGAAATAAAATTCTCTTTTCCAAATTTTAGATCTCATGCTTTTAAGTCAATACTTCATACCATTACTATTTTTTATCAGCTATCTGGGCATGTTTCTAATCATTATCCCCATCCTTGACCTGACATAATCCATTTTTCTACACTTCCCTCAGATTAAATATCACAATATCACTTCCCTGTTAAAAATCTTTTAACCATTTCCTACTGCCTTTGAAATTAGGCCCAAATTCATGATTGTGTTCGGCTACCACATATCTCTCACGTCAGTCTTCCTGAATCAGCCTTGTCCTCTCTGCTCCAGTCAAACTGGACAACTTCATGGCTGTGTTTATCATCTCTCCTAGTTGCACAGGTTTGCAGCTACTCTGTTTGGAATTCCTTTCCCTCTGCTTTTCTCCATTGCCAACCCCAATAAGTCACATCCTCCCACTCAGGTATGGGTCTTCTCTTGGAACCAAATGCACTCCTAGGTCACAGCTAGATGAAGTCATTTCTGTCACTAGCTTGTAGGTCTCTTAAATGCAAAGTCTGTGCCTTTGAGCTCTGCATCCCCAGAGCCTACATAGGCAGGGTTGTGCTGAAGCCAGCTTTCCCCAGCTTGGAAAAGCCAGTTGAGCAGCTCTCCCCAGTTTCCACACTTTACATTAGTAGCTTATAATCAGCCATGGAGGGAGTATTTACACCAAAGCAATTGGCAAATTATATAAATCAGGAATTTTTTTCCTTTCCTGGAGAGGTGATTGTTAAATATTCACCGGCATATCCCTGCCTACAGAGCACCATGTCTAACACCAAACATGCACTCAATTCAATCAATGTTCGCAGGATACATGAATGAACATATGAGCAAATAAAAGCTTTTGGGAGTCACAATTGTCTTTTTGAGACTTGCAATTTCATGTTTTTTCCTTGTACAACACGCTGCCCATTAATTCCCTCTTTTATAAAATCCTTCAATTGAAGAAAGAGATAGCTGTCATGTTTCCCCTTAATCTTCTATTTCTCATACTAGTGTTCCTCAGTTCCTTCAGCCATTCCTAAGGATACTTTTCACTCTGGCCATGTCCCTGGAAAGGATCTGACATATCAGGGTTCCTTTTTAAAAACTGTGGCTCCCATATGTGACACATTCTCTAGGATGGCCTGACCAGTGCTGACTACAACAGACCCATGGAATTCCAGTAACTAGTGTTTGGTGCTTCTATCACTAAAGCTTTGGGTATGAGCTGTGTTTACACACACCTAAACTCACACAAATCCATCATACTCTTATGCACTAAGTGGATATTGATACAAAATGCCATTTTCACAGATAGCCTTGTTAAATGTTGTTTTATATTTTTTCAGCCTCAATCTCTTAACCTATAAGATGCTATTTAATCTTGATTCTATCATCTCTCAGTGTTTTTGTCTGCCCTCACGTCTGAATTTCAAATTATACACCAGAGATTCTTGAGTAGGTAATAGAAGAGGAGCCATGGGAAGGAAGGAAGTTAACACTGATCAAGGAATGCCTTCCTTATGCAGGGTATTAGGCAAGATATTTATTATCATTATTTTTCAATACAGGGTCTCACTCTGTCACCCAGATTGGAGTGCAGTGGCACGATCTCAGCTCAATGCAACTTCTGCCTCCCGGGCTCAAGCAATCCTCCACCTTAGCCTTCTGAATAGCTGGGACCACAGGTGTGTGCCACCACACCCAGCTAATTTGTGTGTGTGTGTGTGTGTGTGTATTTTTGGTAGAGATGGATTTCATCATGTTGCCCAGACCGAAATATTTCCATATATTTTACCTCCTTTAATTCTAGTGACAACCTACAAGGAAAGCATTGATAGTAACATTTAAACAGAGTAAAACTCCCCAGTGCCACACAGACTGAAAGTGTCCTTGATTGGAACGAAGCTGTTTGAAAGCTGGAGCTGGAATCAGATCCCATGTTTACCTGAGTGTACACTTTATGTGCACCATTACACTGCTTCCCAGAAAACATTACCAATAGCTAAGATTAGCATTTATGAAGTGCTTTCATAGTGACTTCTTTATAGAACACTTACAATGTTATGAGGGACTTTCTACTCCCTCTTTTTAAAAGACTTACTTCTTTGGCCAAGGTAATCTCCACAGAGTGGCCAAGGAATGGCCCACGCTGCCTGACCATAAGGTAGAATGCCAACAGGCAAACCATTGCTGCCCTCTAGCCATGAGAGCAGTAATAAAATCAACATTATTTCATAGCCTGTGTTGGGCACTGAGATGCCAAACTCTGTGTGAAGCTTGCCATTTACATGTTCTTGATCACTTTCATAATCAGACTGAGGCAGGTGTTCCTATTGCCCAAGTGTGGAAACTAACACCTTGACAGGTGAGTTCACTTGCCCAGGATCATGGTTAATAAGAGGCAGAGTTGGGCCTTATTAACTTCTGTGCCCCACTCTCATCCATGACAGGTGAGGGGGAAGAATCACCCGAAGGAGTGCCCAAGCCCAGATTGTCTCATAGGCCACTTGAACAATTCCTGGCCTTGCCTGATTTTTTCCCAAGACTCTCTGGGTTTTCTAAGGGTAATCACATATTTGCAATTCAGTGATGTCCAGATCCATATCCAAATTCCATTTATTGTTTAAATTTATTGTAAAGAAAGAAGGAAAATAAGCAAAAGAAGAGGAGACGAGGAAGGATTTGTGCCTGTCCATTTTAGAACTGCCATTCCCCACTCCCCCATATATTGCTGTTCTGGCTACGAAAGTCAAGTTTCTTCCAGCAGGTGCATATCTGTATGATGTCAAAATGGTCCATCATCCAGGCCTACAAGGCTGCCGGCATTATATGTCAGCATTCAACGTCACGTCAATGACCCAAATAGGCCAACAGATTCCTGACAAGTTTATTTCCCCCAGACAGAGGCCTAAACCCACCCATTCCTAAGAATAGGGTATCTTTTTTTTTTTTTCCTTTACTTATTCACTCTTAGATTCTTTCTCCTACCTGAACAGGTCCTGACTAAACATTGTCACCACAATGAATGTTAAGCTGTCATGCAGAGAAAAGTGCCATACTGCAAGGGGCATTAGCTGCAAACAGGAGCATGAGATCTTAAGACAACACTTCTGAAGCCAGAATAGCTAAGAAGAGAGAAGTACTGCTAAGACTTGGGTGTTTGGTTCAGACATGCTCCTTTTAGCTCAATGTCATTCCATTCTCCTCTCATCCATCAGATTGGATGTACATAATTGGTCTCCAGGTGTGTTTTTGCTGTCTCTTGTCTCTGATTCTGCCCTGTAGCCTGCCACTGCCTGTTAATGCTGCCTGGAATTATGACCCTCCCAGCTTTATTTCCCTCTGAAGACCTTACTAACTTAATGTACCCTCCAGCGGTTCGGGCTACCATCCCAGCCCACCTTTCCACAACCTAGATTCTCCAACGGAAAGAACAGGGTCCAACTTATTAACACAGTTGCTGGATGGCTTCTTGGTCACTGACCTGAGTTGTATTTCTTGAACCTGCCTGTTGGGAAAGAGGCAGAATTATTGACTACCTCAGAGCAAGGAGGGTGTCCTACTATATTGTTGTTAGCTAGATTCTTAGCAGGGAGATCTGAAGCTAAGACTCCTGTCTATGTCACTACAGACCAGACCTTACAAACTGCCAAGGCTCTTCAACACAGTCCAGCTTTGAATGGTCTTGCCTTTAGAAATATGGCCTTTATTAGAATGAACTAGGTGTATTTTAGGGACAAGGAACATTCAAGGAGGCTTGAAAAGATGTAACACCCACTGTTTCACACTCCACTTCCCATACATGAGAGATGATGATCATAAGCACCATCCCTCCAGGGCCAGGACACCATGGTTATCCTAACTTACTGATAAAAACAATTCAATTTATCCCTGTTCCAAGGACACCCTTAGTTCCAATGCCCTTAGTTTTAATGCCCTGTTCCTGAGGGAAGTGACTAAGCCCAATGCATGTGCCAGGTTTGAAGGACATTGCTTAGGAAAGGTTTGGTCTATAATTCCCCTCCTCACCATTCCTAAGAAAGATGAAATAGGATCTAGGAAAATACCCTCACATTTAGGGGCTTCCTGCTGGCAGGACAACTGAGCCAATCATTCCTTTGCAGTTGAGTCTGCTTATAGAAAATACCATTCAATTTCTGCTCAATTCAACATGCATATGTTGAACATTTAAGTACCTGGTTCTGTGCTAGATCCTGAAGATGTAAAAATAGATAATAGGACTACTTCATTCAAGCAGTTTATGGTCCAGTAAGAAGACCCAAACTTCTTATATCATCATGTTACATATGCAACTAAATAAGTATGTACAAGGTTCAGATAAGAAGTGCTATAAAGAAGGAAGCCATTGATCCTACAGGTGCGGGGGCAGTCAAGGGTCCTAACAGGAGATCATGCCACACAAAAATTTGAAAAATAACTGTGTACTTCCTATTCAAATTAGTGGAATGAATGCACATTATCCCCACTATCTCCTGAAATCTTACCAAAAAACAACACAAGGATTTTTTCTTTAAAGAATAAATATTTAAAGACAAAAAGATCAGGAAACAAAACAATACCAAACACCTTATTTTGAAGAAGAAAAGCAGATGGGTATTTGATAATGACCCTACAGAGCTGAGAAGGCTGAAATCTTAGCTGGCAGTGGAAGTGACTGCACCGCAGAACCCCAGAAAGGTACAAGATGTCTCTAATCATGAAGGTGAAAGTGAAGCTAAAAACTGAAGCATCTGAAAGTTGACCCCTGCTGCCTTCCTTCCCACAACCATCCTCCCCACAACACATGCAGATAGCTCTCCCTCCTCAACCATGGCAGAAGTTGGGAGAGGATGAACTAGTGGGACTCCAGGTTGGGGCCATCAGGTACAGTGAGGGCTGAAGTACTGTCCTGAAAGCAGGGATTCAGGGAAAGTCTGCACATAAAACTGTCAGAGCCTTCCATACTCTGCAATCAGAACATCAGCACCAGGCTCATTCTCGCTAGAAAAAGAGAAAACTGCCTAGTCCAAGAGAAAAAGACATAAAGGGTGCCACCATATAACAGCGTGGTCACGTCACCCAGCCGATGAAGCTGTTTCTAGTCAACAGGCCCCAAGCATAGAGCTCTTTAGGGCTTGGCTCTTAGAGTGGACAGTCCAGAATTTCCAGGTGTTGGAGAAAAGACTCTGAAAGCAAAGCTCCCCCTCCCTCCAAAAACAGGAAAAAAAGAATTTAGAAGAAAACCAAGTCAGGGAAAAGAGGCCTATATAATTTTATATATATACATTTATATGTGTATATACAATTTACATATATATAAAATTGTATAGGCCTCATATATATAAAATATACATATCATATATAAAAGAAATAAGATATAATTATATAAAAGATGTATATTTGATATTTTATAATATATAGTTATATATTATATATAACATATCTATTACCATAAGCTATATAACATTATATCTATTACTATATATAAGCTATATAATATCATTATATCTATTACTATATGTAAACTATATAACATATCCAAAGTATATATAATATATAGCAATATATAATGTTATATGTATTATGATATATAATATAGATTATGTTATCTATATTTTTTCAATATCCTTAAAGAGAAGAGAAAGTTTCATTGATGAAACAAAAGCAGGATGATTTAGAAAGAAGTGGGGCATTCAGAGGACCAAAAATTAACAATTTCTTAGAAATGCGTAAAAACTTGACAAATATTTGGAAGATAATTTGAAGAAACCAGAGAATAGAATTAAAAAAAACAAAGAGATAGCAACCAGGAAATTATGAAATTAGGGAATCAACCCAGGAATACTAAATAATTTCTTAAAGAAACAATGACAAAATAAAAATTATTAAATATTTCAAGAAAATTTTTCAGAACTGAAGGACTTTAACTTCTGAATTATAAGGGGCACCAAGCAACCAGCACAATGACAGAACACAGACTTACATCAAAGCACATCATTATAAAGTTTCATACCATGAAGGACAGAGAGAAGCCCCCTAAACGTTTTCAGGGAAGTCAGATACAAAGGATCAAGAACCAAAAAGGCATCAGACTTGCTTAGTTTTCATTTCTTCACTTACTACTAATCCACATTTTTTTTCCTGAGAAAACTGCCTGATCCAAGAGAAAAGCATTGGGAGCTGCTGTCAGTGGATTCACAGTAAGTAAAGAAAACGGGGCAATACCTTTAAAGCTCTGAAAGAAAATCATTTCCAATCTAGGATTCTATACATAGGCAAACTGTCAATCAAAAATCAGTACAGAATAAACATACTTTCAGCTTACAAGTTTTCAAAAACATTTATCACCCATACATCTTTCTCAGGAGGCTACTTCAGGATATGGTTTCGCAAAGACAGGAAGTAAATAAAGACAAGACAACATGGGATCCAGGAAACAGAGAATCTAACATAGAAGAGGGGAAGGGGGAAAAGAGAATTCTAGGATGATGAAGGGACCTCAGGAAGATAGCTGCTCAGCAGGCATGCAGTGCAGGCAGCACAGACTGGAGAGGAAGCATAGAGAGTATCTAGAAAGCTCCCAAGAAGATGAACTTGATGGAATATCTGACGTGTTTAGATATATTGAGAAGAAATGTACATATATGGAAGAATGTCTAGGTAGGAATTAGTGGTACAGAAAACTGCACAAATGAAGAAATAAGGTAATTAACTCCAGGTAATATTGAAAGTTGTACAAGAAAGAAAATGTAACCATCTTTTACTACATGGACATGCTGTGAATGTAGTCATAATTATGTAAACACTGAATACAGATCTAACTAAAATGATGATATAAGCCTACTGGGAGGTTTGGAAAAAAAATTGTGGAGGTGGGTGAGGGAGGTGTTAAAGAGAGCTAATTCTTCATCTTTCATAGTGAGAATTTAATAGATAATTCCTAAAACTGAAAAATCAAGAGGTCGGTAGTAGAAACATGTTATTTAACAATTTGGAGGTAAATGCCCAAAGAGCAATCAAAAGTGGTTGCCTCTAGGAAGTGGGAAAGAAGGACAGAGAAGGGAAAGGCCAGGAATCTGCTATTTTTCATAATAAGTCTTATAACTACTTGACTTCTTAGAACCCATATAACATTTAAATTTAAAAAGACTTCCCTGGGTGGAGAGAAGGAAGAAATCATCTTCAAGTATTTACAAATACTCAACATGTGACACAGTAAGGAATACACTCAGAGTTGCCCTAGGCCACTGGAGTGTGGAAGAGTCAGGAGACCTGGGAGAGGACAGCAGAATCCAGATCATGAAGGGCTTTGCATGCCTTCAACTCAGGTGGATCACTGCCTAGGGCACTGTGAGAAAACTCAAACTGAACCATGGAAAATGGAAGATCGACTGAGCTATTAACATGGAAAAATGTTGGTCTGGTTTCTGGAAGGAAGAAAGCAATGGCTCCTTGTTCAGGTTAAATTCTAGAATGGACTTTAAAATGAAAAATTTTAGTGACAAAAGGAATAATCACAAAAAATCAACATGGGTTCATGAAGAAGTTACACCAGAATCCCTCTTTCTTATCCAGTGTGGTTATGAGATTGAAAGATCCAAGAAAGCTATGCATCCAGGATCTCTTTCAGTTAAATATTTGTCTTCTTGCTGCTCCTATGAATAAGATGAAGACATGGACCAGGCAACAATATGGTGGGGTGATGATATAACTGATCGATTAGCCATAAGCTGTGGTTTATGTGCTTTGCTCAGGGGTTTAGCCCTAACTGATTTCTGCCTCAAGTCAGTATTTTAAACCATGAATTAGATGACTTTTTTTCAAGTTTGCATGTCAGAACCCCAAAAAGGCTAATATTTGGAAAAGCCAGCCTCCTAAATGATCTTGACATGTGTGAAATAATGGATTGAATCTAACAACCTAAGCTTACTAGTAACAAATATGAGTTCCTTTGCATGGAGTATGCGGCCCTGTCATCACCAGGCCAGCTTTACCTATGACTACAAGTGCCTTAGACTCTGGACAAAGGAAACTACCTACAGTACTGAGACAAGTCTTGTTTCTTCTGTTTTAAGTGTCCTCCCACTTTTGTCCCCCACCCTGCAATATACTTAATCAACGCAAACTCCACTGGCAGATTCAGCACAAGCTCTGAATTTTTATCTTACTGCACCCTCTCTTTCTCCACCCCAATACCAGTAGGATTTGACATGTTTTTCCTTTGGTTTCTCACTGTACCCAAGTGATGCCTTCAGAGTAGCTACAGCACTTCAAGGCCATTTCCCCCTTTAATTAGTGAGGAAGTATAATGGGGTAGTTAAATAGCTGCTGGAAACAGACTCACTGGGTTCAAATCCTGGCTCTACCATTTATTGACTGTGTGATGGTGGGAACGTCCCTTAAATGCTCTGGGCCTCAGTCTCCCCGTCTATACAGAAGAGGTGATAATACTTCCTACCTCACTGGGAGGAAAAGAAGATTAAATAAGTTGATGTTAGTAACTAGCACGAGGAAAGTATAAGCAGTTATATGTATATATCTGTGTCTCTTAATAGTCACTGATCACCTTATCAACTGTGTCTCTGTATCACAGCACTTAACATTTTGGAACATAGCAAATCCAAGAGCACTGACTTATGACCCCTCAGTAGCTCTCTACCACCCCTAAGACAAAGACCAACTTCCACAGCATGCCTAGATTTCCTTGAGACCTGGTGGGAGCTGGCCTCTCAAGCCTACACTCTCCCTCAACACTCTTCAGTTGCTACACTGAAGCCCTGAAAAATATCCCAGCCACTAACCTTCTCCAGACCTTTGTTCTGAAGCATTCTCCTCCCTCTGAATGTGGATGTTCTGGCCAGAGCCACTTTCATGGCTAGACAGCTTGGCAGAGAGAGCAGAACCCAAAAAAATAGTGATGGCTCATGGTTCACCAGTGGCTCACTCTTTGTGAGGATGTCGCCATGGGCCAGAATGTGTTTCACCTCCACACCGCCCTCAGGCTGCTGTGTGAGCATCTCAGCATGGACCAGAACACGTGTCACACACATACTGCCAACAGGCTCTCTGTGTGAGTGCCTCAACATGGACCAGGGTTTGTGTCACCCCCACACCACCATTGGGTTCTGCAAGTGTCTTACCATGAAGCAGGATATGTGTCACCCACACACTGCCATCAGGCTCTCTGAGTGCCTCACCATGGACCAGGGTGCGTTTCACTCCTCCACCACCATCAGGCTCTCCCATCATTTGAGTGGCTTCTTGCAGAGCTTATCAGCACCTGAAGGGAGCCCTCATCTCTCTGAGTCCTTGCTCTCTCAGGACAGCTTTTTCCTCATGTGTCCTGCCCTCTTCAATGCAGATATTCTCAGGGAATCCAATTAATTTTGTATTAATTTTGTACTTTTGTACTCTTACCTCCATTGCCATCAGACTCAGTATTAGCCAGATCTGGGAATATTAGCTGAGAACATCTTGGTTTCTTCATGACCTTTACATATATTCTAACTAATGTTTTGTGGTCAGGGCCTCTGTCATCTCCACATTTGAACTTCTCAGATTCCTAGTATGAGTCATGAACTTGGAAGATACTTTCAAACCTCACTGCTGATTTTGACAACCTGAAAGCCTACAGTTGGGGGTGAAGGGGAAACACTCGACTGAGAAGCAACGTGCTTATGTTACCCTCTCTGAAAACCTTTAATCACTATTTAAAAAAAAAAAAAAAAAAAAAGCAAAAACTGTGTCCTGTCCTGTGTAAGCTCAGCTCTCCGGGGTATGTGGACCTCCGCAAGCTAGGGGCCATTTCCTGCTGCAGAGGCTCCTGTTGCTTGTGACTGGAACCGCAGTGCCATCCAATGGCAATCTTGTGTAATGCAGCAGCTCCTCCATCTTTCTGCACCTGTAGTTTTCCTAGTGCTCCTGAACAGGAAACCTCAAAAGTTCTGTGGTATAGAAACCTGTTTTCTGTTCCTGTGTTGGTTTGTTTAGGATAATGGCCTCCAGCTCCTACTGTGTTGCTACAAAGGACATGATCTTGTGTCCTTGAGGGTGGAAGGTGGGAGGAGGCAGAGGATCAAAAAACTGTCGGGTACTATGCTTATTACCTGGGTAACAAAATAATCTGTAAACCAGCACCCCTCGCCGCCGTGATATGCAATTTGCCCATATAGCAAACCTGCACACGTACCTCTGAACTTAAAAGTTGAAAAAAGGAAATCTGTTTTCTCAATGTCATTTGGGTATGCAGCCTTTTTCTTTCTTTTTGTTTAATGTCTATTAAGCTTTTGAAGGCTTCGTGCTTTGTAGAGTTTGAGCAGCAGTTCGCAAAGTGTGGTCCAGGAGGTCCCAAGAACCTTTTAGGGATTTTACAAAGTCAGAATTATTTTTATAGTAATACTAAGACATATTTTGCCTTTGGCTTCTTATTCCCTTATGAGGGTACACTAGAGTCCTCCCAGGGCTATGTGACCTCCATTGCCATCAGACTCAAACAGAGGCAGATATGAGAATGGAGCTGTCTTCTATTAAGCAAGAGATTATCAAGATTTGCAAAATTTTAAAAATGTCATTTGTTACTTTTTTGGAAAATAGTTATTTTATTGAAATACATTATATGTATGTAATAATCGTTATTTTTAATGAACATTTTTAAAATTTCTAATTTTAAATATGGTAAGTATTTTGAGATGTTACCCACCCACATAGACTAAAGCTCTTTGGAGTGCTGGATATTCATTTTAAGAGTGTAAAAGGGTATTGAGACTAAAAAACTTAATAACCAAAATCTTAAAAACTTAAGTTTTAGAAGCTTAGTTGGACTGTCCAACTATGTACTCTCATCATTTCTGTATCAAATGGGACACATGGGTAGCCCGGAACCTCACTGACATAGTAAACAAGGGAGGGGATGTGGGTATATTTTTTCTGGGGAGAAGGCTTAGCTTTCCTCTAGTTTTCAAAGCTCTATGTGACACTGTCCAACCCCATAAAGGTTAGGAGCCACTTAAAAGTGAGCATGATAGCCAAGGGGCTAGAAAGCTTGACACTCATCCCATCTCTGAAACCAACTACTCTATGACAGATACGAGTCACCTAATCTGTGCTTTATGAGAGGAAAGGGATAGAGGAACTCTCTGGTCAGAATATAGAGAAATCAGATAAATGTCCATTTAAAGGAACAGTCTTTTAAGGTGTGATTTATATGATGCCTTGTCTGTTAAAGAACTGAAGGTAGTTTGATTCTTCACTAGCTAATGTGAAAAATGTGATCTACAGCCTGGGGTAACCAAAGGAGAGTAAATTGAAATTAAGACTCATTGCTTTTCCAAATGTTTGTCTAGTTTAGTGAACTTTCAAAGATCATGTTGTTGGATTTATCAGGCCTACTGCCTTTCATTTTTCTGTTTTATAGTCTCTTGGTTTTTGTTTTCCTTGGATAAATTTATTTCATTACTTCCTGTTTTATAATTACTTAACATCATGAATTTTCCCTTTAAGGTACAGATTTAGCTATATTCTTTGTTTTTATATGTAACTTTCTATTTTTTAAAAATTCTAATTATTGAAGTTTCAGTTTTTTCTGTTGTCCAAAATTAAAAGCTTTTAGAAGTTTCTTATGATTCTTTTAAAAAATACGTATTAATTTCTAGTTCCATTACATTTTTTAACTGCTGTATTAATTCACACACCCTAAAATTTACCCTTTAAAAGTGTTTGTATTTTGTATGCCAGTTATGTAATAATCACTACCATCTAACTTTAGAACATTTTTATCACTCCAAAAAGAAAACCTATACCTATTAGCCATCACTCCCTAATCTCCTTAGACCCCCACCCCACTCCCATCTTAGAAACATCTCATCTATTTTCTATCTCTATAGATTTTCCTGTTAGGGACATTCCATATATATGGAATTATATAATATGTTGTTGCCTTTACTGTCTGGCTTCTTTTACTTAGCAAAATGTTCTCAAGGCTTTTCTGTGTTGTAACATGAAAGAATACTTCATTCTCTTTTACGGCTGGAATAGTACTGCATTGTGTGAATTTACTGCATTTATCTCTGTTCATTAGCTGATGGGCATTTGATTTGGGTTGTTTTCTCTTTTGGTTATTACGAATAATGCTACTATTAACCATGGTGCACAAATTTTTGCATGAATAAAAACACTCAGAAACGATTCCTATTTGCTATATACCTTTACCAGTAGAATTGCTGTGTTACATGGTAATTCTATGTTTAACATTCTGAGAAACTGTCAAACTGTGTTTCAAAGTGGCTGTACCATTCTATAGTCCAACAAACAATTTCTCCACATTCTGCCCAATAATTGATTTTTTTTTATCTTTAAAATTTTAGTCATCCTAGTGGGTGTGAAGGAGTAGCTCATTGTGGGTGTGAGTAGCATTTTCTTAATGACTTATGGTGCTGAGTCCACTGCATTTTGGTCAGAGATTGTGGCCAAATCTTAGAATTTATTGTGATTTTTTCTTTGTAGCTTAATATGTGATCAATTAAATATTCTCTTAATTACAGAAGACAAAATCTTTGTTCTTTAGTAAAATGTGATGGCTTTCTATAAAGACCTCTGATTGATACGTAGGGTGTACATTGCAATATATATATTATTCAATTATATCCTTATTATTTGCCTGTTAAAAATGCAAAATGTTGAAATATTTTATTACTATTTCTGCTGTTGCTTGTATTTCTATCATTTTACCCTTAAACAAATTGAGGCAATGTTATTTGGCACATATAGGTTTATGACAGTTTCAGCTTCACTGAGAACTACATCCTTGTTAATATAATGCTTCTCTGTGTAAAAATGTATAAAAAATTTTTATCTGATATTGATATTGTTCACTGTTCCCTTGTTAATTGCATTTGCATAAAATGCTTTTGGTATGTTCATAATTTTATTTCCACTTTGCTTTAAATAAGTATCTGATAAATAAGATATAGACAATTTGAAGTTTTTATATTAATATTAGAATATACTTATACAAATGTGTTTTATTGTCTACTAGTAAAAACAAATAAATGAAAACAACTTTTCTGTCCTTTAGTGTGATGTCCCTTTTTTCCAATAAACTGTTAATAAATTAATAGTAATATCACAATCTCAATGTCATCTTATAAGTGAAAAACTATATCCTAGGAATAAAGGATATAGGTTGTGGGTTTTTCAAAAACTCATTCTGAATGTCTATATATTTAAATGAAAAAATTCATCTATTAATAATTTGCATTGATTTTGATAAATTTCATATTTGGTTTTAGTTCTTTTGTAGCACTCCATACTTTAAAAAATATTTTGTTTTCTGTTCTTTGATAAATTGTATTTTCTCTGCATTTATAATTCATAGTTTTCAAAGGGTATAAACAGTTCCTAATTATGCCATTGGCTTCCCATCAGCTTTTCAAAAGCATTGTGTTAACCTATATTTATTTAAAATTAGATTAAAAAGTTCAACAATGTTCTTAAAACTCCCCACCCCTTGATCACCAACTTCTACATTTTTTTGTTATGACATTTCAAGTTTTTCTATCCATGTTTTTATTATGCAATTATTGTATATGCTTTATATTGTCTTTTGATAACCATTATTTGAAGTTTTCACTAATTTTTTTTTCTATGAGACAGAGTCTTGCTCTGTTGCCCAGGCTGGAGTGCAGTGGCATGATCTCAGCTCACTGCTACTCAGCCTCTTAGGTTCAAGCAATTCTCCTGCCTCAAGCCTCCCAAGTAGCTGGGATTATAGGCATACGCCACCATACCTGGCTAATTTTTGTATTTATAGTGGAGACAGGGTTTCACCATGTTGGCCAGGCTGGCCTCAAACTCCTGACCTCAAATGATCCACCCACTTGGCCTCCCAAAGTGCTCAGATTACAGGCCACTGCACCCAGCCTGAAATTTTCTTAAATTTTATGTTCATGTAAACAGCAAATATTTAGACATCTCTATTTTAACTGGTTTAAGTAATCATTGCTGCTTTTCTTTTTATATCCTGATCTCCCTAACCTCAAGCTTTTAGTTTTGCTCCATTATTCATTTGGAACAAATATTCATGTCGCTTATAAAAAGTAATATACATGAGTAGGACATTTTCTGAGTATCTAAACATCTTAGAATATCTTCAAATTGCTGACATATGAGGAAAGAAATCTTAGCTTTGTACAAAATTCTTAGGTTACAAAATTTTCTAGGGTGTATTCCATTGTTTTCTAGAATTTCCTGTTTTTAGAATCTAAAATCAACCTGTTTTATCAGGCAAAGAAAAATAATATATAAATACTACCAGCAATGAACACAATACTTTGATATTAATAATTACAGGTTTTTATTCCGAGGATATAGTTTTCCATTTATAAGATGATGTTGAGATCGTGACATTACCATTAATTTATTAACAGCTTATTGGGAAAGAAGGGACAACTCACTAAAGGATAGAAAAGTTGTTTTGTTTGTTTTTGCTAGTAGACAACAAAACACATTTGTCTGTATAAGTATATTCTAATATTAAAATAAAAATTAAGTTGTCTTTTCATCTGAAGCTTAAAAAAATGAAACATTTTAGCCATTAGCAATCATACATAAGAATAATATACTTTTATAACCTATGTTTATAACATTGATCTTTTTAGCAACATTGGAATAGTATAGTTTCAAAGTAGATCACTGAATGCCAGGATTTTGTCTATATTTTCTATTTGGAAATTTTTATTATTTCCTTAATCATATTATCGGACAGAACCTGAGTGACAGCACTTCTTCCAGATACATGAATTGGTCAGAGCTTTTCTAGTTTAGAAAATTCTATCTGGTACAAGAAATCTGATGGTACCTACCATCTTTTATCACATTGCTTAGCATATAATATGCAATTTTCTATTTGCAGGAAACCTTTTTATTTTAATGCTGTCATCATACAGACACCTTTTGGGGGCATTTTATGCAATGAAGAGGCATTTCAAAATAAGTTAGAATTCAATGGTTAGTGTTATACCAAGACAAGTAACTTAACTAAAATGACAACTCAGTATAAAATCAGTCTTCAGTGAGATTCATACATGTAAAAGTAATGACAATCACATCATAATTTGCTATTCTATCAGACAAATGTAGGTGGCCTTTAATATCAATTGTAGCATGCATTTATTTTATTTTTTATAATAAAATTTTATTAATTGTATTTACATATCATTCCTTCCTTTTTAAGTACATTATGCTAGTATTTATATTTGGCTTTTACTGTTAATGCATTTATGCTCTACTAAGGCAGTAATCTTTATTTATTTTGCTGTATTTAGTCTTTGTGGATAATTTCATTAAATATTTTACTCTAATATACTAATGATACATTCTTGGAGTAAATCCTGCTTTTTCCACATTGGACAATTTTTTAACCTATTACATTTCGTTTGCTAAAATTTTGCTTAAGGTTTTACACCTTTGTTTTATTAATGAGATTGCCTAGCCTTGACAAGCTTGAGGCTCAACAAATTTACTTTAGAAATATTGTTCCCTAAGGAAACATAACACCTTAAAAATATTTTTGGAGAGCAATTTAAGCAGCATAAAGCATCATTTATTTTTTAAATTTATTTTTTATTATACTTTATGTTCTAGGGTACGCGTGCACAATGTGCAGGTTTACATATGTATACATGTGTCATGTTGGTGTACTGAACCCATTAACTCGTCATTTACATTAGGTATATTTCCTAATGCTATCCCTTCCCCCCACCCCACCCCACAACAGGCCCCACCATCTCACACCAGTTAGAATGGCAATCATTAAAAAGTCAGGAAACAACAGGTGCTGGAGAGGATCTGGAGAAATAGGAACACTTTTACACTGTTGGTGGGACTGTAAACTAGTTCAACCATTGTGGAAGACAGTGTGGTGATTCCTCAAGGATCTAGAACTAGAAATACCATTTGACCAAGCCATCCCATTACTGGGAATATACCCAGAGGATTATAAATCATGTTGCTATAAAGACACAAGCACATGTATGTTTACTGCAGCACTATTCACAATAGCAAAGACTTGGAACCAACCCAAATGTCCATCAATGACAGACTGGATTAAGAAAATGTGGCACATATACACCATGGAATACTATGTAGCCATAAAAAAGGAAGAGTTCATGTGCTTTGTAGGGACATGGATGCAGCTGGAAACCATCATTCTCAGCAAACTATGCCCAAGAACAAAAAACCAAACACTGCATGTTCTCACTCATAGGTAGGAATTGAACAATGAGAACACTTGGACACAGGAAGTAGCATGCATTTAATTTGGAAATATAAGACTGTCTTATAATTTCAATTCTTTTGCATTTGCTGGGAGTTTTTTACTTCTGATTATATAATTGATTTTAGAGTAAGTGCCATGTGGTAATGAAATGAATGTATATTGTTGTTTTTTGGGGGGTGGAGAGCTCTGTAGATATCTGTGAGGTCCATTTGATCCAGTGTTAAGTTCAGGTCCTAAACATCTGTTAATTTTCAGTTTTGATGATCTGTCTAATATTGTCAACGGGGTGTTAAAGTCTCCCAGTAGTATTGTGTGGGCATATAAGTCTCTTTGAAGGTCTCTAAGAACTTGCTTTATGAATCTGGGTGCTCCTGTGTTGGCTGCGTGCATATTTATGATAGTTAGATCTTATTGAATTGAACCCTTTACCATTATGTAATGCCCTTCTTTGTCTTTTTTAATCTTTGTTGGTTTAAAGTCTGTTTTGTCAGAAATTAGGATTGCAAGCTCTGCTTATTTGTTTTCCATTTGCTTTCTAGATTTTTTTTCCATCCTTTTATTTTGAGCCTATGTGTGTCACTGCATGTGAGATGGGTCTCTTGAAGACAGCATACCAATGGGTCTTGGGGTTTCTCATCCAGCTTACCACTCTAACAGCCTCTCAGACCACAGCACGATCAAATTTGAAATAAAAACTAAGAAACTCACTCAAAACTGTACAATTACATGGAAATTGGATAACCCGATCCTGTATGACTTTGGAGTAAACAATAAAATTGAGGTAGAAATCAAGAAGTTCTTTGAAACTAATGAGAACAAAGATACAATGTATCAAAATCTCTGGGACACAGCTAAGGTAGTCTTAAGAGGGAAATTTATAGCACTAGATGCACACATCAAAAAGTTAGAAAAATCAAGTTAACAACCTAACATCACAACTAAAAGAACTAGAGAACCAAGAGCAAACAAATATCAAAGCTAGCAAAAGGCAAGAAATAACCGAAGCCAGAGCTAAACTGAAGGAGATAGAGACACAAAAAACTGTTCAAAAGATCAAGAAATCCCGGTGCTTTATTTTGAAAAAAAAAATTAATAAAATAAGTAGACCACTAGCTAGACTAATAAAGAAGAAAAGAGAGAAGATACAAATAAACACAATCAGAAACAACAAGAGGGATATTACCACTGACCCCACAGATATACAAACAACCATCAGGAAATATTAGGAACATCTCTATGGACATAAACTGGAAAATCTAGAAGAAATGAATAAATCCCTGGAAATGTACATCCTCCCAAGGCTGAACCAGGAAGAAATTGAATTCCTGAACAAACCAATAATAAACTCTGAAATTGAGGCAGTAATAAACAGCCTACCAATGAAACAAAACCCAGGACCAGACGGATTCACAGCTGAATTCTACCAGACATACAAATAAGAGCTGGTACCACTCCTACTGAAACGATTCCAAAAATTGAGGAGGAGAGAGCTCCTCCCTAACTCATTCTAGATAGCTGGCACCATCCTCATACCAAAACCTGGCAGAAATACAATAAAAAAAGAAAACTTCAGGCCAACATTCTTGTTGAACATTGATGCAAAAATCCTCAACAAAATACTGCCAAATCAAATCCAGCAACATATCAAAAAGCTTATCCACCATACTCAAGTAGGCTTCATCCCCAGGATGCAAGGTTGGTTCAACATACATAATCAATAAATGGGATTCATCACATAAACAGAACTAATGACAAAAAAACCATGATTACCTCAATAGATACAAAAGCTTTTGATAAAGTTCAACATCCCCTCATGTTAAAAACTCTCAATGAACTAGATATTGAAAGAACATACCTCAAAATAATAAATGCCATATATGACAAACCCACAACCAACATCATACTGAATGAGCAAAAGCTGAACCCTTTCCCCTTGAAAACTGGCACAAGACACATATGCTGACTCTTACCACTCCTATTTAACATAGTATTGAAAGTTCTGGCTAGGGCAATCAGGCAAGAGAAACAAACAAAGGGCATCTGAACAAACGATCCCTGTTTGCAGATGACATGATTCTTTATCTAGAAAACCCCCATCATCTCAGCCCAAAAGCTTCTTAAGTTATAAGCAACTTTAGCAGTCTGAGGATAGAAAATCAATGTACAAAAATCCTAGCATTTATAATACCACCAACAGTCAAGCCAAGAGCCAAAACAGGAATAAATTCTCATTTACAATTGCCACAAAAAGAATAAAATACCTAGGAATACAGCTAACGAGGGAGGTGAAATATTTCTACAAGTAGAACTACAAACCACTGCTCAAAAAAAATCAGAGATAACACAAATGGAAAAACATTCCATGCTCATGGATCAAAAGCATCAATATTGTTAAAATGGTCATACTGCCCAAAACAATTTATAGATTCAATAATATTCCTAATAAACTATCATTGACATTCTTCACAGAACTAGATAAAACTATTTTAAAATTCATATAGAACCAAAACAGAGTCTGAGTGGCCAAGGCAATCCTAAGAATAAAGAAGAAAGCTGAAGGCATCACACTACCTGATTTCAAACTATACTACAGGGATACAGTAACCAAAACAGCATGGTACTGGTACAAAAATAGACATAGACCAATGAAACAGTACGGAGAACCCAGAAATAAGACAGAACACCTACAACTATCTGATTGTTGACAAACCTGACAAAAACAAGCAATGGGGAAAGAATTGCTCATTCAATAAATGGTGCTGGGATAACTTGCTAGCCATATGCAGAAGATTGAAACTGGACCTGTTCCTTATGCCATATACAAAAATTAACTCAAGGTGAATTAAAGACTTAAATGTAAAACACAAAACCATAAAAATTCTGGAAGACAACCTAGGCAATACCATTCAGGACATAGGCATGGGCAAAGATTTTATGAAGACACCAAAAGCAATTGTAACAAAAGCAAAAGCTGGCAAATAGTATCTAATTAAACTAAATAGTTTTTGCACAGCAAAAGAAACTATCAACATAGTAAACAGACAACCTACAGAATGGGAGAAAATTTTTGCAAACTATGCTTCTGACAAAGGTCTAATAATTAGAGTCTACAAGGAACTTAAATTTACAAGAAAAAAACAAACATCCCCATTAAAAAGTGGGCAAAGGACATGAACACTTTTCAAAAGACAGCATACATGAAGCCAACAATCCTATGAAAAAAAGCTTAACATCCCCATTAAAAGTGGACAAAGGTCGTGAACACTTTTCAAAAGACAGCATACATGAAGCCAACAATCCTATGAGAAAAAAAGCTTAACATAACCAACCATTAGAGAAATGAAAATCAAAAGCACAACGAGATACCATCTCACACCAGTCAGAATGGCTACTATTAAAAAGAAATGAGATCATGTCCTTTTCGGGGATGTGGATGAAGCTGGAGGCCATCATGCTTAGCAAACTAACACAGGAACAGAAAACCAAATACTGCATGTTCTCACTTAAAAGTGGGAGCTAAATGATGAGAACACGTGGACACAGAGTGGAACAACACAGACTGAGGTCTTTCAGAGGATCAGGCAAATAACTAATGGGTACTAGGTCATCTTTAGGGTATAGCCCCTTCCTTTAGGTATTAAGCCCCCACTCTTAATATCTGAGTGATGACATAAGCTGTACCACAAACCCCTTTGTTACCTGTGTAACAAATCTGCACTTGTACCCCTGAACTTAAAAAAGCAAAAAAGAAATGTCTTGAGGTCTATGAAATAGATCACAAGATCTGACAGTTTTATAAGGGACTTTTTCCCCTTTTGCTTGGCAGTTCTCCTTCCTGCCATCATGTGAAGAGGGATGTGTTTGCTTCCCCTTCTGCCATGGTTGTAAGTTTCCTGAGGCTTCCTAGCCATGTGTAACTGTGAGTGAATTAAATCTCTTTTCTTTATAAATTACCCAGTCGTAGGCAGTTCTTTACAGCTTCATGAGAACAGACTAATACAGTAAATTGGTACCAGGAGGTAGTGGGATGCTGCTATAAGGATACCTAAAAATGTGGAAGCAGCTTTGGAACTGGGTAATGGGCAGAGGTTGAAACAGTTTAGAGGGCTCAGAAGAATACAGGAAAAGACGGGACAGTTTGGAACTTCCTAGAGCCTTGGAGGGCTCAGAAGACAGGAAGGTATGGGAAAGTTTGGAAATTCCTAAAGACTTGTTGAATGGCTTTGATCAAAATGCTAATAATAATATGAACAATGAAGTCCAGCCTGAGATGGTCTCAGAGATGAGAAACTTGTTGGAAACTGGAATAAAGGCGATTCTTGCTATGCTTTATCAAAGAGACTGGTGGCATATTGCTCCTACCCTAGAGATCTGTAGAACTTTGAACTTGAGAGAGATGATTTAGGGTATCTGGTGGAAGAAATGTCTAAGTGGCAAAGCATTCAACAGGCGGCTTGGGTCCACGTAAAAGCATTCAGTTTTATGTATTCACAAAGTTATGGTTTGGAATTGGAACTTATGTTTAAAAGGGAAGCAGAGCATATAAGTTTAGAAAATCTGCAGCCTGATGATGCAGTAGGAAAAAAAAAAAAAAAACCCTTTTTCTGGGGAGAAATTCAAGCCTGCTACAGAAATTTTCATAAGTAATGAAGAGCCAAATGTTAATCACCAAGACAATGGGGAAAATATCTCCAGAACATGCCAGAGACCTTCATAGCAGACACTTCCATCACAGTGCTAGAGGTCTTAGGGGGGGAAAATAGTTTCATGGGCTGGTCCAAATAGTTTCCCCCCTGCTGTATGCAGCCTTTGGATATGGTGCCCTGAGTCTTAGCTGCTTCAGCTTCAGCCATGGCTAAAAGGTGCCAACGTACAGTTCATGCCATTGCTTCAGAGGGTACAAGCCCCAAGTTTTGGTGGCTTACACGTGGTGTTGGGCCTCCAGGTGCACAGAAGTCAGTAATTGGAGTTTGGGGACCTCAGCCTAGATTTCAGAGGATGTATAGAAATGCCTGGATGTCCAGGCAGAAATTTGCTGTAGGGGCAGAACCCTCATAGAGAACCTCTGCTGGTGCAGTGTGGAAGGAAAATGTGGGGCTGGAGTTCCCACAGTCCTAACGGGGGCACTGCCTAGTGGAGCTGTGAGAAGAACACCACCATCCTCCAGATCCCAGAATGGTAGATCCACCAGCAACTTGTACCATGTGCCTAGAAAAGCTCCAGATGCTCAACACCAGCCCATGAAAGCAGACATGAGCAGGGCCATACCCTGCAAAGCCACAGGGGCAGAGCTTCCCCAGGCTGTGGGAGTCCACCTATTGCATCAGCATGACCTGGATGTAAGACATGGAGTCAAAGGAGATCATTTTGGAACTTTAAGGTTTAATGACTGCACTATTGGATTTTGGACTTGCATAGGGCCTATATCCCTTTGTTTTGGCCAATTTCTCCCATTTGGAACAGGTATATTTATCCAATGTCCATACCTCCATTTTGTCTAGGAAGTAATTGACTTGCTTTTGATTTTACAGGCTTATAGGCAAAAGGGATTTGCCTTATCTCAGATGAGACTTTGGACTTGGACTTTGGGTTAATGCTGGAATTATGATTTTGGGGGAGTGTTAGAAAGGCATAATTGTGTTTTGAATTGTGAGAACATGAGATTTGGGAGGGACCAGGACAAATGATATGGTTTGGCTGTGTCCCTACCTAAATCTCATCTTGTAGTTCCCATAATCACCATGTTTCATGGAAGGGATCCTGTGGGAGGTAACTGAATCATAGGGGCAGTTATCTGCATGCTGCTATTCTCGTGTTAGTGAGTTCTCACAAGATCTGATGGTTTTATAAGGGACTTTCCCCCGCTTTACATGGCACTTCTCCTTCCTGCCATCATGTGAAAAAGAATGTGTTTGCTTCCCCTTCCACCATGATTGTAGGCTTCCTAAGGCCCCCCATGCCCATCAAGCTATGTGGAACTGAGTCACTTAAACATCTTTAATTTATAAATTACCCAGTATCAAGCAGTTCTTTATAGCAGCATGAAAACAGACTAATACAGATAAAAATGAAATGCTTTAATTTGCACTTCTCAATATCTAGTAAGTTTGAATATTTTTTATAAGTTCTCTGCCTACTTTCTACTGATTTGAAATATTTCTTTATAAGAAAATACTAATTGTTTATCTGTCATGTTATAAAATAATATTCCCAATGTCCTGTTTGTATTCTGATATTGTTCATGATGCTTTCATCACATGCAAATTTTCAATCTTAATATAATTAAGTCTATCAGTCCTTCCCTTTATTCATTTCCTTTGCTATGATTCAGCCTGATTTTCCCCCACACAAGTTCCTTTTAAGCATTTTTCTTTATCATCAACTTTTGGCATATTTTGAAGTTCCTTGTGTATTTCCATATTTATCTTGTTTGAAGTTCATAGTACTTCCTCAATATGTAGGTTGAGGTATTCAGTTTCATAAAATTATCAGCCATAATTGCTTCAAACGCCACCTCTATCCTCATCCTCATTTTCCTCTGAGATTAAAATTATATGTTAAAACTTATCATAACCTGTGTAACTCTTAAGTTTTCCATGGTTTCATTACTTTTCCTTGACTCTTGTTTTTCTTACCTTTCTTATCTGTTTTTTCAGTTATTATCTAAACCCATTCAGACTTTTAATTACAGCTGTGTTTTTCAATTCTAGAATTTCCATTTACTTAAAAAAAATAGTTTCTAGTTCTCCCAGAAATTTCCATTTTCAACTCCCTCAACACAGTAATCAAAGCTATTTTAAAGTCTGTTATAACTTCCCTTACAACTTCCTTATATGTATTTTTCATGGATCTGTTTTTATTGTCTGCTTTTATTTTCTCTTGGTTTTCACTTAAGTGTTCTGTTTTCATATACCTGGATATATTTGACTAAGTGCTGAAAACCATTAATGAAAAATTTTATAAATAGTTGAGGCTTTGGATGATATTTTTATCTTCCTTCAAAAACAGCTTATATTTTCTTCCCATAGGCCACTACTCTAGGAGTACTAACAATCCCAGATCACTTACTACCATCAGATATTTAGATGATTCAAAGGTAGTTTTATGTTTCTCTGGGAGTCATTCCTAATTCATGATTACCCACAGGGTATAAATCTTACCTCAGCTGCTTTTGAAATTGACAGATGTCTTGAAAGGTAAAATGATACAAAATGTTGGGCTTATCCCCTTAAGCTTTTCTTCCCAGATTGTAGCCTCATAAATTCTCGTTGACTTGGAAGCTCTACAATGCTTTCACAATTGAGTTTTCTAGATTTTTAAAAATAAAACCTCAGCGTGATTTTTTCTCTTTATTCTTAGTCTATCTTTGGATATATGTAAGATTTTCTCAAAAGAAATTGGTCAGGTTGTATCTAGATATGATCTCTTAAAGTGATTCATTTGTCTAAAGCTTGCATGCAAATATGTGCTCTCCTACCCCCAACCAGATAATGGAAATACTTTTCTCTATTTCTTGAACAATTACATCAGTTCCATTTACTCTGGTCTTTCATCCAAAAATACCTATTATCCACATACTGTGCTCTCTATTTTCCACCATCTATATTGAAAAAATTCTTGGTCAGCATTTTTCTCTTTGTCCTTTTAATCTGAATTCCAAAAATCTTCCCTGTTTCATCTGATTCAATTCCCTACAATTTCAATTCTGTTCTTCGTATCTGACAGTAAATTTTAATGTATAATATTTGTATTATAATTTTCTTACAAATTTCCTACTCTTTTTAATCTCATTTTATGATTTTCATTTCACCTTAGTCTCCCTTTTTGACTTTTTGCTATTAATTCATAGACTTCATGTTAACTTTTAAGGGTGTTAAATGGCTTCCTGAAGTCCTCTAAATCCTGCAACAGGTGTATGCTCATTGTTTCAGTCTCTCATGTACTGTTAGACATTTTCTTTATATTGATTCATAATTTGTCTACTGCTAACTTGCACTTGGAGCAGCCATTTAAAAATATAGACAGGAAAAGAATGTGTTTATAGTCTCAGAATTTAGAAATAACTTAGGGTCACCATCAGAATATTTGGAGCAAGTAAAATTGAGTGTTTATATTACATTCTTGAAATTTCAGTAATAAAATGGATCCCAAGTTTGCATTTTTATTTGTTTAAATATATGTAATACTTGAAACTACCTTAATGCCAGCAGCACCCTTTAGTTTACATTGCTTGTTCAACAAACATAATGAAAGGATATGTGTACCTAATTTCTTACAGGGAAAGGGGTAAAAAAAAGAGAAATGTGTTAGTGAAGAAAAGTATAGGAGTATACTAGTAGAGAAAAGTATTACCTATCTGAAAGATGCTTGATGAAAAAAATTGGGAATTATTTGTCCTATTTCATCCATAGGCACTATGTGCAATGTCAGTTGATTTATTTCAACTTAATTACATCTGTGAAAACACTGTTTCAGCTCCTAAGTTGCCTATTTCCTGTGAGCATTAATGAGAAAATATGAGGAATGCTCTGCATTTGACATAAGAAAGTCCCTATATAAGTTCAAGGTAGATTATTAATGCTATTATTTTTTACTGTAATTATTCTTCTCTGTGCTTCTTTAGGTCGATCTTTCATTAAATCCACAGAGAAGAATCCAGTGGGATTGATGCATCTTCAGAAATATAGCTTATATAACAAATAGATACATTAAAAGCTGATAAATAATACTTAGAACTCTTTCATGAAGTTACTAAATTAGAGAAACTTTTATATGTTTACGTATTTTTCCTTACATAGGTTGCTGTCTTAATTATACGAAGTTTTTTGCTACCTTTGCTTGATTCTCTGATATCCCCATCATTAGATACTGTTTGGTCTATTTTAGCAAACATCAATGCTCAAGATTTCCAGTGAGAATTACAAGGTAATTACAGCTCATGTTGGGGTATTTACTGGTAATATGCAGGGTCAGACACACACACACACACACACACACACACACACACACACACACACACACCCAACACACACAGCACCACAGCTTTGTAGATGACTTGGTCCTTTAATTTTAAAGGTTTTCTTTCTTAGCTTTTATATTGTCGACCTGTAGGCAAGAGGCAGTGAAAAATCACTGTGACAACTGTTAAATATTTTACACATGTATCATTATATAAATATATATGTTATATATATATATATCTGATATGATAGTAAAAGTTCTCATATCTTACACTTTGCACCTTCAGTTTTGTAGTAATGGAGATTAGGTGGACAATTTTATTTCTAATTTCAAGTCCCAACTTCACTAATCTCTGAAAAAGATACACAAATAACCTCTCACAAGCCACTAGCACTGAGTTTATACTTCATTTTCTGAAGTAAATTGTCTTCCATAATTGCGTGCTTTGAACATTTTAACATAGAAAACAGTCTTTAATTCAAATATCTGAAATAATTTCTCTACTGATCTATAAACTAGTATGCACTAGATTGCACACCTACTCATTAAATAATACTGAAAACCAGAAACAGCATAGTGTGTTAACTCGAAAATATGTTAGAGAGGAATCATCTTTAAGGAGAGAAGTCTTATTCATCTGACTTCATCTTCTGCTGTTATTCCCCTCTAATATTTGGAGTAGACAATACAGTTTGTCCATTGGATTTAAGCTACTTGTCACTAAATTTCTACTGAGTCATACTTACAAAGAAATTATTTTGAGAAGGCATGATGACTGCTAACAAAATTCACCATTATGACTGGACCATCATGTCAGCAAATGCTCAGAGCATATACTCTGTATCAGACATCATGCCAGGCAGTGGGGCACTAAAGAAATGAGAAAGACATGGTCCTTGCATCAGTGGAGTTTTTCAGAGTGGACCAAAAAGTTTTTCTCAGCATACCAAATTTCATTCAGAAGGGAGAATTCAAAATAAAATCTAGAAGACTAATGAGCCAAGCTAAGGATGTTAAAATTCACAAGAGGTCCCAGGCTCTGAATATTTACATAGCAGCATTGGGATCCATCTGCCCAACAAAATGTAGCCATAATCATAGCTGACATTTGAGCAGCACATTTAAAAAAAATTTAATTTACAAATAGTAATTCTACATATTCATGCTGTACACACTGGTATTTTGGTACACAATGTATAGTGATCAGATCAGAGTAATTAATAATATCCATCACATCAAACATTTATCCTTTCTTTGTGTTGGGAACATTCAGTACGTGCCTCTGAGCTATTTGAAACTCTATATTATTGTTAACTATAGTCACCCTACAGTGATATAGAACAATTGAGTATATTCCTATCTGCTTATAATTTTGTATCCTGCCTTTCCAGTCTCTAGTGTCCCGTACTCTACTATTTCCTTCTAAGAGATAAACTTTTTAAAACTTCCACAAGAGTGAGAGCATATAGTGTTTAACTTTCTATTCCTGGCTTATTTCATTTATCGTACGGACCACTAGTTCCATCCATTTTAACATATACTACAGGATTTCATTATTTTTTATGGCTGAATAGTATTCCACAGTGTATACATGTCATATTTTCTTAATCCATTCATCTGTTGTCAGACATCTAGGTTGATTCATCCTGGCTATTGTGAATAGTTCTGGAATAAACATAGAGTCTCTTCAATATAATTATTTCCTTTCCTTTGGATAAATGCCCAGTAATGGGATTGCTGAATCATATGGTAGCTCTATTTGTAGTTCTATGAGAAACATCAACACTGTTCTCCATAGTAGCTGTACTAGTTTACATTCCCACCAACAGTGTAGAAGGGTCCTCCTTTCTCCATATCCTCTCCAGTATGTGTTATTGCCTGTATTGTTGATAATAGCTATCCTAAAATGATACCTTACCATGGTTCAGATTTGCATTCCCCTGGTGATTACTGATGTTGAGTGTTTTTTCATATGTTCTTGACCATTCATACGTCTTTTTTTAAAAAGAGAAATGTCTGTTAAGATCATTTTCCCAGTTTTTTAAAAATATAATTTAAGTTATGAGATACACATGCAGAACACGCAGGTTTGGTACACAGGTATACATGTGCTATGATGGTTTGCTGCACCCATCAACCCATCATCTACATTAGGTATTTCTCCTAATGCTATCCCTCCCCTAGCCCCTCACCCCACCAACAGGCCCCAGTGTGTGATTTTCCCTCCCTGTGTCCATGTGTTCCCATTGTTCAACTGACACTTATGAGTGAGGACATGCAGTGTTTGGTTTTCTGTTCCTGTGTTAGCTTGCTGAGAATGATGGTTTCCAGCTTCATCCATGTCCCTGTAAAAGATATGAACTCATCCTTTTTTATGGCTGCATAGTATTCCACGGTGTATATGTGCCACATTTTCTTTATCCAGTCTATCATTGATGGGCATTTGGGTTAGTTCCAAGTCTTTGCTATTGTGAAGAGTGCTGCAATAAACATACGTGTGCATGTGTCTTTATAGTAGAATGATTCATCATCCTTTCGGTGTACACCCAGTAATGGGATTACTGGGTCAAATGGTATTTCTGGCTTTAGATTCTTGAGGAATTGCAACACTGTCTTCCACAATGGTTGTAATAATTTACACTTCCACCAACAGTGAAAAACACTCTTATTTCTTCACCTTCTCTGTAGCATCTGTCGTTTCCTAACATTTTAGTGATGGCCATTCTAACTGGGGTGAGATCGTATCTCATTCTGGTTTTGATTTGCATTTCTCTAATGACCAGTGATGATGAGCTTTTTTTCATGTGTTTGTTGGCTGCATAAATATCTTCTTTGGAGAAGTGTCTGTTCATATCTTGTGCCCACTTTCTGATTTTTTTTTTTTTTTTTTTTGTAAATTTGTTGAAGTTCCTTGTAGATTCTGGATATTAGCCCTTTGTCAGATGGATAGATTGCAAAAATTTTCTCCCATTCCGTATGTTGCTTGTTCACTGTGGTGATAGTTTCTTTTGCTGCGCAGAGTTCTTTAGTTTAATTAGATCCCATTTGTCAACTTTGGCTTTTGTTGCCATTACCTTTGGTGTTTTAGTCATGAAGTCTTTGCCCATGCCTATGTCCTGAATGGTATTGGCTAGGTTTTATTCTAGGGTTTTTATGGTTTTAAGTTTTACATTTCAGTCTTTAATCCATCTTGAGTTAATTTTTGTATAAGGTGTAAGGAAGGGGTCCAGTTTTAGTTTTCTGCATATGGCTAACCACTTTTCCCAACACCATGTTAAATAGGGACTTGTTTCCCCATTGCTTGTTTTTGTCAGGTTTGTCAAGGATCAGATGGTTGTAAATGTGTGGTGTTATTTCTGGGGCCTCTGTTCTGTTCCATTGGTGTATATATCTGTTTTGGTACCAGTGCCATGCTCTTTTGGTTACTGTAGCCTTGTAGTATAGTTTGAAGTCAGGCAGTGTGATGCCTCCAGCTTTGTTCTTTTTGCTTAGGATTGTCTTGGCTATTTGGGCTTTTATTTTGGTTCCTTATGTAATTTAAAGTAGTTTTTTCTAATTCTGTGAACAAAGTCAATCGCACCATGATGGTATTGATAGTACCATCAGGTACTTTGATAGTATTGAATCTATACCTTGGTACCTTGATGGTATTGAATCTATAAATTGATTTGGGAAGTATGGTCATTTTCATGACATTGATTCTTCCTATCCATGAACATGAAATGTTTTTCCATTTGTTTGTGTCCTCTCTTATTTCCTTGAGCAGTGGTTTATAGTTCTCCGTGAGAAGATCTTTCACATCCCCTCTAAGTTGTATTCCTAGATATTTTATTCTCTTCGTAGCAATTGTGAATGGGAGTTCACTCATGATTTGGCTGTTTGTCTATTATTGGTGTGCTATTATAGGAATGCCTGTGATTTTTGCACATTGATTTTGTATCCTGAGACTTTGCTGAAAGCTGCTTATCAGCTTAATGAGATTTTGGGCTGCGATGATGGGGTTTTCTAAATATACAATCATGTCATCTGCAAACAGAGACAATTTGGCTTTCTCTCTTCCTATGTGAATACCCTTTATTTCTTTCTCTTTCCTGTTTGCCCTGAACAGAACTTTCAATACTATATTGACTAGGGGTGGTGAGAGAGGGCATTCTTGTGCCTGTTTTCAAAGGGAATACTTCCAGCTTTTGTCCAATCAAAATGATATCAGCTGTGGATTTGTCATAAACAGCTTATTATTTTGAGATATGTTCCATCAATACCTAGTTTGTTGAGAGTTTTTAGCATGAAAGGGTGTTGAATTTTATCAAAGACCTTTTCGCATCTATTAAAGTAATCATGTGGTTTTTGTCATTGGTTCTGTTTATGTGATGGATTACATTTATTGATTTGTGTATGTTGAACCAGCCTTGCATCACAGGGATGCAGCCAACTTGATTATGGTGGATAAGCTTTTTGATGTGCTGCTGGATTCAGTTTGCCATTATTTGAGGGCTTTCACATCGACGTTCATCAGGAATATTGGCCTGAAATTTTCTCTTTTTTGTTGTGTTTCTGCCAGTTTTTGGTACCAGGATGATGCTGGCCTCATAAAATGAGTTAGGGAGGAGTCCTTCTTTATCTGTTTGGAATAGTTTCAGGAGGAATGGTACCAGTTCCTCTTGATACCTCTGGTAGAATTTGGCGATGAATCTGGTCCTGGGTTTTTTTTTTTTTTTTTTTTTTGGTTGGTAGGCTATCAATTACTGCCTCAATTTCAGAACTTGTTATTGGTCTATTCAGGGATTTGACCTCTTCCTGATTTAGTCTTGGGAGAGTATATGTGTCCAGGAATTTATCAATTTCTTCTAGATTTTCTAGTTTATTTTTGTAGAGGTGTTTATAGTATTCTGATAGTAGTTTGTATTTCTATGGGGTCAGTGGTGATTACCCTTTATCATTTTTTATTGTGTCTATTTGATTCTTCTCTTATTAGTTTGGCTAGCAGTGAGTGTATGTATTTTGTTAATCTTTTCAAAAAAACCAGCTCCTGTATATTCATTTATTTTTTAAGGGTTTTTCGTGTCTCTGTCTCCTTCAGTTCTGCTCTTAGTTATGTCTGGTCTTCTGCTAGCTTTTGACATTTTTTGCTGTTGCTTCTCCAGTTCTTTTAATCGTGATGTTAGTGTATCAATTTTAGATCTTTCCCAGTTTTTCCTTTGGGCATTTAGTGCTATTAATTTCTGTCTAAACACTGGTTAGCTGTGTCTTGGAAATTCTGGTTCGTTGTCTCTTTTATCTCATTGGTTTCAAAGAACTTATTTATTTCTGCCTTCATTTCGTTATTTACCCAGTAGGCACTCAGGAGCAGGTTGTTCAGTTTCCACGTAATTGTGTAGTTTTGAGTGAGTTTCTTAATCTTGGGTTCTAATTTGATTGCACTGTCATTGAGAGACTGTTATGATTTCCATTCTTTTGTATTTGCTGAAGAGTGTTTTACTTCCAATTATGTGGTCACTTTTAGAGTAAGTGCAATGTGGTGCTGAGAAGAACATATATTCTGTTGATTTGGAGTGGAGAGTTCTCTAAGTGTCTATTAGGTCTACTTGGTCTAGAGCTGAGTTCAAGTCCTGAATATCCTTGTTAATTTTGTCTCGTTGATCTACTGTTGACAGTGGGGTGCTAAAGTCTTTCACGATTATTGTGTGGGAGTCTAAGTTTCTGCTGCTGGGATCTGCTGAGCTAGACTACTTGGCTCCCTGGCTTCAGCCCCCTTTTCCAGCGGAGTGAAAGGTTTTGTCTCACTGGCATTCCAGGTGCCACTGGGGTATGAAAAAAAACTCCTGCAGCTGACTCCGTGTCTGCCCAAATGGCTGCCCAGTTTTGTGCTTGAAACCCAGGGCCCTGGTGGTGTAGGCACCTAAGGGAATCTCCTGGTCAGTGGGTTGTGAAGACCATGGGAAAAGCATAGTATCTGAGTCAGAATGCACCATTCCTCATGGCACAGTCCCTCACAGCTTCCCTTGGCTAGGGGAGGGAGTTCCCTGACCCATTGCAGTTCCTGGGTGAGGCAATGCCTCACCCTGCTTTGGCTCGCCCTCTGTGGGCTGCACCTACTGTTTAATCAGTCCCAATGAGATGAACCGGGTACATTAGTTGGAAATGCAGAAATCACCTGCCTTCTGCAGTGATCTCACTGGGAGCTGCAGAATGGAGCTGTTCCTATTCAGCCATCTTGCCAGCCACCTCCTTTCCTGTTATTTTAGTTGGATTTTGTTTTCTTTTGCAATGCCTCAGTTTTTTGTATGTTCTGGACATTAATCCTGTTGGATGAATAGTTTTCATGTATTTTCTCTCATTCTATAGGTTATCTTTTCACTCTGTTGATTGTTTCTTTTGCTTAATAGCATTTTTAATCTATAAGCTCATGTCCTAGTATGATTATATTTCATTTGCATAGTAACTCATTCACTTTTTTGCTACATGACCCTGAGCAAATCACTTACCTTCTGTGAGTCTTATTTCCTTTTGGAAACAGGGATAATTGTACCTATCAAGGTTGTTCAGGAGGTTAAATAAGCATAGTATTTAAAATAATTTCACTGAAAACTACAAGCCATTGCTGAGATTAAAGTAAAGAATACCAAATAAATAGAGGAAAATACCATATTCATGGACTGGAATAGTTAAAATTGTTAAGATGTTAAATTTGCCCCCAGGTTATCAATCCAATCAAATTATCAGAAGGTATTTATAAAAATTGGTAAGTTGATTTTATTATTTACATGGAAATACAAAAGACCTAGAATTGTGGAAAAAAATGTTGAAGAGCAAAGTTCAAGAATCAAGTTTAAAAGCACAGTACTATAAATATTATGTGGTATCAGTGAAAGAAATAGAACAATGAAACATAGGAATATGGCTACATAAATACCGTCACGCAATTTATTACAAAGATGCCATTACAAGTCACTGGGGAAGGATGTCCTTCTTAATAAATGTAATTGGGTTTATTGGATGTTGATATAGGAAAAATGAAACTGACCTCCCATCTTGTACCATAAAAATTAAGATAGACTATAGACCAAATATAAAACATAAAACAATAAAATGTCTAGAAGTCAGAATAGGAGAACATCTTCAGAAGCCTTGCCATAGGAAATATTTTTAGACAGGACATAAAGATCAGCAATTATAAAAGGAAGGATATATTAATTTTGGCTTCTTTAACATTAAGAACTATGGGCCAGGCATGGTGGCTCACACCTGTAATACCAGTACTTTGGGAGCCTAAGTTGGGAGGATCATTTTAGGAGAGGAATTTTAGACCAACCTGGACAACATAGTGAGACCTTGTCTCTACAATTAAAAAAAAAAAACTTGCCAGGCATGGTGGTGCATGTCTGTAGTTCCAGCCACTCAGGAGTCTGAGGCAGAAGTTTGAGGTTACAGTGAGTTATGACTGTGCCACTGCACTCTATCCTGTGCGATACAGTGAGACACTGTTAACCAAATAAATATTAAGACCTATCAACCGAGTGAAAAGTCAAGACAGAGAGGGAAAAGATATGGGCAAAACATATACTTCACAATGGACTATCACCTATAATGTACAAAAACTCCTATAAACCAATAAGTAATACAAACAACAAAATTCAAAAGGCAAAAGACCTGAACTTCAAATAGAGGCTATCCAACTGGCCAATACCCTTATAAACAGTTGCTTATCATTATTAGTCAGAAAAATTAAAGCAATGACAAAATATTTTAATGACTAAAATTAAAGACTAGCAATACCAAGTGTTCATGAAAATACAAAGCAACTGGAACTCAAATTGTTGTTGCTGGTGGGAGTAAAAATTGGTATAGTCTGGTTGGAAAACCACTTGGCAGTTGATATATATGTTGGTAAACATACATAAATCCTAGATCTAGCACCTTCCAACCATCCTGGTTATATACTCAAAAGAAATAAAAGCATTTCCACCAAAATACTTCTACAAGAATTTTCAAAGTGGCTTTATGCATAATAGCAAAACCTGGAAATGATCCAAATGTTCATCAATAACAGATTTGATATAGTATAGTCATATAATAAAACAGTACACAAGAGTAAAGAAAACTAGTTACTGTTACATGCAACATGGGTGAATCTCACAAACATGTATGAAAAGAGCCAGGAAAAAAGTGAATGCATCTTGTATGAATTCCATTTATATAAAAGTCAAGAATATGCATAACTAATTATATTAGTCCATTCTTATACTGCTAATAAAGACATACCCGAGACTGAGTAATTTATAAAAGAAAGGTTTAATTGACTCAGTTCCATGTGGCTGGAGAGGCTTCAGGAAACTTACAATCATGGCAAAAGGCACCTCTTCACAGGATGGCAGGAGAGGAAATGAGTGCCCAGCCAAGAGAGAAACCCTTTATAAAACCATCAGATCTCATGAGAACTCACTATCATGAGAACAGGATTGTGAAAACCACCCTCATGATTCAATTATCTCACCCCTCCCTCCCATGACACATGGGGATTATAGGAACTACAATTGAAGATGAGATTTGCATGGGGACACAGCCAAACCATATCATTTCTGCCCTTGGCCCTTCCAAAATCTCATGTCTTCCCAATTCAAAACACAATCACGCTCTTCCAACAGTCCCCCAAAGTCTTAGCTCATTACAGCATTAATTCAAAAGTCCAATTCCAAAGTCTAATCTGAGACAAGGCAAGTCCCTTCTGCCTATGAGCCTGTAAAATCAAAAGTAAATTAGTTATTTCCTAGATACAATAGGGGTACAGGCATTGAGTAAATACACCCATTTTGAATGGGAGAAATTGGCCAAAACAAAAGGGCTACAGGCTCCCTGCAAGTCCGAAATCCAATAGGTCAGTTACTAAACCTTTGGAACTTTAGTTCCAAAATTATCTCCTTTGACTTCATGTCTCACATCTAGGTCACACTGATACAAGAGTTGGGCTCCCATAGCCTTGAGCAGCTCTGCCCCTGTGGCTTTTGCAGGGCCTAGTTCCCCTCCTGGTTGCTTTCATGGGCGGTGTTGAGTGTCTGAAGCTTTTCTGGGCACATTGTGTAAGCTGTTGGTGAATCTACCATTTTGGGATCTAGAGGGCAAAGCCCTCTTCTTACAGTTGTACTAGGCAGTGCCCCAGTGAGGACTCTGTATGGGCGCTCCAACTCCACATTCCCTTCTGCACTGCCCTAGCAGAGGTTTTCCATGAGGGCTCCATCCCTGCGGCACACCTCTGCCTGGACATCCAGGCATTTCCATACATCCTCTAAAATTTAGGTGGAGGTTCACAAACCTCATTTCTCATCTTCTGTGTACCTGCAGGACCACCACCACGTGGAAGCTTCCAAGGCTTGGGCCTTGCATCCTCTGAAGCTTTCCCGCATGGTGTTGGGAGGCTTCTCAGGTCTTTGGCTGATTAGGGGAAGCAGGCAGGCGGTCAGAACATCCACAAGATGCCTCACTAAAGATGTATTTACAGATATGTACCAAGTGCTTAGAACCATGCATTATTCTAATTACCCACAATGACTCACCTGGTATATTATAAGCCCAGAACACAGGGATTGAGAAATAAAGGGGTTTTTACACAGTCAATGTAAAAAAAATGCCCCTACTTCCTGTGTTCTGAGCCCTGCACCTGGCTGTGTTCCAGGCAGAAGACAGAAAAAAGCAAAGGTGAAAAGTTCACTCCACACTAAGACCTCTTCATGGTTCTTTTACTATGATTCCATTTCCAATTTCTTGAAGTACAAATGTGGCTGCTGTATTAGGTACAATCTGAGGAAAGCAAATCTTCTGGGTAGTCACAGGTGCTACAGTTTGCCTGATTACCTCTCAGCAATCATACATACATGAGGCCACCCTGCTCTCATCCTCATCATAATTAAGTCATGACCACCTAAGTCATGGCTGGAAGGGAGAATCTGTCATCATCAAATCCTTTTTGGGGGAAATCTGTCCTGTTGCTATCAGATGTGATTGAAAATTTTGGCTGGGTGTGGTGGCTCACACCTGTAATCCCAGTACTCTGGAAGCCTGAGGCAGCCAGATCACTAGAGGTTGGAGTTTGAGACCAGACTGGCCAACACGGTGAAACTTCGTTTCTACTAAAAATACAAAAATTAGCTGGGCATGGTGGTGCACACCTGTAATCCCAGCTACTCAGGAGGTTGAGGCAGGAGAGTTGCTTGAACTCGGGAGGCGGAGGTTGCAGTGAATGAAGATCACGCCACTGTACTCCAGCCTGGACAACAGAGTGAGTGAGACTCTGTCTTGAAAAAAAAAAAGAAATTTGATCATCTGTTTTTTCATCAGACCATGTGATGGATACTGTTCTGGGATCTGGGGATGTATCCGTAAACAAAAGAGATGAAAATTATTGCCCCCATTGGAGAAGGTGAAGCATAAAAGAAATAAATAACTGATATAGGTTTAAAGGTGGCATGTGTCACAGGAGAAGTAGAGCAGGGTATGGAGGGTGAAATGTGCTGGTTGGGGAAAGGACATTGGTGAATGAGCCCTCTGAGAGGGTGATGTTTTGGCAGAGGCTTGAAGGAGGTGAGGGAATGAGCTTTTCTCGGGGAAGAGGCCTCTGGAGGGAAAAAAGAACAGCCACTGCAAAGGCTCTGAAGCAGGAATATGGCTGCTTTTCCTAAGAAGCAGCAAGGCTGGGGCAGGTGAGTGAAGAAGAGCTCACTAGAAGCTGAGGTCATGAGAAAGTATTTTTTAAATGCTGAAGGAAGGGGCCTTCTGAGAGTTCTCTATTATTTTCTGCTCTGAGCCCTGTGATTAAAAGGTGTTTGGGAAGAAGAGGAACTAGGGCAGGTGGCTGGATGCATTTTGCACCCCTGTGGTGTGCCATTGTCTAGGAACAAAGCAACCCATGCTGGGAATGACTGGAGCTCAGGACTAAGGAATTATATATATACATTTTTAAAGAATTCAATTCCCCTCCACCATCCTACGATCCCTGTATCTCCAGGGACCAGTGCAAGTTGGTCAAGTTTCTGTTCTTACTTAGCTTCAGCCAGAATACATTCTGACTCTCACCCTCCCTTCCTTCACTCCCAGAATCAGGCAGAGAAGGTACAGAATTTATTTTTGTACTTTTGTGGCAAGGCTGAGTTATTTTTATCTTTATAAATTATTTCCTATTTTAAAAAATATCTCATTTAATGAGCTGTATTTCTAAGTGATTAGGGTTATACATATTTCAAAAGGCACCCTCAGGGGCCATCTGAGAGCCTCGCCTGGCAGGAATGTTTCCAAGTCCTCCTTGTTCCCTTTCTGGGTGCAGCCTCAGGTGGTCACTGGGCCCCAGGACACTGCCAGGATGGAGGATGCAAACATGAGGAGGTGGGGGTAAAACGGACTCTGCCCTCCCAGTACCCCTCCAAGTTTGTCTTTGTCAACTAACAACTTTGTTACAGTTGGGGTCAAATTTACATGGAGACTGACTAAACAGGGCAATAAAATGCCTCTCTATTCAGTCCTCAGTAACAATTTTTACTGGAAACTGCTGTGTGTACACCGCCACCACTAGAAGTTGAAAAGGAAGTCCCAGGTCCCGCCAGCCAGAGTAAACATCATGGTACCTACATGTTCATCATAGATACTTCCAATTATGGGTTGAAAACATTTTGACACATGAGCAAACCTCTGGATTTACATAGAAGACGGTCTTAAATTAATAGAAACCCCAGGAAAATCTAGAAATGACTTTCTGACATAGGAAAAAAGAAAGGAAACAGAAAAGGACCTATGAATAAATAAAAATAAAAACAGTAACACTGGCAGCAACAGCTACATAGCTAGCAATTACACACTTGATTATGTGCTGGATACTGAGCTATAGGTCCTATCTTTATTACTCATTTAACCTTGAAAAACCTCTATGAGGCTGCTATTATCCCCACTTTTTAGGAAAAAAAAAAGGAATTTTAGAGAGGTAACAAGTCCAATTCCAAACAGCTTGATTTTGTCAGAAAAGGTCTGTCTGCTCCAAGTTTTTGAAGAAAAGAAAAACAGAGGGTAAAGAAACAGGAAGGACATTGGGAGAAGCAGAGAGAAACTTACAGGTAAGAATACAAGAAACAAGTTCTGTTTGGATGGTAAAAGAAAGATAAAAAATATTTGGGCTTGTAAAACAAATGTTGTATCAAGAACTTCCATAAAGTTATGTTTTTAGAAGAAGAAATGTTCTTTTTTAACTGGTTGACAGGTGTTATATTTGTCCATAGTCTTTTGAAACATTAGAAAGATGAGTTATAAGGTGATAAAAGGTAAATTATCCTGGGGTGTCAGGTAGAGAGTAACGACTCTGAAAGCCAGGTGCTAGTTGTTATCACACTTTCAGAACAGAGTGAGGTTCTGGTGGCCTGGCAGCTCATGAGAGCTTGGTAGGTCCACTCAATTCCTGGAGTGGTGACTCTAAATGACTGCTAAGGTTCCCTCACAACCCTAAGGTGTTATAATTTCCTCACTTTGGTCAGGTCACACTATCTCATCTACCTACCTATTCTATCACTTATCTTCATCTCCGTAAATGGCTCCCAAATTGAATTGCAACTCAGGACTGCACATTTGTGAAGCTCTGAAAACTAGAATCAGGTTAAAAAAAAAACTAAAACATGTAATACTCTAATGTTTAATGTATATAATGCTAATACAGTATAATAAAACTAATCTCCTGAAACAAACAGTTCTGTTGTTGTTGTTTGTGTGTGTGTCTTTTGTGTGTATGTGTGTATGTTTTTTAGACAGAATTTTACTCTGTTGCCCAGGCTGGAGTACAGTGGCACAATCTTTTTTTTTTTTTTTTAATTATACTTTAAGTTCTAGGGTACATGTGCATAACGTGCAGGTTTGTTACACATGTATACATGTGCAGTGGCACAATCTTAGCTGATTGCAACCTCTACCTCCTGGGTTCAAGTGATTCTGATATCTCGGCCTCCTGAGAAGCTGAAATTACAAGTGTGCACCACCAGACCCAGCTAACTTTTGTATTTTCAGTAGAGACGGGGTTTCACCACGTTGGTCAAGCTGGTCTCGAACTCCTGACGTCACGTGATCCACCCACCTCAGCCTTCCAAAGTGCTGGGATTATAGGTGTGAACCACCACACTCAGCCAACAAGTTTTAACTCTTATCAGTTTGCCCCATTCCAAGTTTGCAAGAAGTGCAAGCAGGAAGCAAAAATGGCAGCTTCAGGGGCTACTTTGTCAGAGTTATTACTAGGTTGGCAACTCTTTTCCAAAGGACAGCATTGTAACTCTTGAGCACAAGAACATGCAATTGATCTTTGTAACCACCGAGGCACCTAGTTCTGTGCCTGTCACATGGAGGTGTTCTGCATTGGCTTGTAGGATAGATGGATGCACTGAGATGAGAAAAGCAAGAGGAGAGGTTGAATATCTCCCAGCTCTGCCCCCTACTAGCTATGTAAATTAGGTAGTTTACTTAACCTCTTTAAGCCATAATTCCATATCTTCCAAATGCAGAACTCATACCCATCTCATATTTTTTTGTTATGAGAAGCCAATAAAATCATCTCCATAAAGCACACAACACAATGCCTGGTGTTTTTAACTTGCCTAATAACTGTGACCTAGTTAAAGGAGGTTAGGAATAAATGTTAAAGATGGAGAGAACAGAAATTCAGGGGGCTCATAGTAGATGACAATGTAGGAAATGAGGTATGTATTCAAGTTGAGACTTAGAAAATCTGTCGGAATTCTATAGGAGAGTCAGTAAGAATACAGCAGATGGTGCTAGGCATGGTGGCTCACGCCTGTAATCCCAGCACTTTGGGAAGCTGAGGCAGGTGGATCACCTGAGGTCAGGAGTTCTAGACCAGCCTGGCCAACATGGTGAAACCCAGTCTCAACTGAAAATACAAAACTTAGCCAGGTATGGTGGCAGATGCCTGTAATCCCAGCTACTCAGGGGCGAGGCAGGAAAATCGCTTGACCCTGGGAGAAGGTTGCAGTGAGCTGAGATCGCGCCATTGCACTCCAGCCCAGGGGACAAGAGTGAGACTTCATCTCAAAAATAAATAAATAAATAAAATAATAATAGTAATAATACAACAGATGGTACCTAGTTGGGAAACTAGAATCTGATTCTGGGTCAGAAGTTTTGGGAAAATAATTATTCTAAAAAGTACATAAACAAGTAAGGCCACAATCTTAGCACAACACCAAAGAGTAAAGCTCCCTTTCTCACATAACAGTTGAAAATAAGTCCTATATCTTTAGAGAAATTGCCCCTAAATTAGTGTATCCTTCTTTTTAGACTTTGACACTGCAAACATCTATTAAATATTTGCTATCTTCTAGGCATTATGTCATCATAAAGGCCTTTGAATATCACTAAGAAGCCCACAGTTGCCAGGTTGATATGCAAGGAGCTTGGCAATTGTAACTCCTGTCCTCACAAGAAATAAACTGAAAACCAGTAATTCTTCTTAGATCCGTGAGAGAATTAAGGTCACAAAGCCAACTATTAAATACATCCTTAAAATTGGAGAGACAGATGAATATAGAGAACTGCAGCTTACCTGGAGCAGAAGCTGCTGCCAGAGACAGGTAGGAGTATTTAAGGGAAATTGACTAATTGCTGGAGACTTAATGTAAACCAGCTTGAAAGATAAAACTTCGGGTGCCTCACTTTAGGGTGGATCTCTACACTTTCATGAATTTTACCTTCAGGAATTTCACCAGATTCTTGGGATGAAGATTGAGGAAACCCTGCCCCAACTTAAAACATAAAAAAAAGCGCCCAACATAAAAAAATACACTTTCCCCAGTATAAAAGAAAGCAAAAGCACACACACTTATGGGGAAGCCTGAGACCAGCTAGGTAGAACCCAGTGTTAACCAGAGGTGGCCACAGAGTTGACTCTTTCAAAATCAACTCACAGTTGTTTGGGTTATCTAACGGGTAATGCTGGGGATTTCAGGGGGCTATTATGGTTGAGAACTGGTAAAGTAGGTCAAGGTCACAAGAAATTATGATGAACACATCATAGACAGTGAGAAGGGAAATAAGTGAGACTGGGAGTAGGCAGGATGGGATGGTGGAATTAGGGAGGTCAAAGAACTGAGTTCACAAGATGGCCAACTAGAAACAGCAGTGATCAGAGTCTCCGACTGAAAAGAATGATTAGGCTGGGCAGGGTGGCTCATGCCTGTAATCCCATCACTTTGGGAGGCTGAGGCAGGCAGATCACTTGAAGTCAGGAGTTCGAGACCAGCCTGGCCAACATGGTGAAACCCAGTCTCCACTAAAAATACGAAAAACCAACCAGGTGTGGTGGCAGCTGCCTGTAATCCCAGCTACTCGGGAAGCTGAGGCAGGAGAATTGCTTGAACCCAGGAGTCAGAGGTTGCAGTAAGCCAAGATCACACCATTGCATTCCAGCCTAGGTGACAAGAGCAAAACTCCATCTCAAAAAAGAGAAGAAAAGAAAAGAATGATTATACCGTGTGAATCCTGCACTGGCAATCAAGGTATCCAGTTTCTGTCATCAGAACCAACTAGACGGCTGGTATGATCCACAGAGAGGAAGGAAGTGCAATGTGGTGCAGTGGCCCACCCGAGAGCCACACGAGACAGGTGACCCCCCATCCCCCAGTCAAGGGAGGTGGTGAGTGAGCGTGCTACCCAGCTGGGGAAACCATGCTTTTTCCACGGAACTGTGCAACCCACGGATCAGAAGATACCACTTGCAATCCCACACTCGACCATGACCTAGGGTCCCAATCCCGGACCTGCACAGATTCTCAACAGCCTCTCAGCTAGAATCTGCTTAAGCCTGGTGAGTTCCCGGGGAAAGGGGCAACCAGCACGAAAGCTGCTGCTGCCTATCTAAGCCATTTGAGCTCCCTAGGGGAGGGGCAGCAACCAGCACCGGAACTCATAGCTGCCTACTATGCTAAGCTCCCTGGGCTCCATCTTTGTAGCTCCAGGCCATGCTTTTCCCCTGCTGGAGCCAGGGAGGCCGAACGGCCTGATCCCAAAAGGTGTCCTCCACAGCCCAACACACCAGATATGGCAAACTGCAGTGAGAGTGTTTCTTCAGGCCTGACCCTGACCCATCTTTCCTCACTGGGTGGGCCCTCCCTGCAGGAACGCTAACAACTCCAGCCAGAGGCTCAGGGACAGAACCCTGATCTCCCTGGGCCTGAGCCCCTAGGGGGAGCAGTGGCTGCAGTCTCTGCAGACTAGCAGACTTAGCCTTTCTTCTGGTGTGTCTGAGAAATCCAGGCAGCACAAACAAGTGGATTTCCCTCCAGTGAAGCACACTCCCTCCACCAAGGGACAAAGTGCTTTGTTAAATGGGTCCTGTTTCCCATGCCACCCACCTGGGTGAGACCCTCCAACAGGGATTGTCAGACACCCTACACAGGAGTGATCCTACTGGCATCAGGCTGGTGCCTCTTGAGGTCAGAGATCCCAGAAGAAGAAACAGTCACTCATCTTTGCTGTTCTCCAGCCTCCTTGAGTGACTTCTTCAGGTGCAGGAGGTAACCAGATGAATAGGGCCTGAAGTGAACCCCCAGCAAATTGCAACAGCCCTACAGAAGAGGGACTTGACCATTGAAAGAAAAACAAACAGAAAGCAAGAACACCACCATCAACAACAATAAAAGTCTCCACAAAAACCCCATCCAAGGGTCAGCACCCTCAAAGATCGAAATTAGACAAACTCATGAAGCAACAATGAAAAAATGCTGAAAACCCAAAAGGCCAGAGTGCCTCTTCTCCTCCAAATGATCACAATGCCTCTCCAGCAAGGGCACAGAACTGGACAGAGGATGAGATGGATAAATTGACACAAGGAGGCTTCAGAAGACAGGTAATGAAAAACTACTCTGAGCTAAAGGAGTATGTTCTAATCCAATGCAAAGAAGCTAAAAACCTTGATAAAGGTTAGCGGAACTGCTAACTAGAATAACATGTTTAGACAGAAACATATATGACCTGATGGAGCTGAAAAACACAGCATGAAAACTTAAATGAAACATATACAACTATCAATAGCTGAATCGACTGAGTGGAAGAAAAGATATCAGAGTTTGAAGACCACCTTGTTGAAATAAGGGATGCAGACAAGAATAGAGAAAAAAGAATAAAAAGAAATTAAGAAAGCCTCCAAGAAATATGGGACTACATAAAAGGACCAAAGCTATGACTGATTGGAGTACCTGAAAGAAAGGAGGAGAATGTAAACAAGCTGGAAAACACACTTCAGGATATTATCCAGGAGAACTTCCCCAACCTAGAAAGACAGGCCAACATGCAAATTTAGGAAATACAGAGAACATCACTAAGATATTCCATGAGGGTATCAACCCCAAGACACATAATCATCAGATTCTCCAAGGTCAAAAGGAAGAAAAAAAATGTTAAGGGCAGCCAGAGAGAAAGGCCAAGTCACCTACAAAGGGAAGCCCATCAGACTAATAGTGGACCTCTCAGCAGAAACCCTACAAGCCAAAAGACATTGGGGGCCAATATTCAACATTCTTAAAGAAAAGAATTTCAACCCAGAATTTCATATCCAGCAAAACTAAGCTTCATAAGCAAAGGAGAAATAGAATCCTTTCCAGACAAAAAAAAAAAAATGATGGGGATTTCATCACCACTAGGTCTGCCTCGCAAGAGAGTTTCTGAAGGAAGCACTAAATATGGAAAAGAAAAACTGGTACTAGCCCCTATAAAAACACATCAAAATATAAAGATCAATGATATTATAAAGAAACTGCATCAACTAGTGTGCAAAATAACCAGATAGCATGACAACAGGATCAAATTCACACATAACAATACTAACCTTAAATGTAAATGGATTAAAGGCCCAATTAAAAGATACAGACTGGCAAATTGGATAAAGAGTCAAGACCCCAGCAAGATGGCCGAATAGGAGCAGCTTCAGTCTCCAACTCCCAGCGCGAGCGACACAGAAGACCGGCGATTTCTGCATTTTCAACTGAGGTACTGGGGTCATCTCACTCGGGAGTGCCGGACAATCGGTGCTGGTCAGCTGCTGCAGCCCGACCAGCGAGAGCTGAAGCAGGGCGAGGCATCGCCTCACCTGGGAAGCGCGAGGGGGAAGGGAGTCCCTTTTCCTAGCCAGGGGAACTGAGACACACAACACCTGGAAAATCGGGTAACTCCCACCCCAATACTGCGCTGTAACACCGGCACACCGGAGATTGTATCCCACACCTGGCCGGGAGGGTCCCACGCCCACGGAGCCTCTCTCCTTGCTAACACAGAAGTCTGCGACAATCTAACCGCAAGGCAGCAGCGAGGCTGGGGGAGGGGCGCCCGCCATCGCTGAGGCTTAAGTAGGTAACTAAAGCCGCTGGGAAGCTGGAACTGGGTGGAGCTCACAGCAGCTCAAGGAAACCTGCCTGTCTCTGTAGACTGCGCCTCTGGGGACAGGGCTCAGCTAAAGGAGTAGAAGCCTGTGAAATGCGAACGACTCTGTCTGACAGCTTTGAAGAGAGCAGGGGATCTCCCAACACGGAGGTTGAGATCTGAGAAGGGGCAGTCTGCCTGCTCAAGTGGGTCACTGACCCCTGAGTAGCCTAACTGGGAGACATCCCCCACTAGGGGCAGTCTGACACCCCACACCTCACAGGGTGGAGTACACCCCTGAGAGGAAGCTTCCAAAGCAAGAATCAGACAGGTGCACTCGCTGTTCAGCAATATTCTATCTTCTGCAACCTCTGCTGCTGATACCCAGGCAAACAGGGTCTGGAGTGGACCTCAAGCAATCTCCAACAGACCTATAGCTGAGGGTCCTGACAGTCAGAAGGAAACCTATCAAACAGGAAGGACACCTAAATCAAAACCCCATCAGTACGTCACCATCATCAAAGACCAGTGACAGATAAAACCACAAAGATGGGGAAAAAGCAGGGCAGAAAAGCTGGAAATTCAAAAAATAAGAGCGCATCTCCTCCTGCAAAGGAGCACAGCCCATCGCCAGCAATGGATCAAAGCTGGTCAGAGAATGATTTTGATGAGATGAGAGAAGAAGGCTTCAGTCCATCAAACCTCTCAGAGCTAAAGGAGGAATTACGTACCCAGCGCAAAGAAACTAAAAATCTTGAAAAAAAAGTGGAAGAATTGACAGCTAGACTAATTAATGCAGAGAAGGTCATAAACGAAATGACAGAGATGAAAACCATGTCACGAGAAATACGTGACAAATGCACAAGCTTCAGTAACCGACTCGATCAACTGGAAGAAAGAGTATCAGCGATTGAGGATCAAATGAATGAAATGAAGCGAGAAGAGAAACCAAAAGAAAAAAGAAGAAAAAGAAATGAACAAAGCCTGCAAGAAGTATGGGATTATGTCAAAAGACCAAATCTACGTCTGATTGGGGTGCCTGAAAGTGAGGGGGAAAATGGAACCAAATTGGAAAACACTCTACAGGATATCATCCAGGAGAACTTCCCCAACCTAGCAGGGCAGGCCAACATTCAAATTCAGGAAATACAGAGAACGCCACAAAGATACTCCTCCAGAAGAGCAACTCCAAGACACATAATTGCCAGATTCACCAAAGTTGAAATGAAGGAAAAAATCTTAAGGGCAGCCAGAGAGAAAGGTCGGGTTACCCACAAAGGGAAGCCCATCAGACTGTCAGCAGATCTCTCGGCAGAAACTCTACAAGCCAGAAGAGAGTGGGGGCCAATATTCAACGTTCTTAAAGAAAAGAATTTTAACCCCAGAATTTCATATCCAGCCAAACTAAGTTTCATAAGTGAAGGAGAAATAAAATTCTTTACAGATAAGCAAATGCTTAGAGATTTTGTCACCACCAGGCCTGCCTTACAAGAGACCCTGAAGGAAGCCCTAAACATGGAAAGGAACAACCGGTACCAGCCACTGCAAAAACATGCCAAAATGTAAAGACCATCGAGCCTAGGAAGAAACTGCATCAACTAATGAGCAAAATAACCAGTTAATATCATAATGGCAGGATCAAGATCACACATAACAATATTAACCTTAAATGTCAATGGACTAAATGCTCCAATTAAAAGACACAGACTGGCAAACTGGATAAAGAGTCAAGACCCATCAGTCTGCTGTCTTCAGGAGACCCATCTCACATGCAGAGACATACATAGGCTCAAAATAAAAGGATGGAGGAAGATCTACCAAGCAAATGGAGAACAAAAAAAAGCAGGGGTTGCAATCCTAGTCTCTGATAAAACAGACTTTAAACCATCAAAGATCAAAAGAGACAAAGAAGGCCATTACATAATGGTAAAGGGATCAATTCAACAGGAAGAGCTAACTATCCTAAATATATATGCACCTAATACAGGAGCACCCAGATTCATAAAGCAAGTCCTTAGAGACTTACAAAGAGACTTAGACTCCCATACAATAATAATGGGAGACTTCAACACTCCACTGTCAACATTAGACAGATCAACGAGACAGAAAGTTAACAAGGATATCCAGGAATTGAACTCATCTCTGCACCAAGCGGACCTAATAGACATCTATAGAACTCTCCACCCCAAGTCAACAGAATATACATTCTTCTCAGCACCACATCACACTTATTCCAAAATTGACCACATAATTGGAAGTAAAGCACTCCTCAGCAAATGTAAAAGAACAGAAATTATAACAAACTGTCTCTCTGACCACAGTGCAATCAAACTAGAACTCAGGACTAAGAAATTCAATCAAAACCGCTCAACTACATGGAAACTGAACAACCTGCTCCTGAATGACTACTGGGTACATAACGAAATGAAAGCAGAAATAAAGATGTTCTTTGAATCCAATGAGAACAAAGATACAACATACCAGAATCTCTGGGACACATTTAAAGCAGTATGTAGAGGGAAATTTATAGCACTAAGTGCCCACAAGAGAAAGCAGGAAAGATCTAAAATTGACACTCTAACATCACAATTAAAAGAACTAGAGAGGCAAGAGCAAACACATTCAAAAGCTAGCAGAAGGCAAGAAATAACTAAGATCAGAGCAGAACTGAAGGAGATAGAGACACAAAAAACCCTCCAAAAAATCAATGAATCCAGGAGTTGGTTTTTTGAAAAGATCAACAAAATTGACAGACCGCTAGCAAGATTAATAAAGAAGAAAAGAGAGAGGAATCAAATAGACGCAATAAAAAATGATAAAGGGGATATCACCACCGACCCCACAGAAATACAAACTACCATCAGAGAATACTATAAACACCTCTACGCAAATCAACTAGAAAATCTAGAAGAAATGGATAATTTCCTGGACACGTACACTCTTCCAAGACTAAACCAGGAAGAAGTTGAATCCCTGAATAGACCAATAGCAGCCTCTGAAATTGAGGCAACAATTAATAGCCT
>NC_045434.1:38583416-38672597 GCF_002776525.5 Piliocolobus tephrosceles
GCACTATTCACAATAGCAAAGACTTGGAATCAACCCAAATGTCCATCAGTGACAGACTGGATTAAGAAAATGTGGCACATATACACCATGGAATACTATGCAGCCATAAAAAAGGATGAGTTTGCGTCCTTTGTAGAGACATGGATGCAGCTGGAAACCATCATTCTTAGCAAATTATCACAAGAAGAGAAAACCAAACACCGCATGTTCTCACTCATAGGTGGGAACTGAACAATGAGCTCACTTGGACTCGGGAAGGGGAACATCACACACTGGGGCCTATCATGGGGAGGGGGGAGGGGGGAGGGATTGCATTGGGGAGTTATACCTGATATAAATGATGAATTGATGGGTGCTGACGAGTTGATGGGTGCAGCACACCAACATGGCACATGTATACACATGTAACCTGCACGTTATGCACATGTACCCTAGAACTTAAAGTATAATAATAAAAAAAAAAAAAAAAAAAAAAGAGTCAAGACCCATCAGTGTGCTGTATTCAGGAGACCCATCTCACAAGCAAAGACACACATAGGCTCAAAATAAAGGGATGGAGAAAAATTAACCAAGCAAATGGAAAGAAAAAGAAAAAAAAAGCAGGGCTTATGAAGAAGGGCATTACATAATAGTAAAGGGATCAATTCAACAAGAAGAGCTAATTATCCTAAATATGTGTGCACCCAATACAGGAGCACCCAGATTCATAAAACAAGTTTTTAGAGACCCACAAAAAGACTTATATTCCCACACAATAATAGTGGGAGACTTAAACACCCCACTGTCAATATTAGATCAACATGACATAAAATTAACAAGGATATTCAGGAATTGAACTCAGCTCTAGACCAAGCAAACAGAATATACATTCTTCTCAGCATCACATGGCACTTATTCTAAAATCGACCACATAATTAGAAGTAAAACATTTCTCAGCAAATGCAAAAGAACTAAAATCATAACAGTCTCAGACCACAGTGTAACCATAAAATTAGAACTCAGGATTAAGAAACACACTCAAAACCATACAATTACATGGAAATTGAACAACCTGCTCCTGAATGACTCCTGAGTAAATAATGAAATTAAGGCAGAAATCAAGAAGTTCTCTGAACCTAATGAGAAAAAGGAGACAACGCACCAGAATCTCTGGGACACAGTTAAGCAGTGTTAATAGGGGAATTTATAGCATAAAATGCCCACATTAGAAAGCTAGAAAGATCTCCTATTGACACCTTGAGATCACAATTTAAAAAGCTAGAAAAAAGAATGAGTTCATGTCCTTTGTAGGCACATGGATGAAGCTGGAAGCCATCATTCTCAGCAAACTAACACAGGAACAGAAAACCAAACACTACATGTTCTCACTCATAAGTGGGAATTGAACAATGAGAATACATGGACACAGGGAGGGGAACATCACACACTGGGGCCTGTCAGTGGGGTTGGGGACAAGGGTAGGGAGAGCCTTAGGAGAAATACCTAATGTAGATGGTGGGTTGATGGGTGCAGCAAGCTGCCATGGCATATGTATACCTATGTAACAAACCTGCATGTTCTCTACATGTATCCCAGAACTAAAATTTAGAAAAACAACAACAAAAACACTTAAAAGAGCTAGAAAAGCAAGAGCAAACAAATCTAAAAGCTAGCAGAAAACAAGAAATAACTAAGATCAGAGCAGAATTGAAGGTGATAGAGACACAAAAACACCCTCCAAAAAACAAACCAAAAAAATCAATGAATTCAGGAGCTGCTTTTTGAAAAGATTAACAAAATAGACTGCTAACCAGACTAATAAAGATGAAAAGAGAGAAGAATCAAATAGACACAATAAAAAATGATATAGGGGATATCAGCACCGACCTCATAGAAATACAAACTACCATCAGAGAATGCTATGAACACCTCTATGCAAATAAACTAGACAATCTAGAAGAAATTGATAAATTCCTGGACACATACACCCTCCAAAGACTAAACCAGTAATAAGTCAAATCCCTGAATAGACCAATAACAAGTTCTGAAATTCAGGCAGTAATTAATAGCCTACCAACCAAAGAAAGCCCAAGACCAAACAGATTTGCAGCCGAATTCTACGAGAGATACAAAGCGGAGCTGTTACTGGTACCATCCCTTCTAAAACTATTCCAAACAATTGAAGAGGCAGGACTCCTCCCTAGCTCATTTTATGAAACCAGCATCATCCTGATACCAAAACCTATCAGAGACATAACAAAAAAAAGAAAGCTTCAGGCCAATATCCCTGATGAACATCAACGTGAAAATCCTCAATAAAATACTGGCAAACTGAATCCAGCAGCACATCAAAAAAATTATCCACCACAATCAAATCAGCTTCATCCCTGGAATTCAAGGCTGGTTTAACATACACAAATCAATAAATGTAATCCATCACATAAACAGAACCAAAGACAAAACCACACGATTATCTCAATAGATGCAGAAGAGGCCTTTGATAAAATTGAACATATTTTCATGTTAAAAACTCTCAATAAAGTAAGTATTGATGGAACATATCTCAAAATAACAACAGCTATTTATGACAAACCCACAGCCAATATCATAATGGGGAAAAACTGGAAGCATTCCCTTTGAAAGCCAGCACACGACAAGGATGCCCTCTCTCACCACTCCTATTCAACATAGTATTTGAAGTTCTGTCCAGGGCAATCAGGCAAGAGAAACAAATAAAGGTATTCAAATAGCAAGAGAGAAAGTCAAATTGTCTGTTTGTGGATGACATGATTGTATATTTATAAAACCCCATCATCTCAGCCCCAAAACTCCTTAAGCTAATAAGCAACTTCAGCAAAGTCTCAGGATACCAAATCAATTTGCAAAAATCACAATCATTCCTTTACACCAACAATAGACAAGCAGAGAGCCAAATCATGAATGAACTCCCATTCATAATTGCTACAAAAATAATACCTAGTAATACAGCTAACAAGAGATGTGAAGGGCCTCTTCAAGAAGAACTATGAACCACTGCTCAAAGAATTAAAAGAGGACACAAATGAAAGGAAAAACATTCCATCCTCATTAATAAAAAGAATCAATATCATGAAAATGGCCATATTCCCCAAATTAATTTCTAGATTCAATGCTATTCCCATCAAACTACCATTGACTTTCTTCACAGAATTAGAAATAAACTATTTTAAATTTCATATGGAATCAAAAAAGACCCTGTATAGCCAAGACAATCCTAAGGAAAAAGAACAAAGCTGGAGGCTGTTCTGACTTCAAACTGTACTGTAAGACTACAGTAACCAAAACAGCATGGTACTGGTACCAAAACAGACACATAGACAAATGCAACAGAACAAAGACTTCAGAAATAACACCACACATCTACAACCATCTGATCTTTGAAAAACCTGACAAAAACAAGAAATGGGGAAAGGATCTCATATTCAATAAGTAGTTCTGGGAAAATTGGCTAACCATATGCAGAAAACTGAAACTGGATGACTTCCTTACACCTTATACAAAAATTAACTCAAGATGGATTATAGACTTAAGTGTAAAACCTAAAATGATAAAAACCCTAGAAGAAAATCTAGGCAATACCATTCAGGGAATAGGCATAGGCAAAGACTTCTTGACTAAAACACCAAAAGCAATTGCAACAAAAGCCAAAATTGACAAATGGGATCTAATTAAACTAAAGATCTTCTGCACAGCAATGGAAACTATCATCTGAGTGAACAGGCAGCCTAAAGAATGGGAGAAAATTTTTGCAATCTATCCATCTCATCTGACAGAGGTCTAATATTCAGAATTTACAAGAAACTTAAGCAAAGTTACAAGAAAAAAACAACTTCATCAAAAAGTAGACAAAAGATATGAACAGACACTTCTCAAAATAAGATACTTACACAGCTAAAAAACATATTAAAAAAAAGCTCAGCATTACTGATCATTAGAGAAATGCAAATCAAAACCACAATGATACCATCTCACACCAGTCAGAATGGCAATTATTAAAAATCAAGAAACAATAGATGCTGGCAAGGTTGTGGAGAAATAGGAACACTTTTATACTATTGGTGGGAATGTAAATTAGTTCAACCGTTGTGGAAGACAGTGTGGCGATTCCTCAAGGATCTAGAACCAGAAATACCATTTGACCCAGCAATCCCATTACTGGGTATATACCCAAAGGAATATAAATCATTCTACTATAAAGAGTAGACTGTTCTACTCTTTATTTTGTAAATATTCTTTATATATATTTTTAAAATATTAAAAATATTTATAAATATTCTTATATGTATAGAAACATTCTACTATAAAGCACACGTATGCTTTTTGAAGCACTGTTTACAAAAGCAAATTCATGGAACCAACCCAAATGTCCATCAGTGGTAGACTAGATAAAGAAAAATAAATAAAATGTGGTATATATACACCATGGAATACTATGCAGCCTTAGAAAGGAATGAGATCATTTTCTTTGCAGGGACATAAATTAAGCTGCAAGCCATAATTCTCAGCAAACTAGCACAGAAACAGAAAACCAAACACTGCATGTTCTCACTTATAAGTGGGAGTTGCACCATGACAACATATGGACATGGAGAGGGGAACACCACACTCCAGGGCCTGTTGGTGGGTGGGAGGATAGGGGAGGGAACTCTGAGGATGGATCAATAGGTACAGCAAACCACAATAGCACATGTATACCTATGTAACAAACCTGCACATTTTGCACATGTATCCCAGAACTTAAAGTAAAATAAAATTTAAAAAACTGAGTTCATGATGGGGCGCAGAGCAAAGGTGAGTATGGGTGGTATAAATCATAAAACAGAAAGGATGTTTGAAGTCTGGAGGTACAATAAATGTGAATAATGTAGAGTTCAATTAGTTTGTATATACTAGGATAGGATAGAAAAATGGGAAGGGATATATTCAAAGGCATCTGTGTGACTGAATGTGTAAATCAAAGGACATGTTCTATGGGTAGAGGATAACTTGCTATCTTTACACATTTACCTTTTATTGTTTTAGAGTGATTTTTGATCCTCTGATGCAGATACCTCCTGTCTCCATGTTTTATCTATTACATCAGACTATGACTAGCTTTTTAGGTAATAAGAAATTTTTTCAAACTATGGAAAAGGGGAAAGGGCATAATAAACACTTTGGACTTAAGTCATTGTGATGGATTATCTTGCCACTTGGTTTGAAGTCTAAGTTTGCAAATCAGAAAGGCAAAACATGCTGAAGCATCAACAGCTGTGAGCTGGGCAGGCTACTTCTGCAAGGGTTTGATCACTCAAGTGACAGAAAAGGAGGAGTCAGGGAAATGTGTATGGTCAGCAGCAGAAAGTACCAGATGACAATGCTTATTTAGAATTTGTGGTTTGATGCTTGGGAAATGTGAAATAATAGGCCACATGAATCATTATTACCTAGGTTGGCATCGCTCTTACTTTAGAATAGACAGTCGCCTGTGTGGTGTGAATTGAGGGACATCACAAGGAAATATCATGAAATCTTACACTACTAGAACCAAAAGAGACCTTAGAAGTCACCTAGTCTAGAAGTTCTCTCCCTGTGTGTTATGGGTGTGCCTCAGCCCTTAGGGAAGACTCTAGAAGCCTCATTTCCAGGGGTGCAGTACAAAAATTACTTTCTGTGTGTGTTATGATGGGAAAAGGCTTGTGGGTACTAAGTGGTGCAACCTCATCATAATCCATGTGAAAAATCTGAAAGAAATGAGGTGAAGGAGCTTGGCAAGTTGTTTTCGGTAGTTAGAACTGTGATCCAGATGTCCTGAATCTGCTTCTCAATACACTGTCTTAGCTCTTCCTCTGCTGACTTGAAAGTTCCTCCACGGTAGAGGAACATTCTGTTAAGTTACAGCCTAGCCTTTTAATAATTAAATGTAAAATCAGTGCCCTTCCAAAACCCTCCAAAGACTTTCCATTGCACTTATAAAATTTAAACTTCTTATCAGGGGCTACAAAGCACTGCATGACTTTACTGTAGCCCACCTCTCCGGGCTTATCCCCTCCACCCTCCTTACTCATCACACCACAGCCATCCTCACTTCCTTTCCTTTCCTATCCAAGTTGTTCCCACCTCAGAAACTCTACACTTGATCTTCCTTCTGCCTGGAACACTCTTTTCCCAGATCTTGCTCTGCTTCATTCAGGGGAAGATTCAAATGTTGCCTCCTCAATGAAGCCCTCCCTACTTAGCCCAGCTCAACTAATGATTCTATTACATTACCTTCTTTATTTTCTTCATAGAACCTACTATCACAAATGGTCTTGTTTATGTACTTATTGACTGTCTCTCCCAGTAGACGGTAAGCAGGGACCTTGTCTAAATTGATCCCTAGAATAAGTCTTAGCACATGGTAGGCATTTCAGTACTTCTGTGAATTAATGAGTAATATATTATTTGCCTAGGATACTTCACATTTCCTATATTATTTGCTTATATTATTGCCTATATTATTTGCCAAGGATACTTCATATTTTAATACTTAGTATTTTAATAGAAATTTTAATAGAAAATGTGAAGTATCCTAGGCAAATAACATATAGTCATTATCAGTTATTAATAGATTATTAGGAAATTATCAGCTTATTTCCAGGGCTCCAGCTAGCAGGGATTCATGATTATCTCTAGCAGCTCAGGGGAGAAACTAAAGAGGATTAAATAGGACTGCAGATTGGTAAAGTGGTTTTGTTATGGGTAAGTAGGGAAAAAAGAGGCCCAGTTGGGAGAAACTGCCAGGATGAGGGTGCACACAGGTCAATGACATTAGAAGGGGCTTCTAGAAAGGAGAGGAGATTGCTATCATGACAACTCACTCTGTTCGCTGGTGTGCTCAAAGCTGACCCCAAACATGGGCATTTATGGAGGCAGAGTGGAGCCAGAAACATCAGGACAGTTGTTCCAACGTAAATGTGGCTCTCTTTCAACAACTCACCTGTGTAGTATACAAATGCCTGCCATTGGCCATTGGGATTACTGCCACCCTGTACCACTTACTAGGAGGAAATTCACAGAACTGTTCTAAGCAGTTAATGTAAGCTGGAAGAAGAATCTAAAGAAATGGATTTCTAAAACCTCTGGAGGCCTCTTTCTAAAACCACTCAAGAGGTAAAGATAGAAAAAGGAAAATGGAGAGAGAGATGCCAAAGGAATGAGGGTGGGAGGTAGAAAGAGACGTTCCTTCAGGAGTTCAATAAGAATAATGTTAAGGCTTTTGGAAATGACTAACAACAGTGACAGCTCTATTCAGAAGTGAAATGAATAAATATTAGAGCTACCCCACAACATCTAGGTGGGAAGCACTTGACAGACATCGGCTCTAATAGCACCACTCACAGCTGCATGGATGGAAAAGCCAAAGGTTCCCGAGTTTCATAGTCTCTCAAATTTTCTGTTGAATCTCTCTTGATGGTTCTTTCGGGATAGGGCTGTCCCTTCCCGTTTGACTATTTTGCAGGCCTGTGGCACAGACTTACATAAGGCATATGCAGAGAAATAACAGGATTTCTGGGAAGCAGCACTTAAAGGCTTATTTTTTAAAACTGCATTGCTATATTTAGGGAAATGATTCAGAAGACACCCCCACTCCATCACATGCACACCTCTCTGTCTAGTGTTCCATGCACGTTTGACTGTTTTTCTTGGTATTTTATGTTTTTTCTAATTTCAGTATAGGGTTTTGCATCTGTCCATAAAGGTTCTTTCTGTAGCAATCATTTTTGCCCTTTTTAAAAAGCTGATGTGATGGCTTGGGCTATCATGAATAAAATATAAAGCACCGTATGACATCTCCTCACATGGATCCAAAGTTTGAGAACTGCATGGTTCATGAGGGAAAATGTGTTCTCTAAAGGCCTGGGAAGGTTTGGGGTAATTCTTCTTGTCACGGGACATCAATCTTTGAAATGTCAAGATAAAACAAGCTCTTGACATCATATTAGTGCTATTGGCTCATTCAGCAGGTTCTCTCCCCATTGCCTGGGATGCAGAGGCTGTGGTGATTTTCTGTGGAAAAAAGCACAGCAAGGAGAGGTCTAGGTTCTAATCCCAGATGCACTGCTAATAAGGTAAATGTCCCTGAGTGTGTTTTTTGTTTGTTTGTTTTAAAACAGTCTCTCTCTGTTGCCCAGGCTAAAGGGCAGTGGCGCGATCTTGGCTTACTGTAACCTCCACCTCTCGGGTTCAAGTGAATCTCGTGCCTTAGCCTCCCAAGTAGCTGGGGTTACAGGCATGCACCACCACACCTGGCCTTGCTATTTCCTCTTACAGCCTCATTTTCCTCATGTATAAAATGAGAGGATTGAACGGTATCAGCCCTTCCCACACTGACCCAGAGAACTCTAGTGAGAACACACAATATACACGTATGTCCCTTCTTTTGGTCATTCATAAGGCTCATTAGCACTTTAAAGACTCAGTATGTCCTATAGTAGTAATAAAACTTTGTTGAGTACATTATTTTCCAAACTAACTTGCCCATGAAACAGCCCCTGAACCTCTCTTTCCTCTTCCCCTGACACCCTTTAACCTCTATTTCATTGGGCCCTAGTGTTCTAAGGAACCTATTAACTAGATGATTTTGTGGGCTCCTTTCAGCTCCAGATTCAGTTTGGTTCTGCCATAAGGCCCTACTTCTTGCCAAACATGTGTTGGTGCAATGAGAAGGGACATGTCCCCTGCCTCCAAGCTGCTCACAGTGGTGGTCTATTCTGGTCCCTGTGATAGAAGAGCAAGTTGTCTAATCAGCCGAGGACATCACTTTGAAGGGTGAGCAGAATGCCCAGAAGCTGAAGATTGCTTATGGTTCATTGGCTGATAAATAGCTTGCTCTGTGCTTTAGATATTTACTTGTGAGTTCACCAGAAATATGTGAATCTATGATGAAATATTAAAGAGAAACTGTATCGTTGTTTTCCCAAGAAATTCCCTGAGAGAGCTCTGTGCTAGTTTTGGAGAAGACTATGATCAAATTTGCCCACTGGGATAAAATGATGGTTGCCAAGGATCACGCAGGTAAGTGTCGGGAGCTTCTGCCCAGGACGGGCATGTCTGAAATCATTTGAGGGGAAAAACTGCACAGAGAACAGGAAGATTCTTGTTTGGTGGTAGAGCAGCTTTAAATTTGTTCCAGAATATTTTATGAAAACATTTCTCTGATTTGGGATTCTCTCTTCTGGACAAAGCAAATGCAAATCTGCCTCAAGCTTTACCACTAATGGTACCACCCACCAAGTCTCCATATGGCCCCGTGACTAAGAACATTTGTTTTAACTTTAAAGTGGTCCCTAACTGTGCCATAGGCACAGTAGTACATGATATCAAGCTACTAGAGATATGGCTTGGGGCGGGGGGTGGGGGGAAGACAGAGAAAGAAAAAGCAGGCAGAAATGCTGCTTTGTGCTACACTGATGACAGATGGATCACCTATGGCATGTGGAACATTTCCTAAACCACAGCTCGCCTCTAACAAGAACGCAGAGAGAAGGGCTCTCTCTGCCCTTCTTCCAATACAGTGTTAACAGAGATGACATTTGATTTGGAAGAGGAGTAAATAAAAATGAAACAAAAATGTGGGGAGACTGTGGGATGGGAGGAAGGCAACTGATGAGCAATTGGACCACAAGGTGATAACACTGAGCACATGTAAATTAGAGAGAATCCTAATTTCAGTAGAGATGGATTCAATTTCAAGTCCAGGGAAATCAAATGCCCACTCTTGCTACCCCCCATATGTGTGGCAGCAGGCAAGAGCAAGAGAGAACATTGTTCCCTAAAAGGAGAGTGGGATGTTAGAGAAGTGGGAGAGAGAGAAATAGGAGCTATTCTGCGACTGTGTGTTTCCTAAACTGGATGACCACAGGTGCTGCAGGGAGCTATGCTAAGCCTGCCTGGGGAGGGGCACTCGATTTCCTGATTAGCCTTCTCATCAGGCTTCTGTGAAGCTGGAGAGGTGGGTTGCTTTATGCTGCTGCAGCTTTGGCAGGCTGATGTCTTTCAGGGAGAAAATGGGAGTATGGCCAGGAGGCAGTGCCAGCATGGCGTTGAGGCCCAGTGGGCACTCAGGTCCTAGGGTGCCAGGAGAGCCAAGCAGCTGGTGAATCTTAACTCCTCTATGAACCCCCTTTCTGACATTACCTCCTTCCTGTCTTGCCTCTCCTTTCACAACCCATTTTCCAATCTTGTTGAGATGTTGGATTTTTCTTTCCTTTTTTGTTTCCTTCTCCTCTTCTTGGCCCATTTTCTCACTGTCCTGCTCAGACCCACAGCCAGTCTCGCCAGCAACTGTCTTGTCAGCACGTTACATAACTTTGTGTCTTTGTCTTTATCCTGTGCTCACTCTGCAGACTTTAACCCCAAGAAAACCCAGCAAATGTTTTTTTCTGCTTGCATGGCTGATTGCTAAAGAATCTGTTTCAGCTGAGTCCCCCAGCATCCCTGGCATTCCTTTCCCTCGATACTCCTGTCTCCCTTTTCCTTGTAGAGGCCACTTGGCATTACCCTACCCCCTTCCAAAGCCCTTTATTACTTCTGCCCTCCCCACCTTAGCTCCCCATCTTAGCAGATGGCCTTGCTTCTATCTGCATACAGGGCAATAGAAAGGGAAACCAGGCAGCTAGATCTTGTTTCATGGAAGATCTTTTCATCAGTGGAAAGCCTTAATGAACTTGGATTTACAAAGGAAGGCTTAGACCAGAAAGGGGAGTAAGGGATAGGAACAGTTGCCTAATATAATAGAGCAGAAAAAATTAGCATTCTGAAGGACAAGGAGAGGAATAGGGAGGAGTCGGCAAGTTGGCCAAAGTTAACTGACACTCAAGAGAAACCGCAAGTGCAAAATCCCAGTATGGAAAACAAAGGCTTTTAAGAACAAGAGTGGATAAATACGCCTTCTTTGCCTCCCATCAAAGGCCTCTGTAAAGTCTACCACAAATACAAGTGCTTTGTGAGAATGTGGTTTTGTAGAATTTAAGGAAGGAACACTTTTCTATCTGGGGCAATGAAGCATAGACATCAGAGCGCTATTATTGAGACCCAGAGGAATCTATGAAAATGCGAGCCCTGGGACTCTGTAAAAATTTTAGGGAGGCCTTAATAACTTTGATTTGTTTGAAATACTGAAGCACTCTTGTCTCAGTTTAAAGGGGAAGAGAGGACCCCCGCAAATGGATATCTGGATTAAACAGGAAAACAAAAAACACACCTTCAAGAGTAAATTTCTTCAACTCTGCCCCCATTCCACAAATATATCTTCAGCTACACCTATCTTACCTCAGTCTCATTCATCTCAAAGAAGAGGTAGAGGCAGTGTGATTTGAGAGAAAAAGAACGTGAACAAACAGACCTGGACAAAAGGACAAAACTAAACAAAAGGAAAAAATGGATTTGGCTTTTGAATCTTAACTCAGACCTCACTAGCTGTGTGGCTTTGGGCAAGTTGCTTAACCTCTCTGAGCTAAGGTCAACTTTCACATCTATAAAATGAGGAATAAAATCCTTTTAGAGTTGTTAGGTTTAAATGACAATGTATGATAGTAACTCCACAGTCCCTCCCTGAGAGGTCAAGCATAAGTTCTACCCCAGCTCTAAGATCCCAGTTCTTCTACCTGCCAAGGACAGGGGCCAGCAGGAAGCCCCAGACGCTCATGCCTCCATACCCCCAAATGCTCACAGCTCAACACTCAAAGTTTCTCATCAACATCTGCCTTGAGTCCGCTGGAACCAATCTCATTATGGCGTCTGTCCCTGTTTGTGTTACTTGCCCCAAGAAGCTGCTGGTTCCCAGGACACTCTCACTTCCCATCTTTTTATCCCTAGATGACTCTGTACAACCCAATTCTATCCCCACATCCCACCCCTCCTGAGCTCCCCAAACCTTCCACTGTGCCTCTTGAATTCATGATCCATCATTAGCAAAAATCCCCTGTCTCCAGCCTTTTCTCTGAACATTCACTTTCTTGCTCTAACCAAAACTTGGCTCTCCCCAGAGGACACTGCCTCCAGTAGCGCAGAGGCTGCTTTTCCTCCCACGGCCCTCAGACTTCTGGGCCTGAAGGCAGGATGAGGTCCTCCTTGCTGCTCATCACAACATCCAGACCATTCTCCCTCTCTCCTCCCAAAATACCCCTGCTTTGAATCATATGTCATCAGACTATATCACCCACTACCCTTCGTTGCAACTAGAACTTACTGACATTTGTCTCACTGTCATTTTCTCCAACATTACTTCTATCTTGATTTTTGGTGGTTTTAATATACCACCTGAAGAAACTTCATGTGTCATGGCCACTCACTTCACTAAATGTCCCCGCATTGGTGGTCTTGTCCTCCACTCTCCCTCATTACACTCAAGGTGACACACTGGGCCTTATCATAACAAATTACTGTGACAATTCCATTATACTCCCTCCCTGATCGCTCTTATGTTTTTAGCTCTTTCTAGAGCCCTAGATACAAAAAATCCTCTGCACACCACCACCCCCACACACAGGACCTGTAATCCATTGATCCTGCCACCATTTTACTGTCCCCACCCACTTTATGTCCTCTTCTCTTCCCTCCTGAACCAACTTAGATCCATAGTCAGTCATTAGTCACTTCTGTGTATATATCCTCACTTTCCATGTCCCTCTTCATTATATTTGCTTGGCTAAACTCCAAATTTGATTATTTCTCATTTTTGCTGCTTTGGCCTATGAAGTCAGTCCAGCTAGAAGTGGCTGGAAACATAAAAAACCATGCTGGCATGTCTTGCTTTAAATTCAACTCTTGACCTCAAGGAGGTCCACAAAGCTGCCTGACAACCATACTGTATTTCTCTAGTACATTCACCCTCCCACTCTACTAGATGATTATTTCGCACCTTCTTCTTTCTCCTCACACATCCAACACCTCTGCCCCCACTCGCAGCAGACAACCTTGCTTCTTACTTTCCTGGCAAAACCGGAGCAATCAGAAGAGAACTTCCACAAACTCCCACTCCCTCAATCTACCCACCTTCCACCATCTGCACCCATATATTCTGCCTTCCTGCTGTTACTAAAGATGAACCTATGCTCCTCTTTCAAGCCGATCTTTCCCTCACGTAATTAAGAACACCTGACTGGGGTAAGTTGCGTGTATATGTTGAAAGTGTGTGGTTTTAATTTCTTCCTGTTATAAACAAGACTGTTATGAATAACATAATGCCAAATATGCAGAATTTTGGATCATTTCCTTAGAATGGATTCCCAAAAAGATACAAGGATGAGGGCAAACCATATTTCTATTTTCATGGTAATATAGTATGTGCTGAGGGGAGTGGGAATCAGGGGAATAAGCTATCTCTGGCTCACTGTTGCATGAGAGGGAAAAATTAACCTTATGAAAGAAAAACTTAAAATAGAGCTAAGCTACAATGAAAACATGAATAACACTTACGAAATATTTCTTGAGTTTATATGTTACAATGGAGTTAATCCAAATGATAACTTTTACATCTATTCCTTTCTCCAAGAGTCAATTTTTCATATTTACAATTTTGTTCAAAAACCAAAAAACAAAGCAACAAAAACTAAAATATTAATTTTTGCTTGTACTATTGGTGCCAATTCACAGAAAACAATTATGGAAAGGAGTTTCAGTGATGTGATTTTTCTCAATAAGTATTCCTGAAATTGAATTACTAAACCTTCTTAATATTTCAAGAATTGCATAAGCACCTACAGAATTCCATAAAACCTTTGCTGATACTGGAGGGAGGTGAGTGGGAAGAAAATCAAATCACGTCTGTTGGCCACTTTCTTGCTGTACTTGTGTAGATTTTAGTTATTCATAGTGAGCAGTGTTGGCACTTCCTTGTAATTATTTTATTCAGATTTTTCCCATTACAAAAGCAATATATTTCCAGATAAAAGAGGTAATTTACCATTTATTTTCTAAAAGAAATTTCTTCTCTGTTCCTACATGCCATCAAGTCTTAGTGAAGGAATAAAAATACATAAATCCCAAAAGAAACAAGAGAACACAGAAGCAAACCATAGATAAGAAGAAAATTTGGCAAGTTTGAAAGATCTCATTTATGTCAAATCCAAATACCAGATGGAGGAGTAGTGACTGACTGCAGAGTGGAGTAAGCCCAGCCCACATGCCTACAGCAGAAAGGTAACTTGCCCAGTGGGTTCCTGGGAGGACTTAGCATTTGGAAGACCCAGGCACTGCCAAACATGAGGATGAGGCATAAGACTAAAAATAAAGGGCTTGGTTGAAACCTGTATGTAGTTGGATCCTCCCAAATCCCCTTCTCAAAACTATACAGGCCAGGCGCGGTGGCTCACACCTGTAATCCCCAGCCCTTTAGGAGGCCACAGCGGGCGGATCACGAGGTCAGGAATTCGAGATCAACCTGGCCAATTTGGTGAAACCTTGTCTCTACTAAAAATACAAAAATTAGCTGGGCGTGATGGTGCACACCTGTAGTCCCAGCTACTTGGGAGGCTGAGGCAGAAGAATTGCTTGAACCTGGGAGACAGAGGTCGCAGTGAGCCAAGATTGAACCACTGCACTCCAGCCTGGGTGACAGAGCAAGACTTCGTTTCAAAACAACAACAACAAAACAAACAACAAACAAACAAAAAACACTGCACAACCAGATGACTAACCCCGCAAAAGATCAGAAGTTGATTCTCTAGCGAAATCGAATAAGGCTTCCAAATGTGGGGACACCAGGCATTGAAAATGTAGAATTTAGTGAAAGTTTGCACTTTAAATAATGAGACCCTTCCTACACCTTGCTCTCACAACACAGACAGATATATGTGCCATCCCACCTCCCAAAATATCAGAGGACTATTCTATTTGGATACTGAATAGCCCTAAAGGATTTTCATGTATTGACACATGTGGGTCTCTCAATGAAGAGCTCACCTCTGCTTAACGGTCTACAAGACCCATCCATGCTTACAAAACTTTGTATCAAATTTTTAATACCTTATTTTTAGATTGAATGGTCAAAAAGCATAGGATATTTAAGGAGAGCCTCTAATATGCAAAAGAGAAACAACAAATGGGAAAAGGGAATTAGAAAAACAGATTATACCAGCAAGGAATTATTATAATACTGAGAGGAGAAAAAATACTGCATCCATGAAGACAGAATGCCATGAAAAAAAGAAAAAGCATTGTATTAGTTAAAATATAATAGACTATGCTGTAGCAACATTCAATTTTCAATGATTGAGGACAACTGAAGTTTATTTCTCATTTATAGCAAGTCCAAAGCAATTATAAGTTGTTCTCCTTTATCTGGGACTCAGAGATGCAAGCTCCCTTGATTTTAGGACACCACCATTTTTACGTGTGGCTTATAAGGACACCAGAGCCGGGGGCAAGAGGGATGGACCCAGGCACAGTACTTTTTAGCTGCCTCAGCCTGAAAGTGATGTATGTCACTTCTTCTCACAGACCACTCACCAGAACTAGTCACATGGCTCCAATCTAACTAAAGCCAGGAAATGTAGAGGAGCACATGGAATATTTGTTGAGCTTCACATGTCTGCAACAGGAACTATCAGAGAAAAAGAAAAAGTCATGAAAATGAATAATGATAGCTGAAATTAAAGATTCAGTAGAAAATTTAGAAGATAAACTTGAGAAAACCTATCAGGAGATACAGCTGATCCTTGAACAACACAGGTTTGAACTGGGCAGATCGACTTACAGGCAAGTGGAAAATACAGTATTTGAGGAATACAAAAGGTGCTTACACTTTTTCTATATGCAGATTTCACAAGGCCAACTGTGGAACTTGCATATATGTGAATTTTGGCATACAAGGGGGTCCTGAAAACAATCCCCTGCGCATCCTGAGGGATGACTGTACATTTTTAAATCACAGAGAAACTTAGAGGTTTATAATCCATCCAATTATTAGGAATTATGAGGATTGCAGACAAAAGAATGGGAAGAAATTTTCTATAAATACCAAAAAATCATCCACAAACTAAAATATGCAAGTTTCCAAACTAAAAAGACCCACTAACACAGACACCCTTTGGGCAAAAGCTATGAGGAGTCATGTGACACAACACCCAACAGCCTGTGGTTGAAACAACAAACCCTCAGAAGTATGGCCTGCATTCGGTTTAATGGAAGGGAGCGGGATGACTGGCAAGTACCTTGCAGAGCCTGTTCAGTTTAGTGTAGGGTGTCATGCCTTTTGTTTATCACTTAACATTGTATAATAATTGTATTTCTATGGAACTTGATGACCTTCACAGCTATTACATTTAATGGTTACAAATATCCTATACAACAGACACACCTTATTTTACTTAACCCCACTAGTTAGACTTTAATGTTGCTTCCAATCTTTTATTGTTCTAAATAAGATCATTGTGACTATCTTACTGAGTAAATTTTAAGTTTTAAATTATTTCCTTAGGAGGGACACCCTAAAGCTGTAAAGAAAGGGAGCAAACCTTATTATATTTCCATGATTCTTGGTGGATTTTACAGAAATCAACTTCTACAATTATTATCCCAACTCCTAATGCATGCAAGCATAAATGCACATACTCACATAGTCATTGGTATTGTATGTTTTTATTGAAAAATATTTTGCTAACTTAAGAGGAAATGGATTTGTGTACATTTTTGTATATTTGTATATGATTTCATTGTAATGAATTATCTGTCTGTAGACATCACTTATCCATTCAGTGCTTACTGCTTTTCTTATTACTTTGTAGAAATACTCTATATTGATCCATCAGTTACTTATTTGCCTTTTAATAGATCTGTCCTTAAAATCTTTAAATCAGTTGATCCTCTTTTAATGATTACTACTAATCACATATTTTTCTAGAAATTTCACTATCAATTACTTGTTTCACTGAGATTAAATTTTGTAAATGCAGGTCCTCAGTAAAATATGCTCAGTATTATTTGATGAATGCCTCCTACATATCAGGCATTGGAGGTGCAAGATGAGCAGAAATGGTCCTGCCTCCAGCAGTTTACAGAACTGATGCTTCCTACACATTGTTAATTAATCCCAGCTCCATCACTGAGCAGAATGCTTTTTGCATTGTCTCATGTAAAAAATTCTTACATGTAAATACATTCTATTTTTAGCTGTTTTTCCTGTTTTCTCTTGTGTCAGAACTATAGTTTTAATTATTGTAATTTGTTTTGACATCTGTGAATTTAAGTTTTTCCTGTTTTTCATTATTTTTCTTTCTTTTTTTTTGTAGAGACAGGGCTTCACCATGTTTCCCAGTCTGGTCGTGAACTCCTGGCCTCAAGCAATCCACATATCTTGGCCTCCCAGAGTGCTGATATCCCAGGCATGAGCCACTGTGCTGGTCAGATGTTCATTTACTTAAACAAACATTAAAAATCATTTTTTCAAGTCCCTAAGTATTGGAATTTTTATGGGATGTATACTAATGTCAAGTAGGTAGAAAAGAGTTGAAGTCCTTATATTATTTGGATGTTTCAATTCACAGTATAGTAGGATCCTCTATTTATAAAGTTTATAGTTTTTGTTTGTTTACTTTTTTTGAGACAGAGTTTCGCTCATGTTGCCCAGGCTGGAGTGCAGTGACGTGATCTGGCTCACTGCAACCTCTGCCTCCCAGGTTCAAGCAATTCTCCTGCCTCAGCCTCCAGAGTAGCTGGGATTACAGGTGCCCACCACCATGCCTGGCTAATTTTTGTAGTTTTGGTAGTTTGGGTTTAACCATGTTGGTTAGGCTAGTCCTGAACTCCTGAACTCAGGTGATCCGCCCGCCTTGACCTCCCAAAGTTCTGGGATTATAGGTTTGAGCCTCTGCACCTGGCCTTTAAGTTTATAGTTTAATACTTGTTGAGTATCTGGCAAAGTGTTGCCTGTTGTTTAACAGTGCTTAATATTGTCTTTTTGGTATTGCATCAAAGTTCAATGATGAGAGAATAAAAGGCCAACTTATGAACAAAGGAAAATAAAGGTAGGTGTGAGTACATTTATCTTAGCAACTTTTAATAAACCAGTTGAATATCCTAAACTTTTATACCTTTTTAATAGTTTTAGACTCTTGCAAAGTTATTGGATTTTGTTTTGTTGTTGGTTTATTTAGTATTCATAGAGGTGTGTGTGTGTTTTATGGCATGCAGCGGTGGCAATATCTGCCAGTGATATCTTGAGATTCGGAGATAATATTAACCAACTGAGAAGAAGGGCTATAGTTTATACTTGTTGATTCTGGTGGAATCCTGAGACCTGTCCACCTATTGCTGAGTAACAAAGCATTTCATAACTGAGCAGCCTAAGACAACAATTTACTGTTGCTCATATTCAGTTTGTCAACTGGGGTTCAGCAGATCCTGACTGGACTCTGCTTCTCACTACAGCTCTGCAGATCAGCTGGCAGGGTAAGAGGAGGGGAGGTCTACTTTAAGCTGCCAGTGGTGGGGGCAGATTTGACCATATGAGTCTCATCCTTCCAACCCTGGGCATGTCCTTCTCATGATAAATGGTGGAAGTACAAGAGAGCAAATGGAAATGCAAAGCAAGCAACAGGAATAAGCCCAAAGTCAAGCCCTACTTACATTGAGGCCATGACAAGGATGTGAATGCAGAGGATGGGGCAAAGAATTGGGACCAATAATACCATGAACTCATGTAGGAAAGAAGGAACTGGTGAGGAAGGATCCATAAGACCAAGGGAAGATTGGGATATGAGGAAGTAGAGAAGTAAGACAAGCACTCTATAAATAGTTAAGCCTACAGGAGATCAGTGGGGTTTCTGCTATCATCTAGGCAAGGGATCCAGGACATGGAAAAGGAATGATAACAAGAACTTCATCAATTCCTAGCTTCTTCCAAGTCTGTAGTAAAGAGCACTACAACCTTTTAAACAAAAGGCTATGTGTGTGTTCTTGGGACCTGCAAGAAGGCAGCTGTGAGAATGAGACTCACTCTGCATTCAGTCACAGGAAAGAAGGACTTTACACAATTAAAATGGAGACTGGTTGAGATTAACCTCTTTTCAGATTGCTTCTGTTCTGGGCTGCTGGTCTTAGCTGGCCATCTGGGGAGGGTAAAAGTCCTATGCAGCAGTGGAGCTCTCCCCTGCTCCATTTCTTTTCCTCCTGGTGATATATCCCTGGAATGTTTTGGAGAAGTTTAAGGATCTATGTGAACATGAGGGAGAGGAGTAGATTCTCAAAGGCTTGGTATAATTCAGATTCGATTTTCCCTCTTTCTGTGCAGAGATTTCGCTCCCTCTCAGTCTTCTCCTAAAGCTGGACTCAGGAGGAGCCAGCGGGGAAACAAGCTCTTAGAGGGAAGAGAGATTATACTTTCCAGTCAGAATAGGGGGAAGTTTCTGGTTCCCCATATTTCTCCACAAAGCTTGTATCTGTTTTTATCCCCAACTGTGAGTCATACTTATTGTTTGCAAGGTATCTATTTTAAACCATTTAAAAACAAGATTTGATACAAGCTCTTACCAAAATGTATAAATTTGTTAATTGGCATAATTATTTGAAAGCCCTGCTTAATAGTAGAAATTTAAAGTAATTTACTAGCTACTTATATTCTCACTCTACTGTACAACCCAAAATGTAATTAGACACCCAACTTATTTTAAGAAATTAACTGTATGTCTAATTGGTCTATTTAAAAATTTCCAAGTTCATGAACTCATGAATGTCTTTCATGAAAGAAATAGGTACTCTTGGGGAAGATAATTTTGTCATAAGTTTATGATAAGTAATGATACCACATCCAGCACAGCAGTTGCAATTAGAAATACTGTTTTGTTTCATATTTAATAGTCCAATATTGTTCATAATTCATCTGCTTTGCAGGGGCCAAACTGGTGAATTAAAGGTGAATGCAACGAAGACAATCATACCTGCATCCTTTGGATCTCAGGGTGGTGCTAATCTCTGCCATTCCTTTGGGATAAAATTTTTTTTTTAATCTTTGTGTAAGCAGAAAGGGGTGATGTGAAGTTTCAGGGATTTCCACTTAATCTTCTCCACTACAGGACTTCTTACTGTATACATCAAGAAATGAATGCTAGGTTTCCGCCAAATGCTAAATATGTCTGTTCCAATTACCAAGCTTGGAAGCAGGAAAATGAGCACAGTGTGGGACTGTGACCCATTGGATCCACTGTGAGGTGGATCTGGGCCAAGATTCCATTTGCTGTCTCAGCCGCAAATGTGCCCCTACTCTAACAGGGGTGCCACATTGGTGCTCTGAGCCCCCTGGGTTTCAGCATCAAACCAAAATGTGTATCTAATAACTCTAGAAAGATCTGGGTAAATGGTCAAAGATTTTGGGGGGGAAGATTGGAGAAATAACTGTATATACTTGCCATGGTTTTGCAGCATTCTTCCTCATAGGGACCTGGCCTGTCCTTTAGTCAATGGGTGTTAACCAGAGAGCCAAAAACTGATTAGGAGATTATGACTTTCTACAGAAGTGGCTGACTTCAGCCTTCTACCAAACCATTCTTGATCTATTTTGATTATATATAATAAACAGTACCCTTTTTGGCTGTCCATTTATTTTGTCCCTAGGAACACCATGTTCTAGCCATCTCCTTTGATAGGTTAGGCCTCTCTGGCTGCCATTCTGAGCCTGCTGCCCATTATGGTTATTACACCCACCTTGCTTCTGACAGTTAAGTGCTGCCACGTGACTTGTTTTTCCAGACTTCTATCATCCCGGTTGTTAGTAGGAACCCAATACTTTAACTGCATGCCCTACCACCAGAACTGGCTTACAAAAGACAGCTGCTGCTGAGGTTTTCAATGATGCTGAAGCCCCCTCACCAGTGCATTTCTTTCTAAATGGATTGCCCTGTGGGTCCTCTTGAAAATTTGGTCATCTAGTGGTTTTCTTGTCTTATTTAGCAGATGTAATCCAGCATACCCACTTCTCTGAAACTTCTAATACCTTCTCCATTATTTTGTCACAAAAGTGCCTGCATTTTTACTTCACTTTGCCTCATTGCCTTTTTCAATCTTCCAAAATCTTTTCTAGCATCAGTATGAGTCACCTCCTAAGTCCTTGCTAGGGAATTAGCTTACCGCAGTGGTGGACTGCCCCAGATCCCAAAGCTTTCCCTTAACAAACTTATATTCTGTTCTCTTTGGTTAGGCACTCCTAGGGTCCTCTCTTAGACACACTCTCCCAGCTTCTGCTTAGTAAGTTTTCTCTAGGTCCTGAGGTTCCTTGAACACATAATATCATCTTCCTTTCAGAAGGCCCAGCACTTCCCTGATTGAGCTGAGATTTGATGCTAGTTATGCATCAGGTGGCTAAGAGAGGAAGTGGGGGCATATCCTGAAGAGGACCCTTCATTGTCTTGTAAAGCCTTATTTGAAGTCTCTTTATAGTCTTCAAGCAAGTTGGGGAATGGGGGACAATCTTCGACAATGGAGAATAGGCCATTTCTTCAGGAACAGAGGGTTCAGGGGAAATTAAAGTTTGAAGTGCATATATGCAAAGATCTATTCCAAGAGTCAAAATCACATGCTTTCCCTATTAAGATCATGACTTTGGCTTAAGAGACTTGCCTAGCCTGAGAGCTCTGCCTTCTCAGAGTTTTGCACTATTGCAATCAAGTCCTATGCCCCTACCCCATCCCAGCTGCAGGAGTTGAAGCCTTCTACTCTTATGCTTTGCCTAAAAATTTTGACTAATTTATCTGAGTCTGTAATTTTCTCTCAACTACTCATTCAACTCCAAATAACTTATAACTATTTTCCCTCATTTCTCAAATGCCTGAGACACTGCACCAGACATTCCACCCAAACCCACACCAGCCATTACAATGGAAATCTTAGCAATCACACAATATAGTATACCAAGGATTAATTCTCCACCTACCTCCACCAGTGGAGTCCTCATTGCCATCCAGCCAGCAAGTGAATTAACCCTAGAATCCATCTCCAATGCCAGTTGCCTTAAATTGGGTTCCTAAGCAGTGAGGACTGAGATGAAGATTCTTATACTTCATTGGGGAAGTGCTCCCAGGATAAGGGGAGTGAAGGAAACAGGATAGGACAGGAGTAGAAAACTTAAACAAGAGTGTGGTCACTGCTGAAGACTAGTTTTGGTTTGATTCTACAGGGAAGCTCAAGTTGCAACACATCTTAACTCACTTTGAGGTAGCAGGTAAAGAGCGCAGTGGGCAGCCTTTTGTACCACTGTGTTTGTTACAATTGGCTGTCCTGGGAGGTGGGGGCGTTTCCCCCCAGGAAAGGAGGCTTCTGTTTAGCTGAAGGCTAGTTCCTAGTGGAGGGGCAGCTGAGAATTATCAGCAGCCAACACAAACAACAGCAACCAGGAGATATAAAGAGGCCTGTAAAGAGAATGCAGCTGAAGTACAAAGCTAATCCTTTACAATAATGAGTATGTACTATAAGCTTTCTTTCCTTTTTTTTTTCCTCTTTTTTTTCTTTTCTTCAGATAGAGTCTCACTCTCGCTCAGGCTGGAGTGCAGTGGCGTGATTTTGGCTCATTGCAACTTCTGCCTCCTGGGTTCAAGCAATTCCCCTGCCTCAGCCCTCCTGAGTAGCTGGGATTACAGGTGTGTGTCACCACACGCAGCTAATTTTTGTATTTTTAGTAGAGACGAGGTTTCACAATGTTGACCAGGCTGGTCTGGAACTCCTGACTTCAAGTGATCCACCTTCCTTGAGCTCCAAAAGCACTGGGATTACAGGCAGTCTAATGATAATTTTAACTGCATGCCCTACCACCAGAACTGGCTTACAAAAGACAATTTTAAAAATTGACTGTGTCATTTAAACTTCACAACAATTCCATGAAGGAGGTATTATGATTATCTCCATTTTATAGACAAGGAAAACAAATCTTGAGAATTCAAGTGACTTTCTCACGGTTATACAATGAAGGGGCATGTTTTCAGGTGTAATAATATAGATAAAAAGGCATACCTCAGTTTCTGCATGTTTTAAATGGGTACATGCAGAAGCCATCTGTTTATATCTTAATGTAGGGACTCTAAAGTTAGCCAACTGGATTCATATACTGGGTTTTAAGTGCTTTACAATAATAGTGTCCTTAGAATTCGATTATGAATCTTATTCCCTAAGTATTATTGATCTTATGTATTGGTTTTATGTGTGTGTGTATCAATTCAGTTACTGGTAATATTCAATTAATTGAAACACTACATTTACCAATTACTTTGGATAGTCATTGTTAAAAATTACTAAGAAATTCTCCATTAAGTAATAGAAAGGCCAGAAAACAAGTCTCCATACGGGATTAATAATTTATTTGGCTTTGGGCTGTGTGTTAAACACTTTACATCCATTTTCTCATTATGAAGTAAGTACTAGCATCACATCCCAAAGCAGGTAAGAAAACTGAGACTCTAGGGGGTTTGTTAACTAGTTTCAAATCACAGAACTAGGAAGGGATGGGTCTGAGAATTAAACTAAAACCACTATCTGACATCAAAACTAATATTGGACATTTAATGAGAAAATGGCTTATCTTAGATTCACATATATAGACACAATTGGTGATAGAGAGATCAGTATGGGTAAAGGAAATTTTCCACCTTCTCAGCTTTCTTTCACATGAGCCAAATCTGAAGGCTATGAAGGAGATGGAAAATTCCAAAAAATACTCATTCACCGAGCACATCACTGAGCAGGAGAACATTTCTGAAACAAGAAGGAAGAGTCATTAATAATGACTTGCTAAAATAAAAAGTATTTTTCTAGAGGCAGTGCCCTGAGCTGACTCTGACTCCATAGCTTGGATGAAATCATCAAATTGGGTCCGCTGGCATAGAGGAGGATGAGGTTTTGTGCAGGGTTTCGTATCTATTACTATAGGAACCATGCCAGCTACCTGCCCTCAACGGTGGCTTCCCCAGAATGCTACTGAGATTTTCTTTGCTTTCTTTTTCTGCTCACCACTCCTACCACCAATGGAGAAGACAAGTGCTGAATCCCTCTGTGCTCTGTTTCCTGAGGTTACTCTGAAAAAGGAAGCAAAGCTGTCCCTCTGTTGGCAGAAGCCTACTCCTGTTGTCTTCAGATGTTACTTACCTTTCTAGACATCAATTTCCTCATCTGTGAAGTAGGAATAGTGCACTCCTTTTCATTGTTGTGGGGATGAAATTATTTTATACATACACACACAATTTTGTGTGTGTGCACATGCACATACATGCGTGTGTAGGACAAAAACATTTCTGAATAAGTTCAGATACTCTCCCCATGCTCACTTTATTAAAAGTAGAAGAACTGAAGGGAATATTATTATCCTGTTCAAAACTCATATTCATTCTCTACAACCTACGAGATTAAGTACAAACCCTGTCCAATATTCAAGACCTTCCTGGGTCCGGTCCCGGATTCACTTCTCAGCTACCTTTCCCATGATGCTGCATCTCTCGACTTGCACCAGTCTCTCTAAATTTTGCCCAAATCTTGTCTACCAGTTTAGTCTCGGAATGTGGAAATTCTATACAAATCAAATTTCAGGAATAGTTATGGGTAATAGTATTTCATTCCGTCAGTGTAACTTATCATTTGCTGTGGGTGAAACTCCAGTTTAAGAATGTTTCTTAATGTTATCAAACCATATAACTTGATGGATTTCTAAAAGGTACACATGTTCACATAACTACTTCCCAGATCAAGAAATAGAGTTTTATAAATACCCAAGAAGCCTCCCTCATGCGCCTTTCTAATCTGTACCCTCTCCTTCAAAGGTAGCTACTATAGTGATACATCATAGATGAGCTTTTGTATTTTTAAATTTTTTATATAAATGGAATCATATTATGGATTTTGACTAATATCATGTTTATGATATATATTCATATTGTTACATATAACAGTTCATTGTTTATCATGGCTTCATAGCATTCAGTCACATAAAAATACTACTATCCCTTTTACTGTTAATGGGCATTTTGGTTGTTTCCAGTTTGGGGTCATAATGAACAATGCAATATGAACATTTTTATATTAATATTTTTGTCTACATGGGTACATGATTTTGTAAGCTATATATAGGAGTGAAATTGCTAGGCATAGTGTATGCCTAGTTCAAATTTAGTGAATACTGCTAGTTTTCCAAAGTGGTTGTACCTGTTTACACCCCCATAGAATATAGAATTTCAAGTGTTTTCTGTCTTCACTAACACTTACTATTGTATGTCTTTTTCTTTTTTTTTTCTTTTTTATTATACTTTAAGTTCTAGGGTATATGTGCACAACGTGCAGGTTTGTTACATATGTATACATGTGCCATGCTGGTGTGCTGCACCCATTAACTCATCATTTACATTAGGTATATCTCCTAATGCTATCTCTCCCCTCTCCCCCCACCCCACAACAGGCCCCAGTGTGTGATGGTCCCCTTCCTGTGTCCAAGTGTTCTCATTGTTCAGTTCCCACCTATAAGTGAGAACATGCGGTGTTTGGTTTTCTGTTCTTGCAATAGTTTGCTGAGAATGATGGTTTCTAGCAGCATCCATGTCCCTACGAAGGACATGAACTCATCCTTTTTGACCGTTGAAATAATACTACATATCTACAACCATCTGTCCTTTGACAAACCTGACAAAAACAAGAAATGGGGAAAGGATTCCCTATTTAATAAATGGTGCTGGGAAAACTGGCCAGCCATATGCAGAAAGCTGAAACTGGATCCCGTCCTTACACCTTATACAAAAATTAATTCAAGATGGATTAGAGACTTAAATGTTAGACCTAAAACCATAAAAACCTTAGAAGAAAACTTAGGCAATACCATTCAGGACATAGGCATGGGCAAGGACTTCATGTCTAAAACACCAAAAGCAATGGCAACAAAAGCCAAAATTGACAAATGGGATCTAATTAAACTAAAGAGCTTCTGCACAGCAAAAGAAACTACCATCAGAGTGAACAGGCAACCTACAGAATGGGAGAAAATTTTTGCAGTCTACTCATCTGGCAAAGGGCTAATATCCAGAACCTACAAAGAACTCAAACAAATTTACAAGAAAAAGCAAACAACCCCATCAAAAAGTGGGCAAAGGATATGAACAGACATTTCTCAAGAGAAGACATTCATACAGCCAACAGACACATGAAGAAATGCTCATCATCACTAGCCATCAGAGAAATGCAAATCAAAACCACAATGAGATACCATCTCACACCAGTTAGAATGGCGATCATTAAAAAGTCAGGAAACAACAGAAGATGGAGAGGATGTGGAGAAATAGCAACACTTTTACACTGTTGGTAGGATCGTAAACTAGTTCAACCATTGTGGAAGACAGTGTGGCAATTCCTCAAGGATCTAGAACTAGAAATACCATTTGACCCAGCCATCCCATTACTGGGGATATACCCAAAGGATTATAAATCATGCTGCTCTAAAGACACATGCACACGTATTTTTATTGTGGCACTATTCACAATAGCAAAGACTTGGAACTAACCCAAATGTCCATCAATGACAGACTGGATTAAGAAAATGTGGCACATATACACCATGGAATACTATGTATGTCTTTTTCATTATAGTCATTTTAGCAGATGTATAGTGGTGCTTCATTATGGTTTTAATTTTCATTTTCTGGATGACTAATGATTTTGAGCTCCTTTTCATATTTACTGAATATTTAGTATTCTCTTCTGTGAACTGCCTATTCAAGTTCCTTGCCCCTTTTGCTATTGGGTTAAGACTATATAGCTTTTATGGTTTCAACCCATTATTCCTGTATTGTCCCTTAGTGATAAAATCTTACCTGTCTTATAGACCCTTTTATATAAAGCAGGTTTAGAATTTCATCAGTAATTGTTTTAGAGTTCCTCGGGGCCGCCTAGAGTTGTGACTTGAGCAGCAGGATCTCTGAATTTTGAACCTATAAGAGTTCCTCTGACATTTTATCTGACTCCAGTAAAGAAAGTTTGTTTGTTTGTTTTAAATTACGTATAGTGAGTATTGAAAATTAAAATAAATCGAATGAATCCAGGTGTCAGAAGATAAAAAGTTTATTTCACAGACTTACGTTTTTAAAAAGATACAACACAAATATTGAGATGGGATTGTTCCCTTGACCTTGACTCCCTTCATGGGACTAGGAACTAGGGTGGCTCATTTCACTCAGCCTGCCACTGGCCACTCCTCACAAGAGGGAGTGTGTGAGCAAGTAAGCGCAGGAAACAGAGGGAACAAATGCTGGAACCTGCTGGTCACTCCTGTCTGGCAGGAGCAGGCTCTGTGCAGGCCCTGCAGCAGCATCCAAGCCCCTGCTCTCTTGGCACTCGAGTTCTTGTCTGGAGTCCAGGAAGAATCAGGTCACACAAACAGTTTGAAGGCTAGTATACACGGAGGATTTTATTGGGCAATAAGCGTGGCTCTCAGCGGGATGGCTAATTGGAAAGGAGGTGGTGCAGGAAGAAGGTGATCCTTCCCTGAAGCCACACCATCTGAAGTTAGCCATATCTATCCTTAGTCTCCGATGTTCAGTTGCTGCTTCTTTGCTAGATGCTCAGCCACTTGTATCCCCGATGCTCAGCAGCTTGTGTTCCTGACGCTCAGCAGATTGTATCACTCTGCCAGCTGAAATATTTTTGTGAATACAGGAAAGGGGCGTGGCACACCAAAAAAAAAAGCAACATTTGAGTGGGAAAAACGGGCTCAGTTGTTTTCATTTAGGGCGATGGTTCCAGGCTTAAGGGTGCGGTTTAGCCAGGATCCCAGCCATTCTGGATCAATATGATAATTGATCTCTAGGCAGGGGATAATGGCAAATAGGAGGCAGGACTAACTTGCATCTCCCACTTAGATGGACAGAATAGCATGTGGAGACTCACCTTGTGAACTTTTGCTCCAAGAACCACTGGAAGAACATATCAGGAAAACCAAAAGAATTCACAGACCCTTTGAAAGAAGCAGCTTGCTGCTGTCAACTCCGGGAGACAGCTGAAAAACTGCGAGTGTCCAAAGTGCGAGGCGGGGAATTCCACCTCTGAACACACATCCTCACTGGAGAGCCTGAAAATCCAGATCACAGGAGAAGAATTTAAACTTACCTAGAGCTGAAACGAATTTAGAAAGCTGGGAGGAATACAAAAGTAGAAGCAGCAGCATGAAGAGCCCTGTAGGCACTCCTAGGCCCCAAGAAAGCCCAGGGAACCCATTTCTGACTTTATTTCACAGAAGTCCTTGGGGAGGGTTGCCAGTGGAATTGGGGAAGGACCACAGGGAGAAGGAAACTTGCAGCTGCTTTGTAACAATTTTAACCAAGCATGAATTTTCCAGGGCAGAATCTGGGGGTGAATGGGAAGTGCAAATATAAAAGCCATGGCAAGGAGGGGCAAAATCTGAAAACCCTGCTTGCTTTCTTAGTGGGGAGGCCTGTAGCCTGGGGCAAGTTCCCAACCCTGCTTACCAGCTGCCTGGATATAAACTTGGCGCTGTTGGGAAAGCATGGTAGGAGTGAGACTGGCCTTACTGGCTGTGTGGGAGCTGGGTGAGGCCTGTTACTGCCAGCATCCTACCACCTCCCTGGTGACCTGTATGACTCAGCAGAGGCAGCCATAATCCCCCTGGGAATATAACTCCATCGGTCTGAGAAACACAGCCCCATCTCCACAGTGGCCACAGCAAGTCCTGCCCAAGGAGAGTCTGAGCTCAGACACACCTAACCCTTCCCCCACCTGATGGTCTTTCTCTACCTGAAGTCATAATCTCTTGGGAGTTCTATGGCACCACCTACCACCTGAGAAACCCCAGTATTTACCTAGGTGACCCTAGGGCAAGCTTGTATCCTTCCTATAATACAGCAGCAGATGCTCTCTTGAAAGCACCACCTCCTGGCTGGAGGCCAACCAACACAAACCACTACAGCAACTCATAAAAGAACAACCCTGTCCCAAGAAAGGAGAAAACAATAGCTAACTCCATTGCCTGTGACATCCTGGCTAACTAGAGGTCCTGAGTCCGTCCATGTGACAACTTTACTGCCAGCACAACCAGCATTCAAGAAAACCAGAGCACTAAACAAAACTACAACTAAGTTCCCACAGAGTCCACCTCACTCCCCTGCTATCACCACCAGAGCAGGTGCTGGTATCCATGGCTGAGAGACTTGAAGATGGATCACATCACAGGACTCTTTGCAGACACTCCGCAGTATGAGCTCAGAGCCCAGTAGACTTGCTGGGTGGCTAGACCCAGAAGAGAAATAACAATCACTGCAGCTTGGCTTTCAGGAAGCCCCACCTCTAGGGGAAGGGGGAGGGCACCACATCAAGGAAGCACTCCGTGGGACAAAAGAACTTGAAGTGCAGCCTTTGAGTCCCAGATCTTCCCTCTGGCATAGTCTGCCCAAATGAGAAAAAAACAGATAAACAATTCTGGTAACATGACAAAACAAAGTTCTTCAACACCTCCAAAATATCACACTAGCTGACCAGCAATGGATGCAAATCAAGAAGAAATCTCTGAATTTCCAGAAAAAGAATTCAGAAGGCCAATTATTAAGTTACTCAAGGAAGCATCAGAGAAAGGTGAATACCAAGTTAAAGAAATTTTTTAAATGTTGCAGAATATAGACATAAAAATCTCCAGAGAAATAGATAGCATAAATAAAAAACAATCACAACTTCTAGAAATGAAGGACATACTTACAGAAATGCAAAATACACTGAAAAGTCAACAATAGAATCAAACAAGCAGAAGAAAGAACTTCAGAGCTCAAAGACAAGGCTTTTGAATTAACCCAATACAACAAGGACAAAGAAAAAGGAATTTTTAAAAAATGAACAAAGCCTCCAAGAAGTTTGGGATTATGTTAAACCACCAAATCTAATAATAATTGGTGTTCCTGAGGAAGAAGATAAATCTAAAAGTTTGGAAAACATATTTGAGGGAATAATTGAGGGAAATTTCCTGACCTTGCTAGAGATCTAGACATTCAAATACAAGAAGCTCAAAGGACTCCCGGGAAATTCGTTGCAGAAAGATCATCACCTAGGCACACAGTCATCAGGTTATCTAAAGTCAAGATGAAGGAAAGAATCTTAAGAGCTCTGAGGCAAAAGCATCAGGTAACCTATAAAGGAAAACCTATCAGATTAACAGGAGATTTCTCAGCAGAAACCCTACAAGCTAGAAGAGACTGGGGTCCTATCTTTGGCCTCCTTAAACAAAACAATTATCAGCCAAGAATTTTGTATAGAGTGAAACTAAGCTTCATAAATGAAGGAAAGATATCATCTTTTTCAGAAAAACAAATGCTGAGAGAATTCACCACTACCAAGCCCATACTACAAGAACTGCTAAAAGGAGCTCTAAGTCTTGAAACAAATCCTTGAAATACACCAAAATAGAACTTCCTTAAAGCATAAATCTCACAGGGCCTATAAAACAATAACAAAATGAAAACAAAACAAAACAAGGTAACAACTAGCATGATAAAAAGAAAAGTACCTCACATCTCAATACTAACACTGAAAGTAAATGGCCTAAATGCTCCACTTAAAAGACACAGAATGGCAGAATGGATAAGAATTCACTAACCATGTATGTGCTATCTTCAAGAGACTCACCTAACAAATAAAGACCCACAAAAACTTAAAGGAGCGGGAAAAAAAAAAAAAATTCAATGAAAATGGACACCAAAAGCAAGCAGAAGTAGCTGTTCTTATATCAGACAAAACGAACATTACAGCAACAACAGTTTAAAAAGACAAAGAGGGACATTATATAATGATAAAATTTCTAGTTCAACAGGAAAATATCACAATCCTAAATTTATATGCACCTAATACTGGTGCTCCCAAATTTAGAAAACAATTACTACTAGACCTAAGAAATGAAATAGATGGCAATATAATAATAGTGGGGATTTCAATACTCCACTGATAGTCCTAAACAGGTCATCAAGACAGAAAGTCAACAAAGAAGCAATGGACTTAAACTATACACTAGAACAGGCTGGGCACAGTGGCTCACACCTGCAATCCCAGCACTTTGGGAGGCCGAGGAGGGTGGATCACTTGAGGTCAGGAATTCGAGACCAGCCTGGTCAACACGGTGAAATCCTGTCTCTATTAAAGACACTAAAATTGGTCGGGAGCAAGACAGCTGAATAGGAACAGCTCCAGCCTCCAGCTCCCAGCCGGAGTGACGCAGAAGATGGGTGATTTCTGCATTTTCAACTGAGGTATCGGGTTCATCTCATTGGGGAGTGCTGGACAATTGGTGCTGGTCAGCTGGTGCAGCCCAACCAGCAACAGCTGAAGCAGGGTGAGGCATTGCCTCACCTGGGAAGCACAAGGGGGAAGGGAATCCCTTTTCCTAGCCAAGGGAAACTGAGACACACAACACCTGGAAAATCGGGTAACTCTCACCCTAATATTGCGCTTTACCAAGGGTCTTAGCAAATGGCACACCAGGAGATTATATCCCACACCTGGCCCAGAGGGTCCCCTGCCTACGGAGCCTCCCTCATTGCTAGCACAGCAGTCTGAGATCTAACTGCAAGGCGGTAGTGAGGCTGGAGGAGGGGCTCCACCATTGCTGAGGCTTAAGTAGGTAAACAAAGCTGCCAGGAAGCTCCAACTGGGTGGAGCCCACCTCAGCTCAAGGAGGCCTGCCTGTCTCTGTAGACTCCACCTCTGGGTGGAGTCTGACAGCTGTCTAACAGCTTTGAAGAGAGCAGTGGATCTCCCAGCATGGAGGCTGAGATCTGAGAACGGACAGACTGCCTGCTCAAGTGGGTCTCTGACCCCTGAGTAGCCTAACTGGGAGACATCCCCCACTGGGTGCAGACTGACACCTCACACCTCACACGGTGAGGTACACCCCTGAGACGAAGCTTCCAGAGCAAGAATCAGACAGCAGCACTTGCTTTTCAGCAATATTCTATCTTCTGCAGCCTCTGCTGCTGATACCCAGGCAAACAGGGTCTGGAGTGGACCTCAAGCAATCTCCAACAGACCTATAGCTGAGGGTCCTGACTGTTAGAAGGAAAACTAACAAACAGAAAGGACACTCACACCAAAACCCCATCAGTATGTCACCAGCATCAAAGACAGATAAAACCACAAAGATGGGGAAAAAGCAGGGCAGAAAAGCTGGAAATTCAAAAAATCAGAGCACATCTCCCCTTCCAAAGGAACACGGGTCTTCGCCAGCAACTGATCAAAGCTGGAAAGAGAATGACTTTGACGAGTTGAGAGGAGAAGGCTTCAGTCAATCAAACTTCTCAGAGCTAAGGGAAGAACTATGTACCCAGCACAAAGAAACTAAAAATCTTGAAAAAAGAATGGAAGAATGGATAACTAGAATAATCAATGCAGAGAGGGCCATAAACGAACTGACAGAGATAAAAACCATGACACGAGAAATACGTGACAAATGCATAAGCTTCAGTAACCGACTCGATCAACTGGAAGAAAGAGTATCAGCGATTGAAGATCAAATGAATGAAATGAAGCGAGAAGAGAAGTCTAGAGAAAAAAAAGGAAAAAGAAATGAACAAAGCCTCCAGGAAATATGGGATTGTGTGAAAAGACCAAATCTACAAATGATTGGTGTGCCTGAAAGTGAGGGGGAAAATGGAACCAAGTTGGAAAATGCTCATCAGGATATCATCCAGGAGAACTTCCCCAACCTAGTAAGGGAGGCCAACATTCAAATTCAGGAAATACAAAGAATGCCACAAAGATACTCCTCGAGAAGAGCAACTCCAAGACACATAATTGTCAGATTCACCAAAGTTGAAATGAAGGAAAAAATGTTAAGGGCAGCCAGAGAGAAAAGTTGGGTTACCCACAAAGGGAAGCCCATCAGACTAACAGCAGATCTCTCAGCAGAAACTCTCCAAGCCAGAAGAGAGTGGGGGCCAATATTCAACATTCTTAAAGAAAAGAATTTTCAACCCAGAATTTCATATCCAGCCAAACTAAGTTTCATCAGTGAAGAAGAAATAAAATCCTTTACAGACAAGCAAATGCTTAGAGATTTTGTCACCACCAGGCCTGCCCTACAAGAGCTCCTGAAGGAAGCACTAAACATGGAAAGGAACAACAGGTACCAGCCATTGCAAAAACATGCCAAAGTGTAAAGACCAATGATGCTAGGAAGAAACTGCATCAACTAACAAGCAAAATAACCAGCTAATATCACAATGACAGGATCAAGTTCACACATAACAATATTAACCTTAAATGTAAATGGACTAAATGGTCCAATTAGAAGACACAGACTGGGAAACTGGATAAAGAATCAAGACCCATCAGTGTGCTATATTCAGGAGACCCATCTCACATGCAGAGACACACATAGGCTCAAAATAAAGGGATGGAGGAAGATCTACCAAGCACATGGAGAACAACAAAAAAAAGCAGGGGTTGCAATCCTAGTCTCTGATGAAACAGACTTTAAACCATCAAAGATCAAAAGGGACAAAGAAGGCCATTACATAATGGTAAAGGGATCAATTCAACAGGAAGAGCTAACTATCCTAAATATATATGTGCCCAATACAGGAGCACCCAGATTCATAAAGCAAGTCCTTAGAGACTTACAAAGAGACTTAGACTCCCATACAATAATAATGGGAGACTTCAACACCCCACTGTCAACATTAGACAGACCAACGAGACAGAAAGTTAACAAGGATATCCAGGAATTGAACTCAACTCTGCACCAAGCAGACCTAATAGACATCTATTGTGTGAGTATATATACATTCTTCTCAGCACCACATCACACTTATTCCAAAATTGACCACATAGTTGGAAGTAAAGCACTCCTCAGCAAATGTAAAAGAACAGAAATTATAACAAACTGTCTCTCAGACCACAGTGCAATCAAACTAGAACTCAGGACTAAGAAACTCAATCAAAACTGCTCAACTACATGGAAACTGAACAACCTGCTGCCGAACGACTACTGGGTACATAACGAAATGAAGGCAGAAATAAAGATGTTCTTTGAAACCAATGAGAACAAAGATACAACATACCAGAATCTCTGGGACACATTTAAAGCAGTGTGTAGAGGGAAATTTAGAGCACTAAATGCCCACAAGAGAAAGCTGGAAAGATCTAAAACTGACACCCTAACATCACAATTAAAAGAACTAGAGAAGCAAGAGCAAACACATTCAAAAGCTAGCAGAAGGCAAGAAATAACTAAGATCAGAGCAGAACTGAAGGAGATAGAGACACAAAAAACCCTCCAAAAAATCAATGAATCCAGGAGTTGGTTTTTTGAAAAGATCAACAAAATTGATAGACCGCTAGCAAGACTAATAAAGAAGAAAAGAGAGAAGAATCAAATAGATGCAATAAAAAATGATAAAGGGGATATCACCACCGACCCCACAGAAATACAAACTACCATCAGAGAATACTATAAACACCTCTATGCAAATAAATTAGAAAACCTAGAAGAAATGGGTAATTTCTTGGACACTTACACTCTCCCAAGACGAAGCCAGGAAGAAGTTGAATCCCTGAATAGACCAATAGCAGGCTCTGAAATTGAGGCAATAATTAATAGCCTACCAACCAAAAAAAGTCCAGGACCAGAGGGATTCACAGCCTAATTCTACCTGAGGTACAAGGAGGAGCTGCTACCATTCCTTCTGAAACTATCCCAATCAATAGAAAAAGAGGGAATCCTCCCTACCTCATTTTATGAGGCCAACATCATCCTGATACCAAAGCCTGGCAGAGACACAACAAAAAAAGAGAATTTTAGACCAACATCCCTGATGAACATCGATGCAAAAATCCTCAATAAAATACTGGCAAACCAAATCCAGCAGCACATCAAAAAGCTTATCCACCATGATCAAGTGGGCTTCATCCCTGGGATGCGAGGCTGCTTCAACATATGCAAATCAATAAACATAATCCAGCATATAAACAGAATCAAAGACAAAATCACATGATTATCTCAATAGATGCAGAAAAGGCCTTTGACAAAATTCAACAGCCCTTCATGCTAAAAACTCTCAATAAATTCCGTATTGATGGAACGTATCTCAAAATAATAAGAGCTATTTATGACAAACCCACAGTCAATATCATACTGAATGGGCAAAAACTGGAAGCATTCCCTTTGAAAACTGGTACAAGACAGGGATGCCCTCTCTCACCACTCCTATTCAACGTAGTGTTGGAAGTTCTGGCTAGGGCAATCAGGCAAGAGAAAGAAATCAAGGGTATTCAGTTAGGAAAAGAAGAAGTCAAATTGTCCCTGTTTGCAGATGACATGATTGTATATTTAGAAAACCCCATCGTCTCAGCTCAAAATCTCCCTAAGTTGATAAGCATCTTCAGCAAAGTCTCAGGATACAAAATCAATGTGCAAAAATCACAAAAACTGGAGGTATCATGCTACCTGACTTCAAACTATACTACAAGGCTACAGTAACCAAAACAGCATGGTACTGGTACCAAAACAGAGATATAGACCAATGGAACAGAACAGAGCCCTCAGAAATAGTAATACCACACATCTACAGCCATCTGATCTTTGACAAACCTGACAAAGAAGACTAAGTAAAAAGAACAAATCTGGAGGCATCACATTACCTGACTTCAAACTACACTACAAGACTATAGTCACCAAAACAGCATGGTACTGGCAAAAAAATAGACATATAGACCAATGAAGCAAAATAGGGAGCCCGGAAATGAAGCCAAATATTTACAACCAACTGATCTTTGACAAACTAAACAAAAACATTAAGTGGGGAAAGGACACCCTATTCAACAGATGGTGCTGGGATAACTGGCAAGCCACATATAGAAGAATGAAACTGGATCCTCATCTCTCACATTAAACAAAATCAAACAAAAATCGACTCAACACAGACCTTAAATCTTAAGACCTGAAACCATAACAATTCTAGGATATAACATCAGAAAAACTCTTCTAGACATTGACTTAGGCAAAGACTTCATGAACAAGAACCCAAAAGAAAATGCAACTAAAACAAAGATAAATAGAAGGGACTTAATTAAACTAAAAGACTTCTGAAGAGCAAAAGAGATAATCAGCAGAGTAAACAGACAACTCACAGAGTGGAGAAAATCTTCACAAACCATGCATCCAACAAAGAACTAATATCCAGAATCTACAAGGAATTCAAACAAATCAGCAAGAAAAAAACAATCTCATCAAAAAGTGGCCTAAAAAGATGACTACACAATTCTCAAAAAAAGTTACATAAGTGGCCATATGAAAAAATGCTCAACATCTCTAATTATTAGGGAAATACAAATCAAAACCTCAATACAATACAAGCTTACTTCTAAAAGAATGGCCATAATTTAAAAAGTAATAATAATAGATGTTGGCATGGATGTGGTGAAAATGGAACACTTTTACATTGCTTGTGGGAATGTAAACTAGTACAACCACTATGAAAAACAGTGTGGAGATTCCTTAAAGAACTAAAAGTTGATCTGTCATTTAATCCAGCAATCCCACTACTAGATATCTACCCAGAGGAAAAGAAGTCATTATATGAAAAAGACACTTACACAAGCATGTTTATAGCAGCACAATTTGCAATTGCAAAAATATGGAACCAGCCCAAATGCACATCAATCAATAAGTAGATAAATAAAATGTGATATATACACACACACACACCATGGAATACTACTGAGCCATAAAAAGGAATGAAATAACAGCATTTGCAGCAACCTGGATGGAAGTGGAGGTCATTATTCTAAGTGAAGTAACTCACAAACATCGTATGTTTTCACTTATAAGGGGGAGCTAAGCTATGAGGATGCAAAGACATAAGAATGACACAATGGACTTGGGGACTAGAGGGGAAAGGTGAGAGTAGGGTGAGAGATAAAAGACTATACATTGGGTACAGTGTGCACTGCTCAGGTGATGGGTACACAAAAATCTCAGAGATCACCGCTAAAGAACTTGTCCATTTCATCAGATACCACCTCTTCCCCAAAAACCTATTGAAATAAAAAAAAATGATAAAAAATAAAAAGATACACCAGGTTAATTTTTATTTCATGAAACACTAGCAAAACGTTTTTCAAGGCCTGGGCCATGGTATACTTATTTCTAGCAAGTGCCTACATAATATTCTAGGACAAACAAAATAAATCAAAACAAAACAAAAACCTCTGCTGAAGTCATTGAGAATCATTATAATAAACTCCACAATTAAATACCAATCCCACTCAAGTATGTAAGGGCCAAAAAATATGATCACTTTGAATATCTATATGTAAATAAAAAATTAAAAGAATCAGAGCTGAAAGGAAAAAAGTTATTTATTTTCCAGGTTTCTACCTGATGAGCACAGTCTTGGATCAGGGCGAGGTCTAGTATCAAAGCCAAATGCTTTTGATAGAAGACACAAGCCATAAATGAGATATATCTAGAGAGACACATAATATTATGGCTCTGGATATGATGAATAATGAGTGTTGGATTTACTTTCCAAATGAATAACTCTAAAAATGTATAAATACATAAAACAACAATTTTTGGATGTTGGATAAGAGGTAGCACAAGGCAGTGATCCTTGAGAAGAGGAAAACACAGGAGGTGAGCTCAATATTCACCCTAGGTTCTGCTTGAGGGCAACACAAAAGGCAGTGGTCATGCTGGATGGAGAAAACATAGACCTTGTAGTAAGACTCCACAAGGACATGGCATGGAATCGCTACTGGGGTTGGTGGCAGGGTGGTGCTGCTAGCTGTATGAAAATGCAAGAGCTTGCACAAAACTGGGAGATGTGGGGATTCCTACCAGCCAAAGTGGAAAGGCTTTGCTGAACACTCAATGTAGACAATTGAATGCTAGAAAGGCCACTCTTTAGGACTGAGGACCATAGCACAGAGTGAGGGCTACTCTAGACTTGCTCTAACAAAGCCTAAAGCCAAGTCACCCCAGGATCAAAATGACTCATTAGTAAATTAACTACTTGCTAGAACAAAACTCAGTACCTTTTGAAGAAGATGGCATAATCCAGACTTTCTTTAATACAGCAATTGATACATCTAATGTATGATTTAAAAATAAAGCACTAGATACAAGAATAGCAAAAATAGTGTTAATTACACATACATACACCTAAACAAAAATAGATTCAAGATGACACAGATGTTTAAATTAGCAGAAAAATATTTTTAAACAACTATTATAAATACACTCAAGGGTTTCAAGAAAACTATACACATCATAAGTGAGCAGATATGCTGAAATATCAGCAGAAAAAAGTGGAAACTATAACAAAATCAAATGGAAATTATATAATTGAGAGTACAACAGCTGAAAGGAAATATGTACTTGAAGGGATTAATAACAGATTGGATACTGTAAAAGTAAAGATTATTTACTGAAACAAGTAAACAGAAACTATTCAAACTGAATTACAAAGAGAAAAACATCAATAAAATAAAAAGAATCCCAGAGACATGTGGAATAACATAAAGCAATATATACATATAATTGAAGAGAAAAGAGAGAGAGAAGAGATAGACTGGAGCAAAAAGCATATTTGAAAAATAATAGCAAATATTTTTATAAATTGTTAAAAACAAATCAATCTACAATCCAAAAATTTCAACAATTCAGAGCAAGAAAAACACAAGGAAAACCATACATAGGCACATTATAATCAAACTACTGAAGACCAAAGCCTTTTTTTAAAACAAACAAGTCTTTAAAATAACCTGAAAAATACAGTCACAATACATAAAAAGGAACAATGAGAAGAATGGCAGTTGGCTTTTCATCAGAAACACTGGAGGACCTGACCAGGCATGGTGGCTCACATCTGTAATCCCAGCACTTTGAGAGGCCGAGGCACGTGGATTGCTTGAGTCCAGGAGTTCAAAATCAGCCTGGGCAACACTGTAAAACCTCGTCTACAAAAAATACAAAAATTAGCTGGACATCGTGGTACATACCTGTAGTCCCAGCGACTTGGGAGGCTCGGATGGGAGAATTGCTTGAGGCCAGGAGGCCAAGGTTGTAGTGAATGAAGATCGTGCCTCTGCACTCCAGCCTAGGCAAGAGTGAGACCCCGTGTCAAAAACGAAAACAAAAACACAACGCAAACAAAAAACTACGGAGGACCCAAGACAAAGGAACAACATGTGTAAAGGGCTGAAAAAACTCCCACTAAACTTTCTTCCTAAAATTTCACATGCAGGGAGAATATCCTTCAAAAGTGAATGCAAAGTAGAGAAACCCATGAAGTAGATTGATTCAATTCATATAATTGAAATGAAAAAAATATGACTTAGTAAAGAAATATGACCTTAGATCTACTGTAGGGCAAGTGCTTCCCCTAGTCAATGAGATCTGCTGCCTTTTGCTGGCTCTTCTGAATGTATGGGATTTACTGTTGGTTATTTCTTGCTATCCTTAAGATAAAGATTTGGAGGTCCAGTTGCATTTCGTGTAGTATTTGTTCTTACAGGAAATTCTAATGTTTCATTTGCTACTCAATTCTTGGTTGCCTCAACATATGCTTTGTGTCTATACTAGACCAAGAATAAATTATTGGATTCTTTTTATTTATTTATTGAGACAGAATCTCACTCTGTCACCCAAGCTGGAGTGCATTGGTGCGATCTCGGCTCACTGCGACCTCCACCTCCCTGGTTCAAGTGATTCTTCTGCCTCAGCCTCCCGAGTAGCTGGGACTACAGGTGCATGCCACCATGCCCTGCTAATTTTTGCTTTTAGTAAAGATGCAGTTTCACCATATTGGCCAGGCTGGTCTCAAACTCCTGACCTCGTGATCCACCCACCTCGGACTTCCAAAGTGCTGAAATTACAGGTGTGAGCCACCATGCCTGGCTGGATTCCTTCATTTTTACTAAAACAACCCCTGTACTGTTAAGTTCAATTACAGTTTCAGACCACAGGAAATATCTGACATAACTTTTCTTGGGTTTTTCAAACAAAGTTTAATTCTCTAAAGGGTACAAAAGGAAGGATACAGAACTCAGCATTATTTTTTAGAGCAAAAATACAGGGACAAGCTTCTAGAACCCCCTCCCTGACTCTGATGGAGGGGGAGGGGAAGGAAGCACAGATGTTGCTAAGTCCAAGTAAGTGAGGGTCATGTGAAGCTTGATTAATCCCCTCCAGTAGTTCTGTCTATAGACTAATCAGGATAGGTCTTCATCTGAGTCAGGTGCATCTCATCAATCAATCTCTGGCCCAGACAATGTACAGCACCACTTCTGAGTTCAGTGCAGTGTACAGAGGCTTAGACATACTACCCATTTTTCTCCTTCAGCCACCCCCTCTCCAAGGCTGATACAGCTTGGTCTGAAAACTTTCTTAAAGTTTAAAGCTGCAGAACTACAACAAGGTCACTTACCAAAATGCTTCATGGAGTTACGCTAATAGACCCTTAAAATAGCCATGGAAGTTTTTTTTTTTTTTCTATTTCATCTTCTCTAATAATAGAGTTTGAGAATTATGGATGTTGGCCCTATATGGAGGAAAAATGTACTTATGTTTTCTGAAATTATTGTGATTCACAAATTACATAATTTTAGGATAATAGACCTTAAAGGGACTCTGAAGCTCAGCTGTTTTAATGCCCAATTTTCAAATTAAAGAAAAGAGACTTAGGGACATCAGTGAGTTTTCCAGGGCAAGTATCTTAGGAGCAGAATTAGGTCTAAAACCTGACTAGGAGTCCTTTCTCCAACAAGATACTATCCAAGCCACCCAGCAGATTTCATAACATAACATGCCAACCTCACTTCCCTATAAACATGCAGTTTTCCTCACTGATTAGTAGACAAATATCTAGTTTCCTTCTGTGGAAGTGGGGAGGGGCGCCCACTATAGGTTCATCTCAAATCAAATGTATCTTTCCTTTTTTTTTTAAATAAATTGACAATTTATAAATGTATATATTTATGGGGTACAACGTGATATTAGGATTTACAAATATAATGTGTAATAACTAAATCAAGCTAATTAACATATCACCTAAAATTTTTTTTGTGATGAGAACATTTGAAATTTACTCTCTTTGCAATTTTGAAATGTAGAATATACTATTATTAACTATATTTATCATACTGAACAATAGCTCTCAAGAAAAAAATAATGCTTTTTTCTCCTGAGATTTTGTACCCTTTGACTATCATCTCCACATTCTCCTCACCCTCCAGCCTCTGTAACCACCATTCTATTATCTACTTCTGAGTTCAATTGTTTTGGTTTCTACATGTAAGTGGGGACATGCAGTATTTGTCTTTCTGTGCCTGCTTATTTCATTTAGCATAATGTTTCCCAATTCCATCTATATTGTCACAAATGACAGAATCTTTAAGACTGAAAAGTATTCCATTTTGTATATATACACACCACTTTTTTGTTAATCCATTCATCTGTTGATTAACATCTAGATTAATTCTATAACTTGGCTATTTTGAATAGTAGTGCAAGGAACATGGGAGTGCAGACATCTTTTTGACAAACTGATTTCAAATATTTTGAGTCAATATACAGAGGTGGAATTGCTAAGTCATATGGTAATTATATTTTTAGATTTTTGAGGAAACTTCATACAGTTTTCCATAAAGACTGTACTCATTTACATTTCTACCAACTTTATACAAGAGGGATCCTTTTTTCCACAAATCTTCCTAACACTTGTTCTCTTTCAGCTTTTTGATAATAGCCATTCTGACAGGTGTGAGATGATAAAGAGATTTTAATTTGAATTTTCCTAATGATGAGCAATGTTGAGCATTTTTTAAATATACCTGTTGACCATTTATATAATCTTCTTTTGAGAAAATGTTTATTCCCAGGTCCCTTGCCCAACTTTAGTTGGGTTTCTTTGCTTTCTTGCTATTGAGTTCCTTATATATTTTGGATATTAACTCCTTATTGGATGTATGGCTTGCAAATATTTTCTCCCAATCCATAGGTTGTCTCTTTATACTGCTAAATGTTTTCTTTGCTATGACGAAGCTTTTTAGTTTGATACAGTCCCATTTGTCTATTTTTACTTTTGTTGCCTGATCATTGGGGGTTTAAAAAAGTCCAAAAAGTATTGCCCAGATCAATGTAATGTAGTTTTTCCTTATATTTTATTCTATAAATTTAGTATCCCTAGGCCTGGTGCAGTGGCTCATGCCTGTAATCCCAGCACTTTGGGAGGCCAAGGTGGGCAGATCATGAGGTCAGGAAATCAAGACCATTCTGGCTAACATGGTGAAACCCCATCTCTACTAAAATACCAAAGATTAGCTGGGCATGGTGGTGTGCAGTCCCAGCTACTTGGGAGGCTGAGGCAGGAGAATCACTTGAACTCAGGAGGCAGAGTTTGCAGTGAGCTGAGATCGTGCCACTGTACTCCAGCCTGGTGACAGAGCAAAGCCTCCATCTCAAAAAAAAAAAAAAAAAAAAAAATTAGTATCCCTAATCTGAAAATCTGAAATTTGAAATGCTCCAAAATCTGAAACGTTCTTAGTTTTGGTGTGACACTCAAGGAAATTCTCATTGGAGTATTTTGTATTTTGGATGCTTGGGTTAGGGATGCTCAACCATTAAGGGTAATGCAAATATTCCAGAATTAAAAAACGAAATCCAAAACACTTCCAGTCCCAAGTATTTTAAGTGACAGATACTCAACCTGTAGCACTTTTACAATTTCGAGTCTTACATTTAAGGCTTTAATCCATTTTGAGTTGATTTTTGCATATGATGTAAGGGTCCAGTTTAATTCTTCTGTATATGGATGCCCAGTTTTTATAAGACTCTTTTATTGAAGAGACTATCCTTTTCCCATTGTGTATTCTTGACTTTTTTTTTCTGAAAATCAATTGACCTTACATACGTGCACCCATTTCTTGGGTCTCTATTCTGTTCTATTGGTCAATGTATGTATTTTTTTGGCAGTACCAAGCTGTTTAAATTACCATAGCTTTGCAGTATAGTCCAAAATCAGGTATTGTGTTGCCTCCAGCTTCGCTCTTTTTGTTGGTGATTGCCTTTACTATTCAAAATTTTTCTGGTTCCATATCAGTTTTAGACTATCTTTTCTATTCTATTAAAAAAAGACATTGTAATTTTGATAGGTATTGCTTCAAATCTGTAGATTGCTTTGGGTAGTATGGACATTTTAACAATATTAATTCTTCTAATTGATGAATTGATTGGAAGGGGTATCTTTCCATTTGTGTCTTCGATTTTCTCATTAACATTTTATAGTTTTCAGTGTATAGGCCCTTCTCCTGGGTTAAATTTATTCCTAAGCTTTTTTTTTTTTTTTTTTTTTTTTGGTGGCTACTGTAAATGGGATTGTTCTTGATTTCTTTTCCAGATAGAATGTTGTTAGCGTATAGAAATGCTGATTTTTGTGTGTTGATTTTGCATCCTGCAACTTTACTGAATCTATTTATTAGTTTCAATAGTTTTTTTGAGTTTTCAGATTTTTCTATATATAAGACCATGTCATCACCAAAGAGTGACAATTTCACCTTTTCCTTTTCTATCTGAATGTCTTGTTTCTTTCTTTTGCCTAATTGCTCTGGTAAAGACTTCCAGGAAGGAAAAACAAGAGCTGTGAACTCTCAGGCAATTCCCTTGAACTCAAGCTGGAATCAGTGGCTCACCCTTATAAGTGGGAACACGCATATTTAGGGTATGTACACAGCTGAGTTGAAGATCCAAGAAAGAGTGTTCATCACTGTTTCACTGTGCATCTTTTTGATTATTAGTGAGAATGGTTTTCTATATGTTACTACATAAACATTTCCTCCATGCTTGTCATTTGTTTTCCAGTGGAGGCTCATTGGCTAAATAATTTCCACAGGAACCCTTGAGAAATTCAGTGGAGGGGTAAAAGGGAATAAACTGAAATTTAAGCTCAGAAAGGTTACTCCCACCTCCTGCACACCATCCTTAAATTTCACGCTGAGATAGAACAGTATATTCCAGCATATTCCAAATATCATCATGTAATCAATATAAGAAATTACTGCAATATTTTCTATTCTTTTTGTCATACTAATTCTTTGAAATCTGGTGTATATGTTACACTTACAGCACATCTCAGTGCAGATGCTAAATTTTCATCAGAAATACTTGTAGTCAGATTTCATAAAATTTACAGTTGAAAAAATAGATTTATATACCCAAGTTGTTTCAAACATACTTAGAAGTTTTCCAATAACTGAATCATGTACCAAGACATCAGCTCCCTTTAAAATTTGCATGTACATTTGCAAAACTAGTTCATCCTTTTAGAAAAATTGCTTTGACTTTGAAGTAAATGTATTTCATGTTCAAAGCTGTTTTTCCAAGGTAACTCACTAACTCTATATATTAGCATCAAATTCAAAGGGATAGGATATAAATAGCATCTCTAAATTTATAAATATTAACAACATTTTCATATTTGTGTTTGCTAATTTATATAACACTGCTGATGACAACTAAAATCAGGTGCATTTTGATTCATATTAGAGAAAATGTAAGAATCTTTATTATTGATTTGTATTATGAAAAGATTGAATTTCAATATACATACCTGTCTAGCCAGGTCTTATGTGAGCTTTTCTTTTCCTTAGAGCTTCAAACTTAGCTGTTCATATAAGAAGTATAATATCAATGAGAAATCATAAATAATATACTGCCACGTTTTGTCTTTGATGATTGAATATCTAGCAAGCATTCCTTCTGTTTAAAAAAAAACTGGAATAGTATAGTATATCTCTGTAAAACTCTCCTAGCACTAAACCAACATGCAACTTCTGTTCCATTCTCAACTCTCCTGTTTTTCCTTCCACCACGTTTTTGCTCTTCTCCCCTTCCCAAGGGAGAGGAATTGCTAATCCAGTTGGGTTTCAAGTCACTGTTTGGATCACATTTCTTAGTGGGTGCTTCCTTCATTTTTCAGTGCCATGTAGATACTCTCTCTTCCATTTCCTTTTTCTTTATAGCTAATGAACTGCCTCCTCACAGGTGACTAGCCATCCTGTTCTCTGTCACTCCTTTTCACTTAAGTGGGTAAGCTGATTTAGAACTTCCTGCTTCAGGCCAGGCGTGGTAGCTCACGCCTGTAATCTCTGCACTTTGGGAGGCTGAGGTAGGCAGATCACGAGGTCAGGGATTTGAGACCAGCCTGCCCAACATGGCAAAACCCTGTCTCTACTAAAAATACAAAAAAATTGGCTAGGCATGGTGGTGGGTCCTGTAATACCAGCTATTCGGGAGGCTGAGGCAGGAGAATTGCTTGAACCCGGGAGGCGGAGGTTGCAGTGAGCCATGCCACTGCACTCCAGCATGGGTGACAAGAGCGAAACTCTGTTTCAAAAAATAAAATAAAATAATAACTTCCTGCTTCAAAACATGCCTTGCCATCTTGCACTATCTTCTATCTTCCTCATTCATACACAAAGTAAAAATCCTTGGCTTGATCTCCAACATGCCACTGATTAGAAAGTGGCAAGGGTCTCAAGATCTGCAGGTTTAGGAAAGAACAGATAGATCTGACATGAGCTTTAGGTTAGGCTACATGCCCCTACCTAGGTTTACCGGGGCACTAGACATACATTTAGCTAGGACTGTCAGATGCAAGTGAACAAATATAATAGGAAGTACCTTAGGGGGTGTGGGAAATTTTATTGGCTCATATAATCAAATAATGCAAACGACGGGAATGTAGCTATTCTTGGAGACTTACTAGAACCGAATTATTTACCATTTGGACTTTATATCTTGCCTCTGCTTTCCTCCTTCTCTCAGACCAGCATCCTCTAGAAGACTGGAGTCAAGAGCACTAGCATCTTTCCGCTTCAACTTCAGGAAAAACAGTCTTTTCCTTAATTTCTATTTGGAAAATCCCAAAAGGATCCTGAATGACCACATTTACATAATCTGCCCATCCCTGGCAGAGCTGGGTAAGGCAGTAGTTCCCAAAAAGAAGCAGGGAATGCTGTCAGCAGGAGAAGGGAGGGGTTCTAGAGAGACAAAACAAAAAGTACACATTACTGTAATTATCACATACTAGCCCAACTAACAACAAAGTCCTTCTGTATTACTTTGTTCCCTCTGCTTAAAACTGGCAGTAACTTTATGAAGGCAATGTGACCGGGCTGAGTCAAGATTTCTGGAATTTCTGGAATCCTGAAGTTAAAATCAATATTTCACCTGTGCTTCTAGTGCAGGTCAAGAAATGAGTATAAACTTTAGAATGTTTAGGATGGTTTGGAATGCTTATGATGCATATGCTTTAAAAAAAAATAACAAAAAGGTGACAAAATCTGATTATCAAATCAATTAGGACTCTTTTTGTTGTCAATTAAAAGAGAAAAAATACAAACTCGCTGAAGCCAAAATAAAGCTATGGGCTCACATAACTGAAAATTCCAGGGATAATTTCACCGCAGACACCGTTAGGTGCTGGGGCTCAATGTTCTCAGAATCCAGTCTCCTTGTCGCCGTATCTTGTCTTTGTGTTCCTCTGTCTCGGCTCCTTTCACAGATAGATTGTACCCCCATTCTGACTATATGGCTGCCTACAGCTCCAGGCTTCCACTCTATCCTCTTACCAATCCACAGTGGAAATAACTTGCATCTTTTCCTAAAGTTCCAATAAAAGTCCTAGAATTGGGTCTAATTGCTTTTGATGATCTTGGCTTGGGCTATGTCTCTGGCAGGCGTGGAGTCAACCCCACTGAAATCACATGAACTCAGAGAAGGAACCTGCAATTCCCTCTGTTGAGTCAGGGTGCTTTTACTAGAGAAAGGGCAAGTATCCCTAGGATCCCTAGGATCAATCTCTGATACTCAGATAATTTGGGAACAAACAAACAAACTATAATTTCCCCACCCAAATATAACTATTGTTAGCATTTTGGCAATATACTTACATTATTTTTCATATGTATTTTTTACATGATTATAATTATAGTCTACTTAAAATTTTCTCCTGAATTGTCTAACATTCTATCATATACACTTTTCATGTCTCTCTATAATTTTCCAACCATAATTTTAATGGTTACACATAAAATAACTATAATTTACTCCCATGGACACCAAGGCAGCTTCCTTTCCTTTAAAAGCTATAAATAAAGCTGTGATAAACATCATCATGCATACAGCTTTTTCTATTGCTTAGATGATCTTAGAGTAGTTGAATTTTCAAAAAGTTGAATTACTGAGTTAAAAGGTATATATATTTATGACTTTCCAAATTTTTCCCCTTTTCCAAAAAGGATAATGCTTATTCATAATGCTATCACAATATATAAGTAGTAATCATATCGAAAACATTAAGTCTAAGAACACTGAAATGTTAAACTGAAGAAGGTAGTAAATGTCTCTGAGAGTAATAAAAATGCTTATGAAGAGGATATTTAACCCTATGATTCTATATCAAATTTTTCAGAAATCAGTTATATCACACCACTCAGTCATTAGTTGCACATTTGTTCCTTTCGGAAAGTTATGTCAATCATAGAAGAACAAAAGTTGACAAGGACATTATTAAACAAAGTACTATCAATGACAAGGCATGGGATTATAAATTTCAGCCATTCTCATTTCTCTAATATCTTCTGCACAGCGTAGATAATTAAGCATCTGGGCAAAAATTTAGCCACAAGAACATATGTGACAATGTTGTTAATAATAACAACAAAATGGAGACATGTGTGCTGAGCTTTAGATGCCTATCTCTACCTGTTTGCTAAACATCTCCATCTCGATGTTTGAAGGCATTCTCAAAGTTATGTCCAAATTAGAAATTATTCTGGCATTTAGCATAGTGTCTAGCATGTAGAAAATGCTTAAATGTCTGTCTGATAAATGGATCAATACATGAATTTTTTTCCAATAAATATACTTCACTTCCTATAATCCATTGTGCTGAACTGTTTTTCATCTACCCTGTTACACAAACCAGAAACCTCATCATCCTAGAGTCCACCATTTTATCCTCCCTTTTATTTGATTTGTCAACAAATTCTCCTGATTCCACTTTAGAAACACCATTGTCCCTACTCTCCAAACCATGTCCATTGTCCTAGTTCACCTCATCACCATCTCTCACTTGGATTATTACCACAGCTTCTTCCTTGGCCTCCTGCTTCTAGTCTCAGACTTCTTTTACTTTCCTAACAGTAAGCTTTCTAAAACTTAAGAGCCAATTACCCTACTCTTCTCAGAATCCCACAATGGCTCACCATACACAGGGCAAAATTTGAAACCATCTAGCATGGCTAGTAAGACCCTTCATATCACTTGACCGCTGCCTATCTGCTTAGCCTCACTTCTCATCTCTCCACACATCCTGACCACACCTATTCCACTTCAGCCTGCAGCCAATACTGAACTTACCATAGCCCTCTCAATTTTTACTGGTCTTTCATACTTCTGTACCTCTGTACATGATATCAAAACTGCCTGCTTAGAGTGCCCTCTCTCTCTACTTTGAGAGGCTGATAGTGAATTTTCACTTTTTCTTCAATATTCATCTTAAGAGAAAGTCCTTTGGAAATATTAAAGAGGAAGTCAGGTGAGGACAGAATCAGCTATACAACTCTGTTGCATACCTATGTATAAAGGCACTGGTTGAAGCTATCAGAGTGGAATAATTCCCGGGATGGCATGCAATGAGAGACAGGCAGTGGGCCATATTAGAATGCAGAGGAAGAAAAATCCCAAGAAAACTAAGAGGAGCACAGACAGCTGCAATCTTCCAGAAGCCAAGAAAAAGTAGAGTTTTAAAAAGAATGAGGTAACAAAAACTGTCCTCTACAGCAGAGAAATGGAGTAAGATGATGATTTCAAAGCATTCATTAGCTTTGGTATTTAAAAGGCTTTCACGTAATCTTAGAGCAGTTTCAGTGGAAGGTGGGATCAAAATCTGACTACAGTGGATTAGTTGAAGAAGAAATGGAGTTGACAACTGTAGACTATACTTTTCTCTCCAGGGCTCGAAAGAAAAAGATGGAAAATAAGCCATTGGGTGGTGACTCCGGGGGTGGATGCTATAAAGGGAATTAAAAAAAATAGGGAATATTAGTAAGCGCAGAGGACATGGGAATGATGAAAGATACAGTTCTGAGATAAAGATCCCCAAAGAGGCTAAAAGGGATGAGATTAAGAGCACAAAGGAGGGGTAGGCCTTACACAGAAGGAAGAACATCTTTGTCTCTTAGAATGCAGAAAAAGAGAAAAGGCTGGGTATGATTGTCAATCTCCAAAGTATTCCACAAGGCCTTGTTATTAAGTTTACCAAATGATCAAAAGAAGATTTCTATATACTTCACAATTTTACTTCTGGCCAGTTTTGGGAAAGAGAAGCAAGGATTTAGTGAAATATATGAATATGGAAAATGACAGCTCCAAGTGACAACTTGGAAAGGAAATAGGAAAAGATAATGTGAGTTTGGCAATAATACCACAAGGTGCTGGAAGGAGGGGAGAATAATACATGTGCTCTTTGGAGCCAGACAAACCTGGGGGGAATGTTGTACCTACCACATGCTAGCTCTGACCTTAAGCAAGTTACTTAACCTTCTCTCAGCCTGAGTTTCTTCTTCCAAAAGCAAGGTTAATAATGCTTGTCTCATGGGGTTGGAATGAGAATTAGAGATAATATATTATAAACAGTGCAAAACACTACTTTTTCTCACCTTTCCTTCCCTCACTTCCAGGACATATCACCTGAGACATTTGTTGATTATATTTGGGGGCTCTTCATTAAGGTGTGTGCTGGAGTTTTTAAAAGGTATATCCCACATATAGATAAAGATAGTTTACTTTAAAAAAGTGAAAATAGAAACACAAATAGGGTGAGGCAAGAAGAGGGTGAAAAGCAGAACTCATTGCTTGTGACTGTAAAGGATAATAGCAGAAAATATTAGAAACACTGTTTAAAGAATAGTTTTGATAACTATAAGACTGATGCAAAAGTAATTCTGCTTTTCCCCACTAAAAGTAATGTATCCAGCACTTTGGGAGGCCGAGGTGGGCGGATCACGAGGTCAGGCGATCGAGACTGTCTTGGCTAACACAGTGAAACCCTGTCTCTAATAAAAATACAAAAAATTAGCCAGGCATGGTGGCAGGCACCTTTAGTCTCAGCTACTCAGGACGCTGAGGCAGGAGAATGGCGTGAACTTGGGAGGTGGAGCTTGTAGTGAGCCGAGATTGTGCCACTGCACTCCAGCCTGGGCGACAGAGTGAGATTCCATCTCAAAAAAAAAAAAAAAAAAAAAAGGAATGTATCATTCTAATGGACTGGTTTTTATTACATTTCACTTTTCTTATTTATCATGTGTCAGATATTGTGCTAGGAATTTTTAAAAATAAGTTCATACACGGTTCTCATAATGGCTCTGCAAGGAAGGTACCTTTATTCTCACCTATGTGATGAAGATACTGAGTGTTATGGATTGAATTTTGTCCCCCGAAAAGTGATAGGTGAAAGTCCTAACCCTCAGTACCTGAAAATGTGGCCTTATTTGGAAATAGGGACATTGTAGGTACAGTAATTTGATTCATACTAGACTAGGGTGGGTTCCAAATGCAATGTGACTGGTGCCCTCATAAGAAGACAGTGAGACCCAGAACACCTTAGTTTACTTCTCTTTGGCTGGACTGAAGTTGGGCGGGGCAGGGGCTAGTCTGTCTTCCCCTGGGCCCGACCCTCCCGCCCAGTACCACACGAACTACAGGTACTACGTACTACGTGCACTCAGGCTGCGCAGACCCACAGGTTCCTCTCCTGGAGCTCACTTTCCTCTGAGGAGGACTGGAGGCGGAGCTTGTCCGCTGGGGGTGGGGCTCAAAGCTGGGGCGGGGATACGGAGCAAAACTAGAGGAAGATACGAAGCCTGGTTGGCCAGGAGGTTTATCTGTCAGGGCATGGGGCGGTGCCTGTGGGACCCTACCTTGGATTACCGCGAATGGGCGGGGCAAGATTTACCTCAGCAGCTGGTCAGTGAAGAGCGCTGAGCAGGGCCTGCCTTGCGGGCCTTGAGGACCCGGCCGCCGCCATCCTGTGGGAAGTCGGGTGGCCTGCGGGTGAGGGGGGCGGGGCGGACGGAGGGCACCCCACCCCCGAGAGCCGGGGCGACCACTGGAGAGCGGAGCAGGCAGCGCTCTGTGCCCGCTGGGTGGGTCGGGTGCCGCCCCCTTGTGGTTTCGGCCGGCGGGCAGCCCTTTGGACACGCGGGAACTGGACGCCTGCCCGAGGAGGGAGGATCCAGGAGACCACTTCGGGGAGGATCCGCAGAGTCTGGGACCGGGCAGTTGGCCCACGTTATAAGGAGGCCTGCGCTGCTTCTACCTCAAAGTCTTTAGGCTGTTTGTTAATTCCCCGCCCACCAACCTGGTGAAGCTCCAGGTATTTACAGGCAGGTACCCCATAGGCTGTTCACTGGGAAGCAGAATTGGTGGAGTCAGTGCGGGGATATGAGGAAAGATCCATAAGCAGAGAGAATAAAACCTTTGCACTTACATTTTACTTCTCTTATTCCTCACCTCTACCACCTTTCCCCTTGACCCCCAACTGGGCTGCAAGTCACATCATCTTGTCCTTCATATATTCAGATAATGGAAGCCCCTCAACTTAGAAGCAGTCCCCGCATGTCACCAAATAATAGACCACAGCTGGCATGTGAATGCTACCAGTTAGCGATGTGTAGTAGTTTGTAATTTCCTCATGAATACTTCAAACTAGAGATTTCTAAATTATTACTAAATTGTAGTATTAGCCTAAATATTAATAGATTTTTCTATTATTACTAAATGCATAGTCTTTGGAGCAGAAGTTGTGGGAAAAGATTTGGATACATACCTGACAAGTTACCCAGTATTTTACTTTCTTTGAAGCAATTAAATAGGTCTATGTCTTGTCTTGAACTATTAATTTACTTAGGTTGCTGTTTAAAATGCTTTTCAATTTTCAAAACACATCTGTGAGGAGAGGTCTCCATATCTTCAGTTGAAAACTGGAAGAAGCAAAAGGAATAGTTTATCTTTGAAAAAAGCACACCTAACTAAAATAATAATAAAAAATATGCAGGTGGATAGAAACCCAACAGCTTTCTTCATAGGGTTTGAAACCATAACTGAAGGAAAGGCTATCTGCCATCTCCACTTTGTCTGCCTCTTCAGTCATCTCTCATTATTCAACTTACCTTCTAGTCACGTCAAATTAGTTTCTCCAGACTTATATTGCTTTCTTATTTCTCTTTGTCTTTGTACATAATACCCCTTTACCTTCCTAATGCTTATTTTACCTTCAAAATTCAGTCAGTGTATCAACTCTCCTAGAAAGTTCCAGTATCTTTCCTCGAAGTACAGGTCTTTCTACTATACTACCATCAAGTTCTGGGATGCTTCTCCTTGGTGGCACGTTTAATACTGTGATGTAATTCTCTGTTTACTTCTTCCTATATCAAGTTGTTAGGGTAATGCCTTTATCTCAATATTCTGTAAATGTAGCATGGATGGATTGATGATGGACAGACAGGTGGGCGAGGGAATCACTACGAGGCTGGACATATATGTGGGAGAAAAGGGATTGACAAATGTATAGATAGATGTTTTAAGGTTGGGTAGGTGAGTGGATGGAACTAAAGCTTGGAGAGTAAATCTTGATGAAGACTTGCTGGGAAACAAGAAGATCTTGATATGATGAGCTCAAGGAGGTTGATGGAAAGGGGTGGGGGATAGTTAAGGATGGGTCGTTGAAACCATTATTTCTTTTGGAAAAATATTGAGAAAACATGTACTAAAGTTAATAAATGCTACTTTGTGAGGAAAAGATATTAGTTTGATATTCTTAGTATTTAAAGTGTAAAAGACTAACATTTCCCTCTCTTATTTAGTCTCCATTTCTTTCTTAATCTCTAGTGTAAATATTATTTAAAAGTTAATTATTATAGGAAACATCTCGACATTCTCGTCAGTGTGATTATTCTTAAAAGTTGTCAGTGGGGTGCGATGGCTCACGCTTGTAATCCCAGCACTTTGGGAGGCCGAGGCAGGTGGATCACGAGGTCAGGGGATCGAGACCATCCTGGCCAACATGGTGAAACCCTGTCTCTACTAAAAATACAAAAATTAGCCGGGCATGGTGGTGTCCACCTGTAGTCCCAGCTACTCAAGAGGCTGAGGCAGGAGAATTGCTTGAACCCAGGAGGCAGAGGTTGCAGTGAGCCAAGATCGCACCACTGTACTCCAGTCTGGGCGACAGAGCAAGACTCCATCTCAAAAAAAAAAAAAAAAAAAAAATTGTCTATAGTATTTTATTGTTGTTGCCTACACTAATTGACTTCTGTGCTTCTGGGCCTTTGAAACACTATTTTAATAGTTACACTTTTTTCTATAATAATATTTTACACGTGTTAAAAGAGAAACTTTAGATGAATTAAATTTACCAGTTTATTTGAGCAAAGAATGACTCAGGAATCATGCATCACTGAGAACCAAAAGTTCAGAGTGTTGCACAGTGTGTGCAATGGACTTTTATAGGCTCAACACAGAAGCAGAGGAGAGGAATCACCTGATTGGTTGGGCATGGGGGCTGATGCCTATAATCCCAGCAACTCGATAGAGTTACTAGGGAGGATTGCTTGAGCCCAGCAGTTTGAGGCTGCAGTGAGCTACGATCACACCACTGCACTCCAGCCTGGGCAACAAAGCAACCCTGCTGCCCCCACCCTGACCCCATCTGCTGTACTTACTGTCAATAAGCTTGCTTTGGGTTTATGAGATCCAATAAATATGGATTCATATCAAACTGTTTGTCTCACCTTATTCATCAGTTGACATTGTCAAAGGCATATCCCAGGCACTGTTCTGAACATGTGAGGACAAGAGCTTCAAAATGCTAAAGGCTCACAATATCAGAGCAAGATGCTATTGGGAATTAGAGAGACCAGCATGTTGCTAACAAGAAAACCTGTGTATGTGATTGCAGAATTCTACAGGTGGTCTTAAATGAGTTTTCTCATGGGCCATATTCATATTCTGTTATTTATTCAGCTTCATATTTTTTCTCTAGAAAGGTATCATCAAGAGTTTGCAGGAGGACATTGTTAGTCTTGCTGAAATTCTGTCAGCAGGACAAAGGTTATATATTATCATGCCCCTTCTCCTTCCAATAACAAATGACCTTAAAAATAGCATGGCCTGAGATCTATGCCAAGAAAATATCCACATTATATTTGTAATTCACACTGTTCTGAAGTTGAATTTGTGATTATTACATTGAGACTATATTAAAGTAATTCCCTAGTTGTATTTATTATAGTCATGAGATTTGGTGATTTATTATTAAACCTCTTAGAGTTAATTATGTTTATTGCCCCAGTCTTCTCTGAAGGAAACTTGGGAATTGTCTTTCTTATCCCTAATTAGGAAATTACAAAACGCTCTTCTGAGCACATGGGAATTGTTTTCCCTTGCTCCATGAGACTGACCCACCAGGTTTATTAAACAAAAACCTCTTTGATAACAGATAAAAATTTTAACTTTAATATTAAAATATATAAGGATATTCTATTAAATAGCAGATCAGCTTCACCCCTTCTAGTTCCTCATTTTACATTTTTGAGGGAAGAAGGGTTTTTTCCCTCTGGTTGAAAACATACTTTAAAAAAAAATAACAAAATTGCCAAGTTATAAATGCTGTATTAGTTTGCTAGGGCTATAATAAGAAAGTACTATAAGCCGGATGACTTAATAAAAATTTCAACTCTCAGTTCTGGAGGCTAGAAGTCTGAGATCAAGGTGTCTTAAAAGTTGGTTCCTTTTAAGGACTGTGAGGGGGAGTCTGTTCCAGCCCTCTCCCCTTGGCTTTGTTAATGGCCATCTTCTCCCTATGTCTCTCCACTTTGTAGTCCTTCTATTCATGTCTTTCTCTGTGCCCAGATTTATGCAATGGACTGAATGTGTCCACCCTAAAATGCATATGTTGAAATCCTAATCCTGATTGGATAATACCTGAAGGTGGGGCCTGTGGAAGGTGATTGAAATTAGTGCCTTTTATAAGAAGAGGTCCAAGAACTGCTAGCTCTCCTTCTGCCATGTCATGATCCAATTAGAAGTCAGCAGTAGTCTGCAACCAGGAAGAGGACCTTCACCAGACCCTGACTCTGCTGGTGCCCTAATCTTAGACTTCCAAGCCTTCAGAATTGTGAGAAATAAATTTCTGTTGTTTATAAGGCACCCAGTTTATGGTACTTTGTTGGAACAGCCAACTGAATAAGACAATTTTCATGAATAGACTTATGGTTCTGTGACTTGGTTTCTTCACTCAACATTTTCTAAACCTGTACTTACAGCTTTGCTTCATTCATCATAACTGCTATTTAACATCCCATTATATTAATAAAACACAATTGATTTATGTATTCTTTTACTGATGAATATTTAAAATGTTTCCAATTTTAATATTTAAAATGCTCCCAATTTCTTAAGGGGAGTGGTCTCCTGCTTTGCTGATTGTGTTGCCTCACCAATGAAAAAGCTTAACTGCTTATCCTCAATATGTCTCTATTTATAAATTATATAAATGTCCTATTGTATTAACATGTAATATCCATTATAAAATGTAAATTTTTTCTTAAAAGATAAATACAAAGTTCTACTATTTTCTTCCCATATCCCATTTGAATTGCTAAGGTATAAGGTACAGATATATTGATCATTATTGGTATTACTATCATATCATCATCATACTATTTGAATAGTATTATATCAACATAATATTAAATATCATTATATTACTCTCCAAGAACTGTACCAATAATTTGCATTCCTTTTATCAGAGTATGAAAATTTCCATTTCTCCATAACCTTACCAACACTTGATATAAATATGTACTTTTAACATTTTATTCTGAAAAAAATTTCAAATTAGCAGAAAAGGTGTTAGAATAATACAATGACATCTTGTATACCCTCCACCTAGATTCACCAATTAATAACAGTTTGCTGCTCTTGCCTTTTTTTTTGTTTATCTCTCTCCCTCTCTTCTTTCCTCCCTTCCCTCCGCTGTAGAAAATGTCAGGCTCCTGTCACACGACCAGGAAAATTTAAGCACGCAGACACGTTGTAGGATAAATAGGGCAGGTTTTATTGGGCGAAAAGGAAAAAAGGCAAGAGGAACTCTCAGCAAAGTGAGAGAGAGTCCTGCTAGCAGGCCCCCTACCTTACAGATTGAATCCCAGGCCACCACACAGGAAATGAAGAGACCAGGCTCCTCCCCATGCAGGGATTACCCCTGGCTCCACGCCCTTCCCCCAGAGCACAGGTGGCCATCATTCAGAGAGAATCAGTCAGGAAAGGGCGGGCTTTTCCTGGGACTAACAGTCCAGTTTTTCAGCCTTCAGGCTGTTGTAGGCTTGAAGGTGGGCTTTCACCAGGGACCCTTGGCTGTGTCCTGTCTCTATCATTCCCCCTTCTAAAGAAGTACATCTATCTGCTGTTAGGATAAGCATAAGGATAAGGATAAGGACAAGGACAAGGACAAGGACAAGGATAAGGATAAGGACGGTAAGACTATCTTAACTGCCTCCTGCTGACAGGGGGTGCTGTTTTGGGAAAACGGCAGTCAGATTTCCCTCAGAGGCCTATCTAACAGTTTCTGGCAAAAGGGGCCATCATCTGAGGCTCTGGATGCATGACCTTTTAGAGTTTGATGGCCTGAGGCGAGGAGAAACAAATCGGGTTGTTAGAAAATAGGTATTAAAACAAAACAAGGTGAAGTAAGGACAGCTCAAAAATTCTAAGGCATTTTACCAGTTTGCACTGGGAGAAGGAGGCCAAAAGCCCAACTGGAAAAAAACTTTTACCCTTGTGTCAGCATGTCAGGCTTCTGGGTTCCCTTTCCCCAAGCCCAATCCTATGCCAACGAGTTTAAGGTTTGGGAAATTAACTTTTTCCAGTTTGGAGGATGCATCCAAGGGGAGTTTCCTGTAGTACGAAGTCACAATTACCTATCAGTGAAGAGAGGACAGAGGAGGAAAAAGGAAAAAAGAAGGCATTTTTTTCAGAGGAGTCCCAGGGGTTCTGGATGCATTTGAAAGGGATACAGACTGAAGATAAATGACTACTCATCTGGAAAGCAGGGAGCAGGTGTCCCTGCTTCCTTTCTTTCCCTGGAAAATACTCAGGGTACATGAGGGAAAGAAAGTGGGGCATTGCTCTTTGTCTCTTCCGTCCTTGTATCCCCAAGTCCCGGTGACCATGACAGGGTACCACCCATGAGTGTCAAAGCGCCTTTCACCCATGTTATCAGGGGGACCTGCAGGGTGTGGAAGTATCTGCTCTTACCTACATATGCCCTATCTACCCTACTGTCAGTAGCCTTTGAATTCCTTAGACCTCACTTATGTCATGGATACTAGCATGACTTTTACCCATGAAACCAGAAGCTTGGCTTAATCAGCAGGAATTAGTCATGTTCACCTGTGCTGTGCCTTTTAATTTCTGCTATTGTCTGCCTCTGCATCCCTCAGATCCAGTTTTTTTTCCTAGGGCTTTTACCTGAGCTTGGAATTGAGTGGGTCTCTGGGGTATTGCATGGATTCCTTATCATAAGCCAAATGCTACAGTGAAGCTGTGGGATTGAGTCCTCCTCCAACAAGGGAGAGAAAAGGACATCCAGATAATTGGTGGCTATAGATATGCTTGCTAAGGTTTGGAATGCATGGGTCTTGGCTTTGGTTAGCTCCCTTGGTCTTATTTCCCCAAAAAGGAAACCTCTGGGTTATGGGCACCCTATTTATTTCCATCACCTGGCAGGAATTGCAGGATAATTGCTCAGAACTAGAATATTGATCCAAATTTTTATATCACCCATCCCTCTTGTTCCTTCTGAGCTGCAGCCAGAGATCACTGGTTGGTTTATAGGAATAAGCAGAGTTAGTTTAAAATCTAGGCAAAAATTTAAAAACAACTAATGAGTCTAGAATTTAATGATAAATGTATAAGTTTTGAAATATAATTTATCTTTCTTTAGTCCTCATTTATTTTAAAAACAAGTCATGATAGGACTGCATTATTTACAAAATAGATGTTAGTCTTATACTTGACCTGATTATTTGCATAAAGTGCAACAAGAATAATTATTTCTACGTAGACCTTTTAGGTTGGCTTTGGTGGAACTGTTCCACAAGGAATCTCTGGTAAGACCTTTTAAAGCTGAGCCCAGCCATGAGTTTGTATCCTCAAATACCTGTGAGGGGGTAAACTCCACTCTTCCTGAGGTCCCAAGAGCACGTGGTTCCTGGGCCTGTTGGAAAGTGACATTCTTTACTCACTGCAGGTCAGGAACCCTGTAAGGAGACTGTGTAGACAAGGGTATAAGACCTAGTTTTATCAGCTCTGCAAGTCAAGCATGACTCTTTAAAGGGAAACATTCCCTTCTAGTCAAAGCTTTGGTAAAAACAACCAGTTTCTCTAATTATGTCCCGTTGCAAAAGAAAATGGATTCTTACTGCACTAGATGCAAACAACTATATTGCCATAAGTTAAGAATACTCACAGATAGTTTCCAAATTCCAGAGGAACCAGGCAGAGAGAAACAAACATGCTCCAAATTTTGTTTACACTTTTCTCAATTATTAAAGGCCATAAATAGTTCAAAATAAGTTTCCATAACTCTGAAAAACAAAACAAGGATTAACAATGCTCCAAGCAAAAGTCAGAAAGATTACTGAAGTTTTCTATTAGTTCAGTCCACTCAGTTAGTCTTGTTTTGCTTTATATTCATGAGCATTTCAGCTCTTCATGAGTCCTGATGGAAATAACTATATTGTCATCAGTTAAGAATACTCACAGTTTCCAAATTCTAGAGCAACCAGGCAGAAAGAAACAAACATGCTCCAAATTGTGTTAATGCCTTTCTCAATTATTAAAGGCCATAAATAGTTTTTCCTTTATTTCAATGTTATAATCTCCAGAGTTCTCAGAAACCTGTATTTGAATGTACCTGGCAGAGTCCTGTAGCTTATTATAAACCATCTTTTGAAAAGGCTCAAAGCAAGACAACACTTTTCTGAATAACAAAATGTCCAGGGTAGTTACAGTCAGAAACACAGTTGACAAAGAAGATTGGTTATCTCTGGGGTTTACAATAACTTAATATAACAACCTTAATGAGGATTGAGAGTATATACTTTAGACACTAGAATTTTAGAAATCCCATACAATTTTGGAATAATATTAATATTATTCACTAAAATGTAACCTAAAGAAGATTGAACATCATTTTGGCAATCCCATGTACCTAAACATGTTAACTAATCCCATTAACCTCCCTTTTGAGTATTTCAGGGACCCTCTGTAGCATCCAGGAAAGACAATTTTGAAACTGAAGTTTGATTTGGGGAAGCCGATTAAATATGTGAGCGGTTTAAAACACTTGATGTTATGAAACAGAATTCCAGATTACCATAAGTTATTTATTTTGCCAAAATGACTCAAAAATTTAAAAAAGCAAAAACCTTTTACAGCCATTTACAAATTTTGCTAAAGAGCAGATTAGTGCCTTAACAGTACCTTGTGCTTTTATTTCAATGCTCAATTTACAGAAAAACCATATAATAACCTTTAAATTTAGTTATATGTTCACACGCAGAATTTCTTTTGCAAGATGAATTTTTACAGTACTTCCACAGCTTGTTTGAACTTTGAGGTTTATCTTATCTAATTCAAAACAATCCTTTAACCCTAAGCAAGGATTTACATTTCCACACCTTCTTATAATCTTTTATTAAAAACACATTTTACTGCTCTTACATACGTTGCATGTAAATCTATTTCCAGTAGTTTCTATTACATGCTATAATGGTAATTCCTAGCAAATTTTAACTTTAATGTAAAACCTGGTAAGTTGTATTAATTATGTACTAAGCGAAGCCAAGGTTTGAATCCTTCCAGCATAATTAAGCGTGTCGTTGGTTCTGTATGTCCCCAGGCCTTACCAATTGTGAGGCAGGAAGTTGAGCAGTTCTCAAAAACCAAGAAAGCAGTTTATAACCCCAAAACATTTAGCAAACCTAGTATCTGACCTGCACAATCTACTCTACCTATTTACATTTTGGCAACATCTGCACTTTACTGATAATCTTTAAGGCTGTTTTTACTTTTCAAAGATTAAAATCGTGAACTGAAGGGTACCACAGCTTTTATCTTCCCTTTAAAAATTTTTTTGATCCAAGCACTTATCCTTCCAGTCAATTAATTAGAGTTTTTTTTTTTTTTTTTTTTAAATAGACATCACACTCACAACACATATGTAACTACACAGACAGGCAGAAGAAAATCCGGCAGCCATAAGAGTTTTCCTTTGCCAATCTCCTAACTGGAATATTGGCTTCTCATGTGTGCATTAAGAGTGGCAAGACAAAATGGAGAAAAAGAATTAATTTGGCTGAGAAAAAAAGCATTTCTCCAGCAAAACAAGGTCTACAAAAAATAAATAAATAAATAAAGGTCTTTTAAATATACCTATAACTTGGATATCCAGTTTTAATTAAGCTGAACATGCTCTAAGAAAATCCTTTTAACTTCCTTATTATCCTACTTTAGCCTCGCCAAGCTGCCAATATTTCTGGCTTTCAAACTTTACTAACTGTAACCTCACAGGTGACACCAACAAGTCTTAATTAAGGTTATAATTTAACTGTGAGTGTAAAGGTATTTTCAAAGGGGGTAAGCAGTTCTTACAAAATTCAGAACATTTAAAGGTTACCTTTAATGTAAATAGCAATCACTAAATGGCAAAAGCCATGCAACTATCAACCCGAAAGTACTCATTTCCTAAGCCAGGATTGAATTAGCTGCCTTGTAAAGTGGCAGAGGCTAAACAAAATATTGCCACATGGTTACAGGTCATGCTCCCAGGCACATGAAAAAAGATGGAGGCCTACAGCAAAATTTGCTGCTGACCACAGAGAAAATCATGCAAAGCACACCAGATTGGCTACAGCTTAAGACCAACCTCACAAATCCTTTTACACAATTAAAACTTTTCAGAGTGGCCAGGCACAATGGCTCACACTTGTAGTTCCAGCACTTTGGGAGGCTGAAGCAGGTTGATCACCTGAGGTCAGGAGTTCAAGACCAGCCAGGCCAGCATGATGCAACCTGGTCTCTACTAAAAATACAAAAATTAGCCAGGCGTGGTGGTGCATGGCTGTAATTCCAGCTACTTAGGAGGTTGAGACAGGAGAATCTTTTGAACCTGGGAGGCGGAGGTTGCAGTGAGCTGATGGCACCACTGCACTCCAGCCTGGGTGTCAGAACTAGACTCCATCTCAAAAAAAAAAAAAAAAAAAACTTTGCAAGAGAATATAAACAGTGATCCTTATCATTCCTGGCCTAGTAAAACATCTTCTAAAAGCAAAAAAACAAAACAAAACAAAACAAAAAAACTCCTTAAAAGTTAACGGCTGACAGGGTAGAGAAAAGGAAAGAAGTTTAAAGTGCAGGATTGGAAAGATGCCTGGGGAAAGAACCTCTTATTCTTATGCAAATGGTTTCTTTCCCCTGGGTTTGGACTGAGTCTGGCCAGCCAGTCCTTTGGGGCTGCCTTGGGGCCTGGGCAGCTGCTGTGGCTCATTCCCATGCTGTGTGACCTCACCTTACACACATGCTGCAGACACAGGCATGCACCCCGCTGGGAGAGAAGTGGGGGTGGGGAGTCGCAGCTCACCCAATCATCCTGCACATGCGTGTGGCCATTGAGGTGGGTGTGGACCACCTGCAATATTTTAAAAGAAAAGATAGGTGCTGTTACTGTCTTGAAAAACAGAAGAAAAATGCCATAAGACCAAAAGGCTCACAAATGAAAGTGAGAGGTTTTGGGTCTGCATTTTACTGACTCTTCCTCAGATCCCACATTCTGGGCACCAAAAATGTTGTGGGAAAAAAAACCGGGTTCTTGTAACATAACCAGGAAAATTCTGGCACCTAGACACATTGTGGGGTGAGTAGGGCAGGGTTTATTGGGTGAAAAGAAAAAAAGGAAAGAGGAACTCTCAGCAAAGTGAGAGACAGCCCTGCCAGCAGACCCCTACCTTACAGATTGAATCCCAAGCCACCACACAGGAACTGAAGAGGCCAGGCTCCTCCCGCTGCAGCCATTTCCAGGGAATGAACTTCCCCTGGCTCCACCCCTTTCCCCCAGTGCGCAGGTGAGCATTATTCAGAGAGAATCAGTCAGGAAAGGGCAGGTTTCATCCATCCCGGACCAGCAGTCCGGTTTTTCAGCCTTCACGCTGTTTTAGGCTTGTAGGCGGGCTTTCGTCCGGGACCCTTGGCTGTCTTCTGTCTCTATCACATTCTTCCCTTCATACATATTTATTTTTAAGTTATATAATTTTTTAATCCATTTGAGAATTGCAGACATCATGACTGTTCAGTCCTAAATATTCACACATGTATTTCACAAGAACAAAGCTATTCTCTTATGTAACCATGATAAAATTATCAAATTCAAGAAACTTACATTGATATAGAACTATAAAATTCACCAGTTTTCCCAATTAAGTCATTTCTAGCAATTTTTTTTTCGAACCAGAACATACAATGTATTTAGCTGCCATGTTTCTTTAATCTCCTTTAATCTGGAACAGTTTTTTTCATGACATTGATGTATTTCAATTGTACATGACAGTTATTTTGTTTCTTGTTCCTAAATTTGGGTTTGCCTAATGGTTTACACGTGATTTGATTGGGTTGTGCATTTTTGTCAGGAATATTATACAAGAAATGTTGTATCTTCAGTGAATTGCATAAGGAGGTTGTGAATGTTTGCAAATCTAATGGAAGTTAAATGGAGTTACACTTTATTTTGGGTTTCCTTGTTTATTCCTGAGGTTGAGCATCTTTTCCCATGTTTACTGGCAATTCACGTTTCTTCGGATTTTTTCCTTGTCTTTGCCCATGTTTTTGATATGTTTTCCTTATTGATTTGTCTGAGTTATTTACAGATTATGGATAGTCCTCCTTTGACAAGTATATGTGTCATAAATGTTCTTCCAACCTGCCACTTGCCGTTTATATTTAGTCATGTCACCCTTTGTTTTACAGAACTTTAAAATTTTAACGTGGTCTAATTCCACCCTATTTTCCTTTATACTTCCTTTTAATGTCTTATTAAAATCTCCTATGCTATAAAAGGTATGTAAGTTCACCTCTTACAGTTTTAACATTTCGTTATTTACACTTAGATATTTAATCTTTTATGGCACGAGGAGGAAATCTAATTTTATTTCTTTCTGGATGTATATCTTGTTGTTCCAACACCAATATTGAATAACTTGATCTTTCTCCACTGATTTGTAATGCCTGCTCTATCATATACCAAGAGCCTATATGTATGCTTGGGTTTTTCTGGCTTTTCTAGTCTGTTTTTATGAAAATATTTGTCTAACCTTATGTCAATATAAAACTGACTCAATGACTCTAAAATGACTTGCTGTGCAAATACATCTTACTAACTGGTCAGGCGACCCCTCCATGTTTCATTTTTATTTTTTTCCCTCCCAGAATTATTTTGGCCATTCATGGGACTTTAACCCTTCCATGAATCTTAGAATCATTTTCTTCAAGGTCCTTAAAACATATGCATTGGAGTTTTTGTTGGGAATGTGTTGACTTTAAGTTTCAGATAATTTAATCTTTATGGTGCTGAGTCCCTCCATCCATGAGCATAAAGTTGATCTATCTTGTATTTTAAAAGGTTCTATTTTATGTTCCTCAATATCATTCTACAATTTTGCCCATAAAAGTTCTGTTAATCTTTTATTGGATTTTATTCCCAATGATCATACAAATTTTATTGTTAATGTGAATATTACTTTAATTACATTTTAAAAATTGATTATTGCTTGCACTGAAATCTATTAATTTTTATAGGGTAATCTTGTGTTTAGTTCTAATGAATTATCTGTAAATTTTCTTAGACTGTTTTTTATAGACAGTTATTTTATCTACAAATACAGTTGTGTCTCTTCCTTTTAGATTTTTATACTTCTTTGTCTTTAACTTACAGCATCAGGTAGGTCTTCACATACAATGTTGAACAGTAATTTCATAACAGGAGGCTCCTTCTCTTGTTTCTGACTTTAAAGCATTTCACCACTATGATGTTGGTTGTAGATTTTTTGTTTATTTTGTTTTGTTCTTAGACAGAGTCTCACTCTGTTGCCCAGGCTGGAGTGCAGTGGCATGATCTCAGCTCACTGCAACTTCCACCTTCCAGGTTCAAGCGATTCTCCCACCTCAGCCTTCCAAGTAGCTGGGATTACAGGTGGGAGCCTCCACACCCAGCTGATTTTTGTATTTTTAGTAGAGATGATGTTTCACCATGTTGGCCAGGCTGGTCTCAAATTCCTGACCTCAAGTCATCTGCCCACTTCGGCTTCCCAAAGTGCTGGGATTGCAGGCATGAGCCACTACACCCAGTCAGTTGTAGGTTTTTGTTAGTTAGCTATGATAGACATTTTTAGTACCCAGCATCACATGCCCTCTCTCCATCTCTAATTACAGCTGCAGCTGGAGCGGACACTGGTGGCTCATGCTAACAGCATCTCACTTCACGCATGTGTCATGTGTCTTTCTCTTTTGCCCAGTGACTTCTCTGCAATAGCAGGCCTTCTCAGAAACCACAGGAGCCCACTCAGTCCTAGTGTGGGTACAACCTGGGAGTCCTGGGCTGGGGGTGTTAATGTTGCCTGTGGGCATCTGTCAATCATTGGTGGATGGTAGCTTATGAATAGAAGCCTCAGCCTCTAGTCTTTCTTTCCTCTGATGGACAATTCTTTGTACGCTCCTAGAAGTCTCAGTGGTACTGAGACCTTCTTGCTTAGAGCAGCAATCTTGATAACACACCTTTATATTGGCCTGCCTTCCTTGCTTGTTTCATCCTCCTTACGGCCTCACTCCTACTTCCTGGAATCAACTCCCAAAAAGAGCACTTAGTACTTTGGTCTATGTCTTAACCTCTGTTGTCAAGAAAATCTAAAGAGGTGTCTTTTAATTTCATAGTTTCCAAGAGTTTTTATTATGGATTTCTAGTGAGTTTGATTGAATATTTTTTCTATCATGTCTGTTATGATTACCCTGTTTCTTTTATTTTCATCAGTTAATGTGGTTAATTACTTCAACAGAATTTCTTTATATTGCAACATCTTTTTATTCCTGGGATAAACCTTCCATAGTCATATTTTTTTGTTTCATTGTTATTTGGTTTTGAGGATTTATTTTTCCCTATTGGATTTTATTTGCTAACATTTATTTAGGAGTTTTATATTTGTATTTACATGTGAGATGCAGTCATAATTTTCTTCCCTTATATCTTCCTAATCCAGTCTTATGTAAAAGTTGCCTGCTCTCATTTTATTTTCTAAGATAGTTTGTATTAGAAAAGGATTATCTATTCCTTGAAGATTAGATAGATAAAATGTACTTGTAAAACCATGTAAGCCTAAGTTATTTGGAGGTTGAGGGAAAGGGAATAAAATTTTAAATAACAGATTAATAATTTTTAGTGGTTATTGATTTGAAATTTTTTTGTTTTGTTGTTTTGTTTTGTTTTTTGAGACAGAGTCTCGCTGTGTTGCCCATGCTGGAGTACAGCAGCACGATCTTGGCTCACCACAATCTCCATCTCCCAGGTTCAAGTAATTCCCTGCTTCAGCCTCCTGAGAAGCTGGGATTACAGACGGGCACCACCATGCCTAATTTTTGTATTTTTAGTAGAGACAGGGTTTTACCATGTTGGCCAGGCTGGTCTTCAACTCCTAACCTCAGGTAATCCGCCCACCTTGGCCTCCCAAAATGCTGGGATTACAGGCATAAGCCACTGCACCTGGCTTTTTTTGTTGTTTTTCTGTTTTTGGTTGGAGTGCAGTGCCTCGGCCTCCCAGGTTAAAGCAATCCTCCCACCTCAGCCTCCTGAGTAGCTGGGACCAGGAGATGCCACCATGCCTGGCTAATTTTTGTATTTTTTGGTAGAGACAGGGTTTCACCATGTTGGCCAGGCTGGTCTCAAACTCCTCACCTCAAGAGATCTGCCTCCTTTGGCCTCCCAATGTGCTGGGATTACTGATGTCATCCACCGTGCCTGGCCTGAATGTTTTCTTTCTTTTTTCTTTTTTTTGAGACAGGGTCTTGCTCTGTCACCCAGGCTAGAGTGCTCTGGTGTGATCATAGCTCATTGCAGCCTTGACCTCTCAGGCTTACGTGATCCTCCTACCTCATGCTCCCAAGTAGCTGGGACCACAGGTGTGAGCCAACACACCCGACTAATTTTTTAATATTCTATTGAGACATTGTCTCTTTATGATGCCCAGGCTGGTCTCAAACTCCTGGGCTCAAGTGATCCTCCCACGTCTACCGCCTAAATTATAGGCATATAGACTTATGCCTATAATTGGGATTATAGGCATAAGTCACCACACCCAGTCTGATTTGAACTTCTGTATTCCCAGGGCTATTTTGATGATTTATATCATTCTGGAAATTTTTCCATTTCATTGAAGTTTTTTAATTTATAGGCACTAGGTGGTTTAATTTATTAAAGTATTATTTATTCTGTTCTAGTTGTTTTTTTTAGAGATGGGTCTCACTGTCACCAGACTGGAGTGCCGCAGTGCAATCATGGCTCACTTCAGCCTCGACCTCCTGAGCTCAAGTGATCCTCCTGTCTCATCCTCCTGAGTAGCTGGGACTAAAGGTGTACATCACCACACTCAGCTAATTTATATTTCATTTTTTGTAGAGATGGGTCTCAGTGTGTTGCTTAGGCTGGTCTCAAATTCTTGGCATCAAGTGATGCTCCTGCAGCCTTGACCTCTCAGTCTCAAAAATCCTCCTAGCCTCAGGCTACCTCAGAGGCAGGAGGATCACTTAGGCCAAGAGTTTGAGACCAGCCTGAAACTGCTGGGATTATAGGCATGAACCACCATGCTTAGCCTCCCTTTTCATTTCTAATATTTTGGTGCCCTCTCCCTTTTCCCTTTAACAGTCTTGCTAATGCTTTGTCTTTTCCATTTGTGTCTACAAAGAACCAACTTTTCAACGTAATCCCTTTCTCTCCTGCTTCTAGATTACTAATTTCTTCTTATTGTGACCACATTCTGGTCCAGAGGATGTATCTTCTTCTAACTGTTATTCCAGCTTTATATAAGCATCTCACAGGCTGTGAGCACAACTTTTTCTACCTAAGTTTCATTTTTATTTTATTTATACTTTGGGAACTGTACTCTCAGCCACTTCTGCCAATTCTCAGACATGGAACCCAACAAGCCTACATCTTTAGTCTCAACTACTGCATTGTGTTTCTATTTAGTTATAGTCCATGAGGGTTTTAATCTTAATTTTAAGCACAGCAATATTTTAAGTATTTTCTCTTGTTATAGCTTATCTATAATTGCATTGCAATGTATTTTAGGAGTGGTGGTTAAAGTGTAAGCTTCCAACACCATCTTGGCAGAAGGTCAAGCAATTACTGTTCTACTTCCTTTTAGAATTAGAAATTATTGGCTGTGTGTGGTGGCTCATGCCTGCAATCCCAGAACTTTGGGAGGCCAAGGCAGGCAGATCACTTGGGGCCAGGAATTTGAGACCAGTCTGGCCAACATGACAAAACCCCATCGCTACTAAAAATACAAGAATTAGCCAGGCATGCTGGTGCACACCTGTAATCCCAGCTACTTGGGAGGCTGAGGCCTGATTCTACTTGGGAGAACTGCTTGAACTCAGGAGATGGAGGTTGCGGTAAGCTGAGATCACATCACTGCACTCCAGCCTGGGTGACAGAGTAAGACTCTGTCTCAAATTAAATAAATAGAAACCATTTATCTGTTGAGAAAAATGGAAATAATTTTGTAGTTCCTAGAGTAGATTTTAGCAAATTCTATGAATAAAAGTTATTTTCTTTTCCTTTAGGATGTTTAAAAGTTAAAGTTATGTCAAAACTGTTTAGGAAGTGTGTAAGGTCAAAGGACCTTCACCAAAAAGCCAAAAATGAATACCCAGCCCAGTGGCCTGAGAATGGACACAGAGGTAGCAAGGCAGTCAGATGATGCCCAGGACACAGAGAAGGCACCTTCAGATGATTCTAGCCTGAGCTCAGGAAAGATAAGTTAGGAATTAAGGCTGCATATGGATATTCAGGAGGAGTACTCGCCACCCTCCTTGCTGGCTGTGTCTTAGCAGGTTTCTCAGGTCGGCAGGAGTTTCTGGTAGGTCTTTAGTGTGAAGAGGAGGAAACTTATGAAATCTGTTACCACCCACAAAGTGAAACCCCTACAGGGATCTCGGTCACTTCTAGAGCCAACTTTAACCTACAGTATGAGGTTGAAGGCATAGAACCATATTGTTCTGAACACACAGAAGAGCTTCAGGGACAGTCTACTGAGGATGATGAAAATATGATCCTTGTTGACATTTTATGATGAAGACATAGATCCCATCTCTAGAGAAGATTGCTCTGATCAACAGCACAATTGTTGGACATCGTTTTAGGACCTCACAGGACTTCAAGAGCATAAGCAGAACCATTTAGGGGAGGATTCCTACTGTCACCCCACCTGTGGCAAGGAATTATTCTGGGCTGCCAACCTATGCATGCACAAATTGATTCACTCTGGAGACCAGCCATGTACGGAACCTGAAAGTGATAAAGGTTTCATCCACACAGTGGATGTTTGGAAGCACCTGTGTACTGTGCATGAGATGGAGTGCTCCAAAATGACTATGGAAAGTGTACTGTGAGAGATCCCTAGTCCACGGTACACCAAAGCCAGCACAGTTCAGATGAATAAAACACAGGGAAGGACGACTGCAAACCACACATCTGTCCTCTCTGCTTGTAAGGGGTTTCACAAATCAAACCTGCTGTTAAGACTTAAGGTGGCCCCTCAGCAGAGCAAGCCATAAAAGTGCCAAAAGTGTGGTGTGGCCTTTGTCCAGGTGGTCAGGTTAAAAAGATATCTATAGATTCACTCTGGACTGCAGTCTTTCTACTGAGATGAATGTGGGGGACTTTCACTCAGCTGGCATCCCTGCAACCCTCAGCAGACTAATTCTGGAGAGAAAGCAGTCTCCTGTGCTTCCTCTGCTCATGCTGTCACTCAGCTAAGGACGTTGAAGAGGCATGATGGACTCATGAAGTGGAGGGACCCTAGTGGCTGAGCTGTCAAGTTTATCTTCACCTTTTGTTTTTATGTCTATTAAGATCTACTCAATAAAACAAGTTTTCTGTCACTAACTTACTCAGTTCAGGCTTTTCCTCCAGACCCTGCCTCTCATGAATGGCTTGAAATCAATCTAAGAATGCAGTTTTTCCCCCTCAGAAATGCCATGGTTATTTCTAGCAGGAATAAGATAGGTATTTACTGATATAGATAATACTGTTATTAATGGCTGAAAATTAAATATATTATTGCAGTTGAGTTTATCAACAATTTTTATAGTTGATAAACTCAACTGTAAAAGTTATTTAATTCTCAAATAAATAAGCCTTACCAAGAAGCCAAGACATTTTCGTAACCTGGTATTCTGCTTGGTTTCTGACGGACTAGTCTTTACTAAGTTTTCCGTAACTGCAATCCCTGCGATGCTTTGCATGCAGTTCTGAATGTAAATGTAGCCTCTTTCCTCAAGTCTATTTGCAGTCCGGTTTATCTTTGTCGTTAATTATTGTACTTTTCAAAAGAAAGTATTTATTTTTCTTAAAAGCTGTGACAATCCTTATTTGGATGATTTTTCAAACTACATATACCATTTTATATATTCCAAGAGTAATCGTTACATTTATAAGACAGAACATGACTGATTTCCTGTATCAGTAATACATTCATTTCAGTATTTGAGGAAATTTGTTTACCCCTTTGGAGTATAAGTTGTCTTAGTTATCTTGTTTGTTTTTTCTTTTAAAAATTATCCAAAACATAGTCTTTGATAGGGCTTACTTTCCAAGTCTGTGTTAGCCCTTTTGCTATTATAACTGACTTAAGTTCCTGGGTTTTGGTGCTGGAGGCATATTTGGAAGTGGAATTCAAAAGAGAATCTTAATTTTAGGCCAGTTGATGAGCTTCAGGAGGCCTGTGACTCCTTGAAATTGTAACACAAAACATCAGTAATGCGGGGTTTTTGATAGGGTCCGCAGCTTTTATTGGATTCTTGTGATTGTATTGAAGTAGCTTGTGATTCAAGAAAAGGTTCAGAAGCACTTTCATCATGAAGATTTAGGAAACAGTTGCAGATCTAATTGGTTATAGCATTTTGGAAACTCTGGAGTGATTTTCAGACTCACTCACTCCAATTTCATCCTTATCCTTAGTTCTTTACTACTTTTCTCAGGACTGGTATATCAATACAAAAGCACCATCTTTAGTATACTTGTAATAAATGCTTTCCTTCACATTTGTAATTATATGGGCAGTAATCCTTTGCATGGTGTTTCCTTTTCTGCAAAATGGGGATAATAATATAATATAGCCCTCAAAGGATTGTGTTTTAGGCTCTGGAGAACTAGGAATTTCTCCCCTTTCTAGGGAAGACCATACATTGATTTACTTATCTCTGAATTAAGAATTGAAATATACCAAGAAAGAGAGTGACCAAAAGGGATTCATACTCACAATTCCTTATCAGATGTGATGCTGGTGTCCAGATATTTCTGCCCCCTTCTCAAAGGCTCCCTCTTCCTGGGCCCTAGAGCTATTAAGGCTCACTTGGCAATGGGACAGATTACACAAGGGTATCCATACAACAACTGGGCCTCAACCAGCCGTAGTGGGTGGTCATTGAAGAGAATGTGGCAAGAGGAAGCAGACATGTTTCCAACCCTTCTGGCAATTTACTTAGGGCAGAAATCAGGGCTTACGGTGACACTGAGTGACTAGTCTCTTACTCTTTAGGAGGAAATTGTTCTTTATATTATTGTTTGTTATCTATTGTGGCATTACAAATTACCAACCAAAATTCAACATCTTAAAAAAAAAAACAAGCATTTATTATTTTACACAGTTTCCAGGGATCAGTAATTTGAGAGCCACTTAGCTGCACAGTTCTAGCTGTTAGTCTTTCATGAGGTTTCAACCAAGTAGTCAGCCAGGTCTCCAGTCAACTGAACTCTTGACTGGGGCTAGGGGATCCACTTACAAGTTCACTGATGTGGCTGTTGGCGGAACACCCCAGTTCCTCACCACAGGGCCTCTCTACAAGGCTGCTCATGACATTGGTGGCTGTCTTCTGCCAGAGCAAGTGAATGAGGGAAAAAGAGAGAGAAAGAGAAACAAAGCATCCTATGGAAGTCACAGTACTTTTTATGCCTAGCCTCCAAAGTCACACACCATCACTTCCGCTTTATTCTGTCCATTAGAACCGAGTCACTAAGTCCAGCCCACATTAAAAGGGAAGGAAACTAGGCTCCACTCTTGAAGGGAGGTATGTCAAAGAATTTGTGAACACATTTTTAAAACCATCACAGTGATGATGGAAAATAAAAATGTAAGCAGGCATAACTTCTAAACCAAAAGGCAAGACATTTGCTACACATTCTCCTTGTTGCAGACAGGCAGCCTATTCTTAGAAAGGACACGTAGACCTTACTGACCTTTGCTTAACAATAACAGACAATAACCATTACCTATTAATCTTGATTGCATTCCTGGAAAGGAAAATTATTGCAGACCCCATGTGGGAATATTTTTCAAGGACCTTTCATTACAGATTGTTGTAGGAATTAATTGAGATAATGAATGTAGTGCCCGATCCCTAAAAAGTGTTCACTAAATGGTAGCTATTTTTATCCTTTCACCAAGCCTTATTAACTCCACCCCTGAAATCTCTGGCATCTTCTCATCTTACCTCTGTCCCCACTTGTCCTTGACTTCATCTGAACTACCACAAGAGAATCCCTGTATCCCTGTTTTTTGCTTCTTCCATGTCTTCTTTGTTTTTAAGAGGTTTTTCTTTAAATTTTAGTGATAACTTATATTTTATAGCAGTTCTATTCATTTGCTAAAGCAATCTGCCGAGTTCCTGACACTCCTAAACAGTGAAACTCTGAACCAATTTGACTGAAAGTTGTAGGGTGGGGGTGGTTAAGGAGAAAAATGAGGAGGAGACAGAGATAAAAACATTATCCAGACAGTGGAAAAATGGTACTGGCATGGTTTAATGCAGAATGGAGAGAGGGAAATTGATGTTAAAAATGAGCTTTCCTGTCTACTTAAAACAGCTGCCCTCTTCTGGTTTGATGAAACATTGAGTCACTCCATCTTTGGCAATATGTTCATGGGTCACTGAGTTTGTAGTTTGTATTCTAGTTCTGAGTCTAGCAATGACATCTGCTTGAGTGTTCTGGCAATTACACTAATGCTTTACACAAAATTTTCTTCCAAGCAAGATTTTTTAAGGTCTAGTTGGAATTCCTGGGTGATCTATTGTGTTCATATCAGGTTAATGTATCTTTTCAATGTGCATGCATTTAGATTATGGAGTGTGTAAATGTTGAGTGCCAAGATTAATTGCTGGTATATTTTTCTGTGTAAGGCACAGGCACAGAATGTTTCTTTAGTCAGTGATATGAAACAACAGTGGGCCTTCAAGGAAGTATTACTCCTTTAACTCCAATTTATTTCCCCTGGCTAGATTATTGACAATTTCCAAGGCATTAATGATTAAGAGCTGCCAACCCAGACTCTCCCAGATTCATTAAGTCATTCACAGGTCTTTGTTCCTGAGTCATGCCATGATTTCTGCTGTGTTATGTTTCAATTTTTATCATCGTTTGAATTTATTGTCATCCACTTTAAAAACGCACATCAACAACTCCATTCCAAACAGAGGCAGTTGACCCTGTGAACAGTCTCTGGAGCAAGCATGTCTAAATGTCAAATCATTACCATGCCAGCCACTTTCTAGCTGTGGTATCTTTCTCCCTTGATTTCCTAATCTTAAAAAAATGGGGATAAGAATCACCGTAAGTTTGCTTTAAAATCTATAGTTAACATATATAAAACACTTAGAACAGTTCCTGGCGCATACTGAACACAGTGTAAGTGTTGGCTATTATCATTATGATCTAAAGAATATGAGTCATGAGCACTGTAGACTGGTGAACCCATCAGGGGAATTTTTATTAAATGGAAACTTACAAATGAACATTTTTACTGGGTATATTCAAATTAATGTTGGCAACCTATACTGTGGAAACAGCATTAAGCCAGAGAGAAGCTTTAAATTCTTTTTGTCACCACGAAGGCCCTGCTCCTATTTTATTTATTTTGAGACAGCGTCTCACTCTGTCACCCAGGCTGAATTGCAGTGGCATGATCACAGCTCACTGCAGCTGCCATCTCTTGGGCTCAGGTAATCCTCTTGCCTCAGCTTCCCCAGTAGCTGGGACTATATGTGTGTGCCACCACGTCTAGTTCATTTGTTTTGTTGTTGTTTTTTGAGATGGAGTTTCCCTCTTGTCACCCTGGCTGGAGTGCAATGGTGCGATCTTGGCTCACTGCAACTTCCGCCTCCTGGGTTCAAGTGATTATCCTGCCTCAGCCTCCCGAGTAGCTGAGGCTACAGGTGCCTGCCACATGCTCAGCTAATTTTTGTAATTTTAGTAAAGATGGGGTTTTACCATGTTGGCCAGGCTGGTCTTGAATTCCTGACCTCAGGTGATTCACCCGCCTTAGCCTCCGAAAGTGCTGGGATTATAGGCATGAGTGACCACATCTGGCCAACCTGGCTCATTTTTAAATTTTTTTATAGAGATGGGGGTGTCACTATGTTGCCCAGGCTGGTCTCAAGCTCCTGGGATCAAGTAATCCTCCCACCTCGGACTCCCAAAGTGCTGGGATTACAGGAATGAGCCACCACACCTGGCTTTACCCTGATTTTTAATTACCTAATAGAGAAATAAGATTGTCTGCTGTGATGTACAGTGGGTTAATAGAAAACCGGAAAGTAGCTCAGCATAATTTGGGGCACAAATGCAAGACAGAATAACCTGTCTTCAAGCATTGATTCTTCTCCAAAGATGTGATTCAACTGCCCCTACTTTGAATGGACAGAATCTACTGAGCAGAATTTGTCCCAAGCCACCTCACAGCTGGTTGGCTTCTCTTTTGTCCACTCCATGTACTGTTGCCTTCTACTTGTGTACCACTGTTTGGTCCAGTGATCTGTGACTACTGGTTCCAAGGGGTTCCTTTCTTCTCTAATACCTACTCAGCATGACCCTTGCAGCTGATGTGAGAAAAGACTGGTTGGGACAATTTTCCTTAAAATCTGAGTTGTTTTGTGATAGGCCTGAAGGACTAATGAACTTCTCTTGGACCTATTCAGTATGTTCTACCCCTTATATTCCAGAAACATAGTATACAGCACCAAAGATACCCAGCACAAGCAAATCCGGCTTTTCTGCCTATTAACAAGTACACTCACTCCTTCTCCAAAGCTATGCCCATGTGGAAGCCATACCTAGACACCACACTGCAGACCTTTATCAGTATTCAAGGTTAGGGTGCAGCAAGTTATATGGTTAACAAACAGCCCGGTGATTCCTATGCAACCAGGCTTAGGGGAACAACTCCATAAAAATTATAAAACAAAACCAAATTTTTTAATTTGTAAAAACTATACTAATGACCATCTTTAAGAAAGGATACAATGAAAAGGAGTAATCCTTCAGTCTTCAAATACTGTATTGATTATCTAGAAAAAAAAGTTAGCTTTTGCTCTCTTCATAGCCACAATTTCATCTTGTGACTTATCTACCAATTTAAAGCTCTTGCATTCAGCCAAAGTTTCCATCATATAGTAGGATCACTCTAACTTTTACCTACTACTATCACTTCTATTTTGCCCATGCAGATGCAGAAGCTGAAGCCCAAGGTCACATCAACAGTAAAGGGTGGGGACCGACCCTTTTATTAAGGTTACATTGGTCAAACAAGACACAAGACTATCTAGTTATCTAGCTGTCTAGCTCTCTCTCTCTCTCTTACTTCTCTTTCGCGCCCCCATGTGTCATGAGAATGATATTTAGAGGTCACACCCTAGGTCCAAATCAGGTGGAACCCAAGAGAAAGTCAGATCTGGCATTCTTTGGTGGCAATTTTAGGAATATACTGAAGGTACTCCCCCCAGAAGGGCACTATACCTTCTTATAGAATATCTTATTTAACTTCTGTAAGATAAGAAGTGCCATTTGCCTACGTGCACCAAGGACATCTGTGGAGTCATAGATTCCTCACAGTTGAGGTTCAGCTAAGAACTACTGACTTTATACAGATCACTATATGCATCAATACACTTTGAAGAATGGCTGTTAGTAATGCAAACTTTGAAATAACCTCATTAGGTAACTGCGAGTCATGTAGGCTTTCATACCTGGTTTTAATGATTTTGAAATACAGACAAGCCAATGGCACGTGGGCAAAGGGTGTTTTATTCACTTCAAGTCAAGGCTAATGATTCAGGCAAATGCAAATGAACCCAAAAGGTATCATGAACCACGGTCAAGGTTTGCGGAGAAATTATGTATGTCTCTCTGTAAATGGGCCAATTGCTTTGTAAATATCACATATAACTTAAGCCCTCAGAGTGCAAACAGGAAAAAAGGCAGCCAGAGAGAAGGCACATACGAATTTTGTGGGTGAGACTCGGGTTAGATCTACGTACTAAATTCCACTATAAAGAGGAATGTGCTTCTTTTTCAGATGCTAAGGCCGTCCTGAACTTCCAGAATAACTGGAATAGGACATAAACCACCTTCTCTAAGATAAAGCCCTTCTCTACTTGAAAGCCAGGACTCATAAAGAAATATCCTAATGGTAAAGCCATTTCTGCAGTCAAGTGAAATGATGGGATGTTGGACTGGGTTTGAGTCCCTCCCACAAAGGCGTTGCTTTGGGGGAGTTCATCATAGGGACCACTTCTGGAGATTCCTTTATCTACATAAAAAAAAAAAAAAAAGCATCTTTCTCTAAAGAGTACTAGTCCTTCATTACTTCTTTTCAGTATTTGCATATGGCTTTGAGGGTAGGACAGGTTAGTCTTTTCCCCCACCTTATCCCTGGAGCCCTGCCCAGTGCCCAGCATGTAATTCTAGAAGCAGTTTCTGATTGATTCAGGATCCCCAACCCAAGGAACTCAACGTTTGATCAGCCCTCACTACTTCGTCTTTCCCTTTTCCAATTGTTTATGACCTCGGACACTCAGAACCACCGATGTGAAACCACACACCTGGGTGCTCTCTCGGTGATGACTTTCTGTTCAACGGATCAAATATATAATCAAATGGACCACTCATGACCCGCGACCTACTGGGAGGCGAGGTTGACCAGTGAGGCTGGCAATACCATGTGAGTGGGTCCACCTGGGAAGGTTCCAAGTAGTGAGGTCGACGACAATGCTGTCTTCACTCGTCAGAGGAGGAAGGGATGGGTTCCTTCTTGCAGGTGCGGTGCTTGGCTCGGTGTCGTTGGAGGTGATTGGACCGGGTGAAGGCCTGGCCGCAGTCCTTACACTGGTAGGGCCTTTCTCCGTTGTGCATTCGTATGTGCTGGGCCAACTCAGAGGCAATGCGGAAGGCCCTGCCGCACTCGGCACAGAGGAATCCCTTCTCTCCGGAGTGGATCTGTTGGTGCCGCTTCAGGGTCGAAGAGCGGGCAAAGGCCTGGCCACACTGCGTGCAAGGAAAAGGCCTCTCGCCAGTGTGGATGCGCTGGTGGCGCACGAGGCGCGAGGGCTGCGCGAAAGCCACGCCGCAGTCAGCGCACTTGAAGGGTCTCTGGCCGGTGTGCAGCGTCTGGTGCTCGGACAGGTTGGAGGACTTGGTGAAGCACTTGCCGCAGGTGGGGCAGGGGAAGGGCCGCTCGCCCGAGTGCACGCGCTGGTGCTCCACCATGCGGCTGGCCACAGCAAACTCCCGGTCGCAGGCGGGGCAGCGGAAGGGCTTGGCGCCCAGGTGCGTGCGCTGGTGACGCAGCAGCGACAGCGGCTTGTTGAAGGTCAGGCCGCACTCGGAGCACGGGAAGGGCTTGTTGTTGCTGTGCATGTTGCGCTGGTGTTTGCGCAGGTCCGAAGAGCGCACGAAGGCCTTCCCGCAGTCTGGACACGGGTAGGGTTTCTCGCCTGTGTGGGTGCGGATGTGCTTCCGGTGGTCGGAGGACCAGGTGTAGGCCTTGTCGCAGAAGGAGCATTGGTAGGGCCGCTCGCCCGTGTGCAGGCGCCTGTGCTGCTGGAGCGTGCCGCGGTGGGAGTAGGCCTTCCCGCATAGCTCGCACGCGTAGCGCTTGGCGCCGCCGCGCGTCTCAGCGGGGCTCAGCGGCTTGCTGGGCTTCTGGAAGGCTCGCCCGCCCCGCAGGCGCCTGTACGGACGCGCCTCAGCCTCTCCGTCCTCGCGCCCGCCCGCCTGGTTCTGTACTTTCCTGCTGATTCGCGCTTTTGCCAGGACCGCAGCAGTCAGGCTGGCTGGGGTGGCCGACACCTGGGCTGGTGTGTGTGTCTCTCGCGTGGGGAGGTCCCAGTTGCTCCCTGGCCTGGGGAAACACAACAAAGAGTTCTCTGCGGACGTGTCTGCACTTTTGTGCGCACAGAGATACTTTCCATTGCTGGGGAAGCTGGATGGGACAGCCAAGGCTGTGTCCTGGTTGGCCCTCGGGTCTCCATCATCACCCGCAGGTAGTCGGTCCCCAAGAGGTTGCATCTGACCTAACTTGTGTGCGAGACCACTGGGAAGGGTACCCAGAGCTGTGCTTGCTCCTGGGGAACCCTGGGTCTGGTTGATCTTTGCCACATCTCTGCTCCCGCTGGCTTTCTCAGACATTTCCACTGGTTTCTGCCCCATGCCCCCAGCACTGGAGGAGTCAGAGAATTTCTCTTCCTCTTTGTCCAGTGGATGGGGCCATGGCAAGTCAGGATTGTCATATGTTACTGGGGAGCTGCCCCTTGGAGTGGCCACCGGGTCAGCAGGCCCCTCTTTTTTGGCCTCCCCACCATCTTCATCGTCACTCTTTAAGTTCATGCTCAGCATCTGGGTGTCATGAGCCTCCTCAGTCAAGCTGCTGAGAGGAGACGCCTCTCCCCACCTGTCCTGGGAGTCCACTTGTGCCATGATGTTCAGGCGCTTCTGTTGCCTGCTCCTCTGTGGAGGAGTAGTCTGCTTGGCTTAGGATACCTGCAAAAATAAAAGTATGAAGAGAAAATCACAGAAAATGTACTTAATCACTTTCATGAGCAGAGGGATTGAGGTTCCCACTACAGCTCTGTTTCCAACTGGTCTCCATCCCAGGCATATTGTTGAACCTTACTGAGGACAGAGGCCTGGCTTTGCTGAGAATTCCAGTCATCCTTATTCCCTCTGGAGATTCCACTTGCTAGAAGCCCCAGGAGACCATCCTGTCAGGAATAGCCAGGGTGGGCCATTTGCTGGGTGCCAGCTGTGCCCTGCCCTATCTAGGGTGCTCATCCCCAACCGCTAACCAAATGTGTCCTTTGTGAGCATGGGGGACAACTTGATGAGATGGTAGGAAGCAAGCTCTGGTCCTCCTAAGGCACTCTTACAGTGTCCTCCACTCGGGAAGCTGGAAACCAGGCTGGGTCTTGCTTTCTCTGCCAGGAGTGGAAGTCTGCCATCCCATGATGGTGTCAGCCAGGGTTACCTCTCAGGCCCTGGGCTGTGTAGGCCACCTCTTCCAAAGATAAGGAGCAGCCCTTGGGAGAATGAGGGTTAGTCAGGAAGGCACCAGCTGCCCCTCACTGATTAAGCGGGGTTTCTCAGGCCCTTGTAACTTCTGAGGAACTCCTGCCAGGAAGGCTACCCATAAGCACGCAGGGGGCAGAAAATGCCCACTGAGAGCTTGACCTGTCTTTGAAATTTTGCTTCATCATAAACATTCAGGAGAGTTTTACATTTTATGTCGCATTTTTGTTTTTGTTTTTAATTGAGAAGAAGTCTTGCTCTGTCACTCAGGCTGGAGTGTAGTGGCACGATCTTGGCTCACTGCAACCTCTGCCTCCCGGCTTCAGGTGATTCTCTGCCTCAGCCTCTTGAGTAGGTGGGATTACAGGCAGCCACCACCATGCCTGGCTAATTTTTGTGTTTTTAGTAGAGACAGGGTTTCACCATCTTGGCTAGGCTGGTCTTGAACTCCTGACCTTGTGATCCACCTGCCTCAGCCTCCCGAAGTGCTGGGATTACAGGCGTGAGCCACTGTGCCCAGCCAGTCGCGTTTGTTTTATAGAAAATGGTATTAAAGTTATCTTGGGTTTAAATGTTTAGTCTTCCCCCAAGTGTGCCATACTGATCCCCTGGCATACCGCAGATGCCCGCTGGGGTACACATCTCCTGACTCAAGAAGCCAGATGTAGGATTTCAAACATAAGGCATGACACATGAGAGCCGTTTGGGTTTTATTTCCAAACTAATTTTATCTTAGCTTGAAGACATAGAGAAAGCCTGCTGGAGGATTGGTTAAAAAGGATTGGGTGAGTGACAGATTTTAAAGGAGTTACTAGAGAGGCAGGGTACTGAGGGCCTCTCTGGGGGGAAAATTGTTGGCCAGAGGGCTAAATCTGCTTTAGTCTGGAGAGAAACTTCTGAGAATCCCAGAGGGAGTATTAAAACTCTCATTTTTCTGGGCACACGTTATGAGCCAGGCACTATGTTGAGTGCTTCACAAACATAATTTCATTTATTCTTCTCAGCAAACTTTAAGATAGATGCTATTGGGAGGCCGAGGTGGGCGGATGATGAGGTCAGAAGATCGAGACCATCCTGGCTAATACAGTGAAACCCTGTCTCTACTAAAAATACAAAAGAATTAGCTGGTGGTGGTGGCGGAGCTTGCAGTGAGCCGAGATCACGCTGAGATCGTGCCACTGCACTCCAGCCTGGGTGACAGAGTGAAACTCCGTCTAAAAAAAAAAGAGAGAGATAGATGCTATTATTATTATATTATTCTTTCAATTGTACAGACCAGGAAACTGAGCTTTATTGAGGTTACTTACCTGCCCAAGGCCACATAGCTCATAGACAGCAGCAGTGGGGTTTCTCTCTAATTTTAAGGCCATTAAGCCCCAAATGGTCCTGCCTCCCAGCTGTGGCCTTCAGACTGAAGCTTGCTCTGGGGCTGGGCTCTGCCCAAGAGCAGCTGCAGCATCCTGGGGTGAAGAGCCGTGGCTTTCTGTAGGCATCAAAGCCCCTTGTGTTTTCTGGGCCAAGGAACCTTGGCTACAGGGCCTCGCTGCTGGGCTCCTCCCTGCTCTCATTGACCCAGATTGCCCTTCGCCAAAGAGAGAGGCCAGTGGCTGCCCATCAGAGCCAGGACCCATGTTGCAGTGACCACTGCTTGGGGTGCTCAAGAGTATTAGTCACTGAGTATTTACCTTCTGAAAGCTCCTTCTCTCTACCTCTGCCCACCTTTCACTGCCATCTCAGAAGGGATAAAAGGAGTGATCTTTGTATTTGGCTGGTCCAGTTACCCTATCCCCATCTCATTAAACTGTTCTTTCCTGGTGTCTGCCTGATCATGAGCCTAGTTACCCTGTGTGTATGAAGAGGGAGCAGTATGGAGGAATCCTAACTTTCTACTCTGGATACAGAAGCCATGGATGGAGGGAGGACACATTGCAGTTGTGACTGGAGTTCAGCATCTAATGTCTCTTTGTGCCCTCAAGCCCAGGGGCCACTCCTCTTCCCTCACTGCTTCCCTCACCCATCACCCATCACTGGCATGTCTTTTGACAGGAGCCCAGGTCTGACATATTTTCAGCATAGTGGATCTTAGGGAGTGAATGTGGAGTTCATAGAGGGGACATACCACTAGCCAACCTCATAGAACTTACTCAGACCAGCAGGCTTGATCTGAGGCTGTGGGTCCCCCAGCAGGGACAGCAAAGGAATGCTGGATTTGTATGAAACGCATGTCTTAGGTCTCTTTCTCTCTTTATGACAGCATACTGTCTGTTTCTGTGGCACTGTTCACAGATCACTGACTTTACCCGCTCTCCACCCCACCTCCAACACAAATACCCCTTTTCCACAGCCTGTGTCTCATTCTTTTCCTCTGGGCCACAGGGGAGCCTCCTTAGGGTGGCACACAGCCCTCCACTAGCTAACCAATCTCTTCTCCAGAGCCTGTCAGGGGACTCTCTTTTCAGATGAGGAATCCCTCCTCCATCTGAAGCCATATCCCCAGTGAATATGTCCTGCTTTCTTCCTCCTGTCGCTGCCACAGGCGTGCTGTCGACCACCAGGAAGATCTGGAGGCAGGCAGGGGCACAGGGAGAGATTTTCTGGCAGTCTACACAAATATACCTGGTCTGAAAGAGGAACACTGATGCCATGGTATGGCGGGCCTCTCTGCTCCCCAGATGTGCTAGTCCCCAGAGGCTGTCAGAGCACAGTCCTTTGCTGGAACTTCCTCTGCACTTGCCAGCTAGGAGTGGACCAAATGCAGCGTCTGGCTCCCCAACCTCATACATCCATCAACACTCTGCAGAAGCCTACCCTAAGGGCTTGTTGCAACCCCAGGCCATACCCCTCTTCTTTCCTTCATTCTTTCCAGACTGTACTAAAGTCCATCCCAGGCAGCCACCTCCTACTTTCTCATCTGCTCACCGCCTTCAGGCCTTGCTCTCCACTCCTGGCTCACACACAGACAGTTGCTTACCTGGGAAATGCAGACAGCAGTGTGGGCCCCCTGCCCTGGCTTCTGTGACACGTGGGCTCTCAGCAACAGGAACCAGAGTTGGGTACAAATCAGCAGAGATGGTGTCTCTGTCTCTCACGCTTTGTGTCCAGTCCAGCAGCTGCAGAGAGAGCCTCTGGAGGTGGGGCCAGTGTAATACACTCAACCTTCCTGCCTGCATCCAGAGAGCAGCCTGGGAAATAGAGTGGGGCTGCCCTCTCTCACTGCCTGAACCGATCCTCTGACTCCCTCTGCTCCTGCCTCCCCTCCCTGCCAAAGCCAGCCTTCCTTCCCTCCTCTCAGTCATCCTGCATGTGGCTTTATGCCTCCTGTTCACTTTCACTCCTTCCTTCCACAGAGCAGTCCGTCCTTTACTTTAGCCCTGGTATGCCCACAGGCCACTTGTCACTTGTGGGCTTCCTGGATAGCATGCTTTTTCCCTCCTGGAAGGCAGAACAGAGTATTTGGCCTATATGCTCACCTCCCTATTCTAGTACCCACCTTTTGCAGGACTGTGAGTCGCAGAATTCAGGGGTTGGGATTCCCAGAACTCTTTGCAGCAGCCCATTCATTGGCTCAAAGATGCCCCCAGCCTTTTAACTGGGAGTAGGGGTTCAGGGAGATGGTTTTCTGTCTTATGCATACAGATGCCAGGCCTGTCTGGGGTCTCTTTACACTTTCAGCATTGGTTCCCATGCAGGCTCATTTTGAAGAGAAGGATTGGCCCAAGGTAGAAGATTCAGTACATTGAGAATTTTTATCCACTCAAGTCTAATGTGCATTTATTAGGATGAACATTCACGGCATTAAAATAGGTGATGGAAGTGTGGTTCCTGTGACATCACTAGGTGGTCACAAAGTATACTGATTGACAGTAGGGTCTGGATCTGGGTTTGAATCTTACTACTCACTAGCTGTGTGATCTTGGGCAAGTTATTTAACTTCTGTGTGCCTTAGTGTCTTACTGCAAAACAAGGACTAGGATACTGTTGCCATCATGGAAGTTTGGAGAGGATTAAATGAGATAACGCATGGAAGGAGCTTAGCTCAGTGTTTGGAACATAGCAAGTACCCAAAAACGTTAGCTGCTTTCATTGTTATTATTGATGATTTTTTAAAATTTTATTTTAAGTTCCAGGATACATGTGCAGGATGTGCAGGTTTGTTACATAGGTAAACATGTGCCATGGTGGTTTGCTGAGCCTATCAACCCTTCCTTCACCTAGGTATTAAGCCCGGCATGCATCAGCTATTTTTCCTGATGCTCTCTCCACCCCGCACTCCCCCAACTGGCCCCAGTATGTGTTGTTCCCCTTCCTGTGTCCATATGTTCTCATTGTTCAACTCCCATTTATAAGTGAGAACGTGCGGTGTTTGGTTTTCTGTTCCTTTGTCAGTTTGCTGAGGATAATGGCCTCCAGCTCCATCCCTGTCCCTGCAAAGCATATGATCTTGTTATCTTGTTCCTTTTTATGGCTGCATGGTGTTCCATGGTGTATATATACCACATTTTCTTTATTCAGTCTGTCATTGATGGGCATTTGGGTTGATTCCAAGTCTGCTATTGTGAATAGTGCTGCATTGAACATATGCATGCATGTATCTTTATAACAGAATGATTTATATTCCTTTGGATATATTCCCAGTAATGGGATTGTGGATCAAATGGTATTTCTGGTTCTAAATCTTTGAGGAATTGCTACAGTCTTCCACAATGCTTGAACTAATTTACATTCCCACCAACAGTGTAAAAATGTTCTTATTTCTTCGCAACCTCACCAGCATCTTTTGCTTCTTGACTTTTTGATAATCGCTATTCTGACTGGCATAAGATGGTATCTCATTGTGGTTTTGATTTGCATTTCTCTAATCATCAGTAGTGTTGAGCATTTTTTCATATGTTTGCTGGCTGCATATATGTCTTCTTTTGAGAAGTGTCTGTTCACGTTCTTTGCCCACTTTTTAATGTGGCTGTTTGTGGGGGTTTTTGTAAATTTGCTTAAGTTCCTTGTAGATTCTGGATATTAGACCTTTGTCAGACGGATAGATTGAAAAAATTTTCTCCCATTCTATAGGTTGTGTGTTCACTCTGATGGTTTATTTTGCTGTGCAGAAGCTCTTTGGTTTAATTCGATCCCATTTGTCAATTTTTGCTTTTGTTGCAATTGCTTTTGGCAATTTCATAAAATCTTTCCCTATGCCTATGTCCTGAAAGTTATTGCCTAGATTTTCTTCTAGGGTTTTTATAGTTTTGGGTTTTACATTTAAGTCTTTAATTCATCTAGCGTTAATTTTTGTGTAAAGTGTAAGGAAGTGGTCCAGTTTCAATTTTCTGCATATGGCTAGCCAGTTCTCCTAGCACCATTTATTAAATAGGGAATCCTTTCCCCATTGCTTGTTTTTGTCAGGTTTTCGGAATATCAGATGGTTGTAGATGTGTGGTTTTATTTCTAAGTTCTCTTTCTGTTCCATTGGTCTATATGCCTGTTTTTGTACCAGACCATGATGTTTTGGTTACTGTAGCCTTGTAGTATAGTTGGGTAGCATGATGCCTTTAGCTTTGTTACTTTTAGTTAGGATTGCCTTGGCTCTACAAGCTCTTGTTTGGTTCTATATGAATTTTAAAATAGTTTTTTCTAACTCTGTGAAGAAAGTCAGTGGTAGTTTAATGGGAATAGCATTGACTCTATAAATTGCTTTGGGCAGTATGGCCATTTTCACAATATTGGTTCTTCCTATTCATTATTGATGATTTTGTTGTTTTTAGGGAAGACATCATTCCAGGGCTTCTTTTATATCCCCGTGACCCTGTTGAAGCTGCAACTCTTCTGAACAGCAGTTTTCAGAATGTGATCCAGAAAAACAGGTTTCACTGTCCCCTTGATGTTTTAAAGGCATGGTTTCAGAGGAAAGAGGCAGGCAGCCGAGACATACCTCTCGGTCTCTGAGTCTGAATATCTGGAATAGGGTTCAAATTCTGAAGTCCATAGAGCCACTGAAATAAAGTGCAGAATGTGGCAAATATGTGGAATGTGCTGTTCTGACAAGAGGATTCTTAGTAGTCATCCATTTCTTGAAGGGGCCATGATCCAAAAAATGTTGAGAACCACTGGCATTTGGGGAGGGCATGGGATAGGGAGAGTAGGTGAACACTTAAAATAGCTCCCATAGCCACGTTATCAGTTGGTGCTGCCACTAAACCGCATTCCAACATGGTTGCTCAAAATATCCCAAGTGTCCATATGGTACAGGCTTTGAGCTTCAGATATCTTTGGCAAGAAAGTACCTAATTCTTCACTGATTGTGAAGGAGCCTGTGGAGATGAAAGTTGGAGCTGGGATGAGAGAGAGAGAGTGTGTGTGTGTGTGTGTGTGGTGTCCCTCCCATTCCCAGCCTCACAGCAATGGTACATTTATTGAGCAGTTACTAGTGCCAACACTATGCTAGCATGCCACACACAATGCCTCAGTTAATCTTCACCACATCCTAATGAAGTAGCTACTATCAGTGTTACCCCCATTTACAGATGGAGGATACAGAGCCATAGGCAGCTTAAGGGCCACAGCCACACAGTTCCTACATAGTGGAGCTGCAATTTGAGCCAAGGTATCAGAGTCTGCACTCTTAACCACTACCACATTAGATTCCCAAACACTGTCCCTCAGAGCCTGTGCACTTGGCCTTTGCTTGACTCTACCCTTATTTCCTCCTGGAAACTCTTAGTCCCTCCTCCTCAAGGCTATATGACCTGGGTATCTGTGGTCACTACAGTCATTCCCCCAGAAGGCATTCTTCTCCCTCAGCCTTGCTGCCCAGAGAGATGGTTCCCACTAAGTGCCTGCAGAGTCTCCTCACCTATTCCTCATCCAGCCTGGACAGCCTGTTTTTCATCATGCTTTATTTCTAGAAACCGTAACAACTGAGTAACCACCAGACACCTTGGGACTTCCACGTTAAATTGACCACGTGACTCCTCCTTGGTTTTCAAAACACACTGGTGTTACCATCTCACTGGTATGGGATAGGCCACCTAGTGGTGAATGGGACCAGCAGTGGCCTGGAGGCTAAATCAAGAGACAAGGTGTACACAAGCCCCTTATCTCCCTGAGTCACTTACCCTGATACATCCCCCAAGCCATCTTAAGAATGCTGTTTTGAAGTGCCATGGGCCTTTTATCTATGTGAGACTTCACCATCCTAATGAGTGGGCACATAGCAAGTGCAGATCAGGCCTCAGATCTGAATCCCAGGTCTTGCCTATCCCGCTAGTCAACCTATAGCTCAAACTCCAAGGGACAGGAATCCCTTTTGTTTCCTGGGTATGTTTCCCTTTTGACAGCACAAGCACATTTACTGTCTCATTTAATCTTCCCAACACTCACTGTAAGGACCACCAGACATGGAGAGTGGAAGGCCCTTTCCCTAAGGCCACATCCTTTTCCTGCTTTTAAGAACTTTTGAAATCTGTATCATTCTGCCCAGTTCCTTAGGCATGGAAACAAAAGAGGTGTTCTTTTATGTATTTGTTATTATTTGCAAGTCTGCCTCTAAAATCTGGCAATTCCCCTGAGCTGCTGACTGGCAGTAGTGAAAACAAGGGTCTGTCTGCCTGTCTGGGAAGAGGAAAAGGGGAGACTGAGGGAGGAACACAAGACATCTGGGAGAGAGAAGGGCATTTGGTGGGCATGGTGCAGGAGCTCATTTGTGCCTGTCAACGACTGGATGGGTGGAGTGGAGTGACATATGGAAGATGAGCCTATGTTCTTACCCATGCTCTGCTGCCAGCTGTCTTCACAGCACTCTGCCTGAGCTGCTTCCAAACAGTGTGATTGGTTGGTGAGGTACTATCTAATCTTCTACTTGCCCCAGCCCTTCATCATCCTTGAGGAAGAGTGATAGAGGCACTTAAGTGGCCAAGACATGGTGGAGACTTTAAATATTGTTTTTCACGCAGGCATCAAACTTTGTTGAGTATGAATACACATGCAGAAAGCAGAATTGGACAGGCACTCAGTACACAATCTTGAGGCAGAAAGGCCTGGCTTTAAATACCACTTCTGTTTGTTGGATGATCTTAATCCATTTACTTCTTTGAGCCTCATGCTCCTCACCCATAAAATGGGAATAAGAATAATTTCATGACAGGGTTGTGAAATAACCTGAAACCACATTTTAAGAGCATTTGGTCTAGTGTTAGCTGTATAGTGGTTTTTCAATAAATTATAACCCTTATTGTTTTTATCCTAGAGCTATTGGGAGCTTGCTGATATCTTTATTCCATCCCTGTTCTTCTAGAATGCTAGCCCTTAATTACTCTGCTTCCAGAAGGGTGTCATTCTCTGATTCTGGTCTCCTAGCCCTAAACATTCCCACTGAGAGACTGACCAAGCAGCCTTTTTTGAGGCCAATAACGTTCCTAGAGCAGTGATCTCATAAACCTGGGCCTGTCACCGTGTGCTACACTTGGCACATGTGGCAATCAATGACAGAGTGGAAGGTTTGTGCTCTGGATGGGATGACGTTATATGGCAATGACGTCACATGTCAGTACTTCCTGGCACCCCCTGCAGAACAGTGCCAGGTAGAATGCCTTCTCTTCACTAACTCAACACCACCTGCCCCAGTGAAGGCTGCACAGTGTAGTGATGGAGCATACAGGCTCTGACATCAGGCTACTTGGGTAAATCCTATTTTTACACCCTGCATGACTGTGAGCAAGTTGCTTAACCTTTCTGTGCCCCAATTTCTTTATCTATAAATTATGACTAATAATATTTAATATCTAGCTTATAGAGTTGTTGTGGGGTTTAAATGAGATGGTGTGCTTTGCAGAGTACAAGGGATGGACAAGTGCCCAATCAGTATTAGCTAACAATATAATATGGGGTAGGAAGTGGCCTCTACCTCCTGTCTAAACAGCAGAGAACCCACCTCTGGTCTCCACTGGAGCCTTTTCCTCAAACTTTCTGAAGCCCTTACCCTGTGAATGAGCTATAACCAGGTCCTACTGGGGCAGTGGTTTCTGGAGCCACTTCTGTAGCTCACCAGAAGACCAGTCCTTTCCAAGCTTCTCAAGACCCACATTGTACTGTAGTGGCCCTGCCAGATGACCCCAGAAGCCTCTGGCCCAGGCTAAGGGAGGATAAGCTGCAAGCAGTGGGATGGGCTTCACTGCAAGCAGTGGGATGGGTTCATGGAACCCTCAGGGTACAAGAGGCTGAAGATTCCAGTTGTCTACTGGCATAGCAGCGTATTGTTTTGGCCCACACTGGCTACCACACCTTTCAAGGCCACAGAGACTTCAGGCCTCCACTCCTCCACATTCCACCTCAGCCTTGGAACCTTGTAGAAAACTGAGGAACAACACACAAATAAGACTTCTGGGAATCTTCTGTACCTTAGGTTTACCTTCTGACTTTGCTGGTCCTTCTGGGCTCAGGGATGGAAGGTCTGGGGAGGTTAGAAGGGAAGATACTGCTTATCTTTAATTAATCAACACATTGAAAAAGAACCCTCTGATCTCTTATATCAGTGGGAATCCCTACAACTGAGGCTTACCAGAGCCCAGGGGCGTGATGAAGCTGTTGGAAATTTAAAAACAAAGGTATTGACCTCAGTATTTTTAATGAAGAGATCTAAGAAATTATCTAGTGCAGCCTCTCTATTTTACTGGTGTGAAGATTGAAATATTCATTTATTTGTTCCATCATTCATTTACTCACCAAACATTTGTTGAGCTTTATTATGTCAGTGTTTTTCAAACTGCAGGACACAATCTGTGAATATGACAGTGAATCATTTTAGTGAGCTGCAACCAACATTCTTTTTTAGAATAGATCAGAAGACAGTAGAATATATCAAAGTGTCTCACACATAAAAGTACAGTTTCATGTAATTTTTGTTTTAGGTTTATATACATAGTCTGGCAGTATATAATGAAAACTGTATCTCATAGTCTAGTTTGCTCTGATTCTTGGTCAGACACAGTTGAAAAACATTGTACATTGCATCAACCCTGCTGTACATAAGAATAATCTGGGGCCAGGTGCAGTGGCTCACGACTGTAACCTGTAGTCCCAGCATTTTGGGAGGCTGAGGCAGGAGGATCCCTTGAGCCCAGGAGTTTGAGACCAGCCTGGGCAACATAGGGAGACCTCTCCTTCACAAAGAATTTTTAAAAATTAGCTGGATGTGGTGGTACGCATCTGTAGTCCCAGCTACTCAGGAGGCTGAGGCAGGAGGATCAATTAAGCTTAGGAGGTTGAGGCTACAGTGAGCCATGATCAAACCACTGCACTCCAGGCTGGGCAACAGCATGAGACCAAGTCTCAAAAAAAGGAAAAAGAAATGAAAATTTTCCTCTCTGTTCTTAGAAGAAAGAAAGAAAAAGAAAGAGCGAGAGAGAGAGAAAGAAAAGAAAAGAAA